>NC_090725.1:212887307-212919807 GCF_036898095.1 Palaemon carinicauda | reverse complement strand
GAGAGAGAATATTATGCAACCCCATTCAAAAACATACATATAGGTAGAGTGAGAAATGTTATTAACGTCTCGGGAACATTAAAAGGAAGAAAATGTATGAGAGAGAGAGAGAGAGAGAGAGAGAGAGAGAGAGAGAGAGAGAGAGAGAGAGAGAGAGAGAGAGAGAGAGAGAATTACGCAACTACATTCACAAACATGGTAGAGAGAGGTAATGACTATTAACCTCTGAAGAACATTAAACAGGAAGAAAAACTCATGAGAGAGAGAGAGAGAGAGAGAGAGAGAGAGAGAGAGAGAGAGAGAGAGAGAGAGAGAGAGAGAGAGCTAATCAAGATGAAACATTATTAAAATGAATTGCGATAAGTGAGATCGATAGACAGAGAGACAGAATGTCCAACAGTTTCTAATTCCGAGTATCGATCAGGAACTCCTTGAAGTCTGCGACGAAGGATGTCATGTTTTAATTAGACCATTACATTCATATCAAATATAGAGCACTAAGTAGATTATGAATAAAAGGTATTGATACGTTTTTATTGTTATTTCGCATATCGTAATATGAGCAGTTACACACACACACACACGGACACACACAGACATACACACACACAAGCGCACACACACACACACACACACACATATATATATATATATATATATATATATATATATATATATATATATATATACATATATACATCTATATATTATTACAAGATGGTACTGTGTCTGGGAACCAAACTTATGATATTATATACTGTATATTATGACTGGCAAGCTATACAACCTCTCGAGTTCCAAACTTACCTGTTTGTTTTTACGTTAAATTTGTTACACTTGAAAATATTAGCACCCGATCTCTGAGACAGTTAGATAACTCACAGACAGCAATATACAAAACACTGAATATCCAAAGGTCTCTTAAGTGCACTCAAAACCAAACTGGGTAGTTATTCTTAAGACTTATTTAAAACCACCTCTTACTTAGATTCTTTACATGATACGAGCGATAATGTAATAAACACTGATGATTGAAATGATACACTCTTTACAAATATAAATATATTCTATATAAATTACAACACTTTATAAAGAATTTACATAAAACAAATAAATCACTCGAAATTTTAAGTCTGAATTAAACTTAGAATAAGACAAAAATGTTACGATCTGAAAATTATATAATCTCTTGACTTGAAATATTAAATCTGAATAAACCTTAGACTAAGACAAAAGAAATAATACTTATGAAAATTATACAATCACTTGTTTCTCTTGAAATTAAATTTTACACCAACTTTCACGTTTGATATTTAATGAAAATAGATAACCATATCAAGATACAAATACCTTTCCCGTTACTATAGGGCCAGTTACAAAACTTTACACAATACCAACACTCACCCCAACATAGTAAAAATAAGATCACCTTTGACTTCTTTCGTTATGTTTCAACAAACAATTTACGTTGGGGCACAGAATCACTTTAGAGAGGACACACTATAGGTACTGAGAGAGAGCAAGGGAGGCACTTTGGCTCTTTCACAGAATGGCTGCTTCTCTACTGCTATGCAGCCCTGGGGGCTGCATATATAAGACTTAGCTACATCCAGAATGTCCCAGGTTCGAGATCTGGAAGCATGGGGGTTTGGCCTAAGGGCGTAAGATTACCAAATATTACTCTCATAGACGCGGACCCACGCGACAGGGAGACGAACTCTCTCAGTTAGCTCCACACACCTTTTATCCTCGAAATAAAAAAAAAAAAAGATAAGATCTAACACTAGGATTTTCAGAAATCTTCCAAAACATGTGGCCAAATATAAGAATTGTGTACAAACATGACGCAATACCTCATAAAAATATAAAAGAACATTGCACAAGCCCTTGTTCCTATCTCGTATAGTCACATAACACTCTCAAACAGCTTATGTAAGGATTCGTAACAAAAATATGTGAAATAAAAAGTTAATTCTTAAAAATAACGTGAATTTACATATACTGACTTGAATGAAAAATACAATGAAATCAGAAACGAAAGTCTTACGTAATTTACATACAAAACTCATATCTACTCTAGAGGAACTCATCTTACGGGGTGAGTATTCATTTCTTCAATGCACAAATGAAATATAAAAATAAATTAGGAATAAACTATTGTATTTACTCTACACTAGTCCAGCATCGTAAGAATATATATATATATATATATATATATATATATATATATATATATAATATATGTATGTATGTATGTATATAATGTTGGGTAGTAAGCTGTTTCCTCGAATCATAATTTCTGAATTGTGGATGAAGACCTGAGCAGAAAAGTTCCATTTTATGTGTTTATGGCACTTGCATAAGAGACTACTCAGCAGCACTTCGAATCACCTTAACATTTGCCTCATTAATCTTCATATATCATATCCTTTGAATAACTATACTCAGTTAAGAGCTGTTGCTTAGAGTCTATACTTCAACTGAAAAGGAATACAGTTTGACCATGAAAGAAACCCTTTCTGGTACAATCTAGGAATATAAATGGGGGGCTTCCCTCAAATTTGCACACTTTGGTATAGACTTAATAGTTACTCCTTCATTTAGGCCAAATAGCTCTCACTGACTGTCTAAAGGAAAAGACAACCCTTTTGGTTGATGCGTTTGACAGTAAGCAGAATAATGATAAACTAGGTCTTACTCATTCCTGTTTTCTTGGAGGTAAACTAAGTAGTTTAGCATTTCGGTTAAAATGCCCTTACTGGACTTTCTGCTTATAAATTAGCCCCAATTTTTTTTTTTTTTTTTTAATGAAGACAGCTGATTCTTCACCTCCTAAGTTGCCTGCTATTTTTCGCAAATTAAAAAAAAAGAGGTTCTTTTTACACTCATTGGAGAATTGGTTATATTACCATTAAGTAAATGTGTTTGTGGTAGCTTTACACCGGCTGATTACCACACAATTTCCATAATTTCAAACCTTTTCAACGTTTTTTGACAAAACGTCTATATAGGTATGCTGAAGGAACTCATCCTTTCCCTAATTTGCACTTTGGCTTTCGCAAAGCCCTTGGAGCATGTGATACCCTTCTTACAACTTCCAATGCGGTATAGAAATCCCTTGATTGTGGTCAGGATGTTCGTATGATTGGCTTTAGCTGTGTCAATCATGAGGCCCTTGTTTTCAAACTTGAACAGTTGAGAATAAGTTGGGTTTTTCTTGACATGATTATTGAATTTTTAATCAGTAGATTTCAGAGAATATTTGTGATGGGTACCACAGTGACTAGTAGAAAGTAATATTTGGTATTCCTCAGGGTAGTGTTCTAAGCCCATTACTTTTCATACAACGGTATACACCCATGATATGTGGTTTTGCCTATGAAACAAGCTCGTTGCATATGCATATGATGCTACTCTTCTTCCATCAATTCCAGAATGTAGACCTATGGCAGCAGAATCCCTTAATAGGATATCTAGCAAAAATTGATGAATGGTGCAAATTATGGGGCATAAAGTTGAACCCAAACAAAATCAAAGTATCATTGCAAGTAGGTCGAGGACAGTGGCTCCTCAACATCCAGATCTTTACATTGACATGGTCTCTTCAACTATATAAAATGCATTTAGAATTCTAGGTGTCATTCTTGAATGCAAATTCACTTTCGGGAAACACATTCTTTCTGTTTCTTCTTCAATTGTACTAAAAGTTGGCCAGTTTTCAATACCACACTGTCCAGTGCGGATTGGTGGTGGTGGCAGGAGATTTTCGTCTGATCGCTCACAGCAAACCAACCTAGTATGGGCAGCCCTGACTAGCACAGCTTTCTTGATCATGACGATACACATTTTTTCACCACGTTAAGATATCACCAGTACCCTCTCAGAGAGGGAGATATGTACAATATATATATATATATATATATATATATATATATATATATATGTGTGTGTGTGTGTGTGTGTGTGTGTGTGTGTATGTTGAGGTGGTATGTGAAAACAAACTTCACACCCTTTAATCTAAATTACTGACAGTTTTTTTAAGCATAAACTTTCTACATCTGAATTCTTTACAAACTGGGCTTGTGAAGGGAAGGCTATTTAAACTAAGGAATAGCCTTTAACATATATTTCAAAACACGGCCCTGTTATCACCAATATTTAAAACAGACTCGCTCGAATCCCAAGGGTCTGAGCACCAAAATTTATTATATGATATGGTTTCCGGGTCTGAGCACCCAAGATATATTATACGATTATGTTGATGGTTTCCGTGCCTGGGCACCAAAATATATTATATGATATGGCTCTCCGGTCTGGGCACTTACAAAATATATAGTACTATGATTCGTGACTGGGAACCAAGCATATAATATTATTATATACTACGACTGGCAAGTTAATCAACCTCTTCAATTCCAAATTACCTTGTTTGCTTTTACATTAAAACTGTTACACTTTAAAACATTAATACCCGAATTCTAAGACCGTTAGATAACTCCCAGACAGCAATATATAAAACACTGAATATCCAAAGGTCTCTTAAGCACACTCAAAACTAAACTGGGTAATTACTCTTAAGTACTATTAAACTTAATTGACTCTCACTGTGGTTCTTAAGAGGAATCGAGCGGAATCTGGTTCCAAATAATGATGATTGGAATAATACCCTCTTTACAAAAATGAATATATTCTATATAAATTATAGCACTTTGAAAAGAATTTACATAACAAAATTAAGTCACTGGAAAAAAAAAATTAATTCTGAATAAAACTTAGAATAAGACAAAAATGTTACGATCTGAAATTATATAATAACTTGACTTTAACTATTATATCTGAATAAACCTTAACCTAAGAAAAGAAATAATGCAATGAAAATAATATAAATGCTTGAAATAATTCTGAAATAATACAGTGTTTAAGTTTTACACTGAATGAATAATATATAACCTGATCACGTAACAAAATCTATCTTCCCTACAGGCCGTCTACAAAAACGTTATACAATGCTAACACTCACCCTAATACAATGAGTCCAAAATAACCTTTTGGTCTTGTGTATCTTTTCAACACACGATTTGCTTTGGGGCACAGAGTCACTTAGGAGAGGACACACTAACGTAATGAACACTTTCAAAAATACACTGGATTACTAGTGCAAGAGAGTGAGAGAGGGAGAGGGGAAGGAGGCTATTTTCAGGCTGTAATTCTAACTTAATCTACGGTAACCTAACCTTGGGTCACCTTTTAAATGAGATTTTGGCTAATTCCAGAAGGTTCCAAATTATTTGGGAAGCGTAGCCTCTGCCTAAGGGTGTCAGAGTTTCCAACTAGGCAAAAATGTCGAGGCGAAACAGGGGTTTCAGGCAACTCTCAGAGGCACACTAACACACCAGGTGAGACGATTTCCCAGCTAGCTCCGCCCACCTATAGTCCCCGAAAAAAGAAAAAGGATAACATCCTCTCACCGGGTTTTCGCGAAATTTCGAAAGCACGTGGCAGAGAATCTTTCAAAGCCCATGTTCTGAAATTCTCTCTCAAACATGATGCAATACATCATAAAATATTAAAGAACATTACCCTTGTCCTTGTTCCTATCTCGCACGAATCCTACAACACTTTCAAATAAACTACGTAAGACTTCGTAGCAAACATACTTGAAAATTAAAAGTTAATTCTTAAAGAATACGTAAATTCACATATGTTAACTTGAATAAAAAGTACAATGAAATTAACGACAAAAGTCTTGTGTAATTTACATAAAATACTTATATCTACATGAGAGGTGCTCATTTTATGGGCTGGGTATCATCACTTCAATGCATAAGTGAAAACAATATATGAAATATAAATAGAATAATTAATAATCTACGATATTTACTCTACACTAGACCAGCTCCGTAGGAATATATATATATATATATATATATATATATATATATATATATATATATATATATATATATATATATATATATATATATATATATATATATATATATATACCTCTACCTCTTGAAACCTTTTGGAATTAACGTAATTTCTAAAAACGGCACATTGAAGAATACATTGATAGAAAATTCCCCAAAGTAGATTAACGGATGTGTTTATGAAATTCCATGCAATCGGTGTAATAAACGATATATTGGGCAAAGTAGCAAAGCGCTAAAAACTATATTAAAACAGCATAAATTTAATGTAAGAACGGAAAACATTGCCAGCAGTCTTTTTCAGCATATGAATGATTGCAACCACACTATTAATTGGAAAGCTGCTAAAGAACTTATATTTAGCAAAGATTTTGTTAAACGAAATATTATTGAAGCATGTTTAATTAAGAAAAATTTCGAAGACCTGTTTAACACCAGTTCAGGTATGTCCATACAAACTGGATGAAGTACTAATAAATAATATTTTCAAACAACTAGCTTTTAAGTAATTTGTAATTTGCTAATTTTTTGTTCTGTTTTACGTCAGCACAGAGGCTTCTTTGTATTTTTAATGTATTTTTAAATCATAAGACTGTGAAGAGGTGTAATAACAACACAAAAAAAACTTGCCAAATCTTCGTTTCCTATTTCCTCCCTGCCTGTTGTCGTTGTCATACATATGTATACTGTATGTATATATATATATATATATATATATATATATATATATATATATATATATATATATATATATATGTGTGTGTGTGTGTGTATGTGTGTGTGTGTGTGTGTATGAAAGTTTTATTCCAAAATACCAATTTTTGAGAAAGAGATGCCATGTACTGCAGTTTTATTTTCATTTATTATGTCCCTTTTATGCTTTTCAATTATAGAGAAAAAAAATGCTTGAACTATGAGTTGTGAATAACTTTTCAAAATTTCCCGACACATCCATAAAGCAGGTTGAATAACATCTACTCCAATGGTTTACCTAACATATAAATATCTGTAATGAACTAATAGATGGTAAAATTTTGATAGATAGAAATTGAAGATCAAATTCCATCAGAAGTCTTCTGTGGCGTTGAACGAGAATTACTTTGTTATATTTGGTCTCAGAGTAGATTTTCACACATCTTAAGCAACAGAGGAGCAATTTGTCGAAAGGAAGCGTCAGCGATAACACATTTAAAGGTCTGTCACTCACTTTGGTTCACATAGCAACAGTTAAAATGCCATGCGGTGTTTCCCCAACCTTTGAAGAGAAATTGATATTTAAACCTACAACGATGTAGGACACTGAGAGGACACCTAAATTTTACTCATGCTCTATCACACAAAGAGAAAGCAACGAATGCGGAAAATACATCAGATTCGGTGTTGCACGGAATTCTGTTACCTTTTCAAAGGGTATACAATAAAAGTGTCTAAGAACTGTTTTACTCATATGCCGGAATTATCGTATCAGTGTCTTCCACGGTTAATTGTATATTAGTAAGAACTTGATATCACCATAAACTAAACAAATTTGGTCGAAAAAGTAACAAGTGGTATTAAGCATTGAATATTATTCCTCAACTTCTACTCACATTAAACACTATTTTTGGCATCATCAGATTTATTATTGGCACATTTTCCCCTCAAAATGACCATTATAATTTTAACAATTGACATAACATTCTCTGATTGACTCTCTTCCACAGGCTTCATTCAAGGTGCGTCTACCTAATGATACTTGTCTCAAAAACGTCTACAATCATATTACGTCGGGCTGTTATACTATCGCCCATATCAAAGAAGGAGAAAACTTATTCCTGTGGTTGAAAAGCTGTGGAACTATTTTCCCGTCAATATCACCTAAAATAATACTGCTATTACCCATTTCATCAGTTTATTTCGGATAAATTATTGCGCATTTTTCTCACGCTCGTATACTTGTTAATTCTCATTCATTGCTGTTAACGATTCGACCACGCATAGTCCTACCTCTCTTCATTTGACTCTCACTTAGCTTTTTTTTCCAAGTGAACATTTTAATGGTTTATTTTGTATCACATGAATGCATTAAAATGCAACAAAACATTGGTAATAATAACGATAATGATAAATAATATGATATTTTAATCGTGTCGGTTATATTGCCTTAAAAAATAGACTTCAAAACCCCTTGTACTGTCTTTCGACACATCTGTGCATGGCATACGAAAAACCTAACAAATGTCCATGAAGATACATATAATTTTTCCCTTCTTATTCTCCTGATCCAAATGCCTTCTTTTATCAGAAAGTGTTGAAATGCAGAAACTGTAAATACATAAGAAGGTTATTGCAAAGGGAATCTAGTTTTGCTATCTTTGACTACAAATCCTTTTATAAGGGTTTTAGATTGCCCCAAGAAATCTAGGAATTTGTTCCGCAAAAAATAATCTGTTTCTGATGGACTTCTCACATATTTTTTTTTTCTTGTAGCCTAAATAATGTATAATCATATGATGACAAAATCATATGATAACTTTCGTACCAAAAAACATGTAAATTCCGTGATTAAGTGTTCTTTATCTCTCTCTCTCTCTCTCTCTCTCTCTCTCTCTCTCTCTCTCTCTCTCTCTCTCTCTCTCTCTCATACATACATACACACACACACACACACACACACACACACATATATATATATATATATATATATATATATATATATATATATATATATATATATATATGTGTGTGTGTGTGTGTGTGTGTGTGTGCATATATATATATATAATACATATATATATATATATATATATATATATATATATATATATATATATATGCATATGAATATATATGCATATATATATATATATATATATATATATATATATATATATATATAGTATAGATAAGCACGCACGCACACACACAAACATATATACACAACCACACACACACATATATATGTATATATACATACACACACACACACACACACACACACATATATATATATATATATATATATA
This sequence comes from Palaemon carinicauda, assembly GCF_036898095.1. Lineage (NCBI taxonomy): Eukaryota > Metazoa > Arthropoda > Malacostraca > Decapoda > Palaemonidae > Palaemon > Palaemon carinicauda. Next base: position 212,910,872 of record NC_090725.1, on the reverse strand, counting down.
TATATATATATATATATATATATATATATATATATATATATATATATATATATATATATATATATATATATATATATATATTGTATAGGTAAGCACGCACGCACACACACAAACATACATAAACAGACACACACACACGCACATATATATATATATATATATATATATATATATATATATATATATATATATATATACATATATATATATATATATATATATATATATATATATATATATATATATATATATATATATATGTATATACTGTATATAATCAAACGGCATGCATTAAACATAATAGATTATTGTGGGGTAACATTCTGTTTCAAGCAAGATCAAACTTACTAAAGGTTAAGATAAATTTAACCAAATTGAGAGAGAGAGAGAGAGAGAGAGAGAGAGAGAGAGAGAGAGAGAGAGAGAGAGAGAGAGAGAGAGAGAGAGAATAATGCTACGGGTGGGAGTATGGGAGTTTTGGTGGGTAGACGACATTGGGCTGTTGATGCAACATGAGGGTTTGCATACGAGGCGGGTATTGCGGACTCGACGCTTGACAACAGCCGTAAAGCTCGCTTCCCGGAAATCCCAAAGCTGGGACTGAGTGAGTCAACCTTAACCGTCTTCGCCTCTCTCTCTCTCTCTCTCTCTCTCTCTCTCTCTCTCTCTCTCTCTCTCTCTCTCTCTCTCTCTCTCTCTCTTCTGGGGGCGGTCAGATTAGTTAGAGCGATGATATGACTGTAATGTTAGCTTAAAAATTCGAGTGATGGATTGTCTTAATTTTGATATGTAAAATGAAATGTACTATTCTGAGCATTAACACTTTTTTGTGCATTGATGTAGACGCGCTTTGGTGTTGCAATTCTGCAACTCTGATAAGGGAGAAGATGGTATGGCTACGTCTGGATTAAACCGGAGATTTTCAAGCCAATAACTGTCGCTTTTCTAATATCTAAACCATTTTGTGTAGTTTAATGTTGCTGCTTTTGTTTTTTTATAATAATATCTGGGTAGGGAAACAATTAAGACGTAAAACTTAAATGCATATGTGCGTATATACTACAAGAATATTTACTGTATTAATAAAGATATACCTACACGAAACCAGTATTATCTCTACTAGATACCGTTTGATAATGTGGTGCCCACTAAAGAATGATAGAGAGTTTGTGTAATGTGTGTCCAGTAAGGCTCATTATAAAGAAGTATAAGCGCACAGATATTAGAATAAAAACCTTCAATGGATTGTTTCGAAAATGCATCAGCACTAACATTCCACTGCTTACGAACCATGTAGGCCTTAGTAAGATTTCTTGCACGCAAATATAGATCCTTGCAGTATATACCTATACAATATATATATATATATATATATATATATATATATATATATATATATATATATATATATATATATATATATACACACACACATTTACATTCAACATTCAATGCAGCCGTTTCTGGTCCACTGCAGAACAAAAGCCTCGAACATGTCCTTAGTCATGTCTGGGGTTTTCATCATCACGCTCGTCATTGCAGATTGGTGATGGTAGGAGACCTTAGTCTGACTGCTCTCAGTAAACCAACCTAGTATGGGTGGCCCTAACTATACTCATTTTATTTTTATGAGGCGCATTTGCAACGAGTCGACTTTTAGCTCGAAAAAATCTCCTAATCGATGATTGGTTGGACAAAATAATTCTAACCAATCAGCTAGAAGGAAACTTTTTCCGAGCTAAAAGGGCACCCCAGCGAGTCGGTGCAAATGCGCCTCATTAAAAAAGTTTGACTATAGTAGACTACAGCTTGCTAATTAAAGCGTGACACAAAATCCTTTCACCACGTTTAGGTATCCACTCTCAGAAAGTGGTATATATATATATATATATATATATATATATATATATATATATATATATATATATATATATATATATATATAAGTTAGAAATATAACTAGATTAACCAATTTCCCTCAAACAAATGGTGGTTCCAAAGAAGATTAACACAAGTAATAGGCTACGTTCATTCTTTGGCTGCATTGCAGAGTGACCTCTACATTACTCACTTTATATTTCTAAACAGAAATCTCATCACCAGCATGTCAACCCTTATAGACCTACACATTGTGTAAATTAAATTCTGTCTTACATGAATCATGTCTTTCTTGGATATAAAATCCCTTCCTTTCCAATAAGTCTTTCATGACATGCAATAAACCCTTTCGAGGCTTTCCTCTCGTCCCACCTCATATCTCTTGCGAATTATGTATCATTTTCACTTACCTATTGTCATCCAGTCTTTCCACTTGACCAACTCAACTCAAAATATTCTAATCAATCCTTTCAGCTGTTAAATATTTTACCACTAATGCTTCTGCCCATATTTCTCACGGCATCAATAATTCTTTCGCCACATATTGTACACAAACATTTAATTGCAACAGCTTCAGGGTTTTTCTTTTATTCACTCCACCATGCACACTTCACTTTCATAATGTGCAGTTGGTTCAACAATACCTTCATAAAATTTACTTTAATTTCTATAGACAAACAGTGTCTACTACTAATAATTCTACCGCACACTGTTACCTTTCTAGCTTTTTCTATTCTTTGACCTACCCTTCCCTTATCTTTCAATGATCCCTCATTCATTGTTCAATGTTCTCATTCAAACACAATATCATCTGCAAATCTCAACAATACTTTATCTCATTCACACCTCCTTTTCCTGTCCTAAAATTTCGTGCCTATATCTACTGTTCTTCTCCAGAACGGACACAACGTAGCCTTATCCTAAATAAATTTTCACACCAAACCCATCAGTCTCCTACTTATATACTCTTAATACATGCTAGACTTCCATTATCAAAAATTCTAACAGACACAACAAGTTATCATCTATACCTTACATTTTCAATTTCCTATTTCAATTCAATCATAAGAATTTTGGGGGTCCATTTATACCGGTTAAAAAGCTTTTCCTTTAATTTCAAACTTTTCTTATAACTATTTTATAACAAACCGTTTAGGTAACCTATTCCTTGTTTAACCTACCTTACTTTCTCAATCAAATTCCTAACTCTCAAGAGGTACTAAGTCATTTTATACCCTTATAATTCTCAGTCACCTTTGTTGCCTTTAACTTTATACAGAAAAATAAATATTCCATCCACCCATTTATTTTGAGATGTTCCCTCATCTAAAAATCCCTGCAAATTCTGAGTGGATTATTAATAACATTATCATCCTAAACAACAGAATCTTGATTTTAATCCCATGAATTAACTTCTGGTTTCTTTCCTTTTTCATCCTACTAATTGCCTTCCATTGCACCTGAAACCGTCACTTCTATAAATAATCTATCCTATAGTAAGACTTTCACTTTTTGCATCATACACCTGTCTCTCATCTATTTTTGCCAATCACCAAACTTTCAAAATATTTACTCCATCAACCCCTAACATCCCAAACATTTGATAAAGATATTTGCAACACCAACTTTTTACCTCCATTATGTCTCCAACTGGACCCCTGAATACAATGGATATTCAAGCTAAATATTATCCTTAAACCTATATTTCTTGAATTTATCAACATACGAAAAACATTTAGAACTAACCTACAAAAATATGAAACAAAACTAAAGATACATTTATATGCTAATATCTAAATTCTAAACCCTTTACCTCGAACATATTTAAAACATAAACAATTCCAAAACTTATTATAGAACCGAAGAAAATCACAAAAACTAATTTATATATATGTATATATATATGTATGTATGTATGTATATGTATATGTATATATAGCCCTACATACGTATATATATATATATATATATATATATATATATATATATATATATATATATATATAAATAAATATATATATATATATATATATATATATATATATATATATATATATATATATATATATACACACACACATACATATATATATATATATATATATATATATATATGTATACATATATATATATGTATATATATACATATATATACATATATATATATATATATATATATATATATATATATATATATACACACATATATATATATATAACGGATTTTGAGCGGAGCGAAAAATCTATTATTGGGTGAAATGGCCATGACGTCCTGATGGAAAGTTCCTTAAGTAGCTTCCTGAGGGTATATATGACTACAGTGGATATTCCCAGAGAATTAGACCAAAGGTTTCACAGAATTCTAACTTCTGGCGCAAGTACCCTAAAGGTTTCCCTTTAGGATATCGTATATCAACAGGGGACGTATGCTTGACACGCCACATGGCTATCTGCACTCCACATAGCGTTTACGCTTCGAGGGGGAAAGGTGGCAAGATAACTGAGGAGACGTTGCAAAGTTGTCCTCCTACGTTACTGTTACGGTACCTCGCGACGTAAACAAACGGCAGCCATAGATGTCCGCCATCTTGACTGACGTCACGTCCGTCCTCTTCATTCCATATTCAGCGTTTCTGCCAGCCTCCACGATACAATATGAAAGGGAAGGGCCGGACAGGCCGAACTAGAACCAGTAGGGCGGGTCCATCAGGACGTCATGGCCATCTCACCCAAAAATAGATTTTTCGCTTCGCTCAAAATCCGTTTTTTGGGCTTAAGCCATGACGTCCTGATGGAAGTGTACCAGAGAATTAGTGTATCGTGGTTTTTCCCAATTTCAAAGTGCCTTCTACTTCAAACAATATTCCTTTGGTCTGGAGACCTTAGAGACCGTGACATCTCCATTATATGTCACTACCAGTGGCATAAACAATGACATGGCTTCCTGCCCCCCTGGCAGGGAGGTCCTATTTGGACAAGAGGAACATCTTGAAGTACCCTGATGAAGATAGACTCGCCTGGATGCGAGGATCGTGCCGATCTCGTAGACAGATCGGAAAGTTAAATATTTGTGTAGGAACAATATTTCACTCGCTTGGTGAGCATATTTCAGACAGGATAATTATTATATATAATATAATAACGAATAGTTAGGGGCATTGAAACACAGTAACAACAATTTATTTTCACATGGAAAGGCGAAATAAGACGTATATGGTAAATAAAATATCTATTTTATTCAAGAAATTGCAATAAAGTAAAATAAGGTAAATAATTTACAATAAAATTGTTGAATAACAGACATAGATCATGAACTGAAAGACGGTGATGTGGAATCTGAAAGGAAAGAATTTGCCTTTATACACATAAGTTCCTGGGGAACGAAAGTCTTTAAGAGTCACAATACACTTCATGTCCGAGAACATGTGGCACACGTGTTAGAATCTATGTCACTTCACCTTGAGGAAGAACAGTCTTTTGTGACACTAAGTGTCACCTGAAATCACTATGTATCGCACTAGGGTCAACACAGGCACCCGTTGAGTTAGAGTCCCGAAATAACTCACTGTTCTACGCAGCACTTAAGCAACTCGTTTCAATACACTACCTGCTGCTACCACGAATCTTTTAACTTCGTGCACCTGCTTCGCATTGTGTTTAAAGAACACTCTTGAGGATTTCCAGCCTGTGAAGGATCGGAGGCTTTCGAAATCCATACCTTGGAAAAAATTTAGGTGATTTTTGCCCTTAGTTGTTTAAGTGACAGGTCACTACCCGATGTTTCTCCTTTAAAAAGCTGTCCTCCGCCAAAGTCTGAAGTTCTTCGAAGATAGACCTTAAGACTCTCCACTGGGCATAAAGAGACATCTTCCTTCAGAGGGCAGATTCTCCAAGGTCCCCATCTCTTGGTGGGGAGTTCATTTTTGGCGAGAAACGTAGGGTCAGGGAAGAGGGTAAGTTCCCCTGTGTCAGCGAACTGTATCTGGCACTCTTCTCTTGAAAATGCCACTATTTCACTGACTCGGGCTCCCGATGCGAGAGCAAAAAGGAAAATTACTTTTTGGGTTAAGTCTTTCAGAGGGCAAGATTTGTTGTCCAATCTAGAGGCAAAATGGAGCACCTTATCCAGGGACCAGGTGACGGGTCTCGGTGGAGGTGCAGGACGGAGTCTAGCACATGCCTTTGGAAGTTTGTTAAAGATTTTGTTGGTCAAATCTATTTGGAAGGCGTAGAGTAGTGGTCTTGTCAAGGCCGATTTACAAGTGGAAATCGTGTTGGCCGCCAAGCCTTGTCCATGAAGGTGAATAAAGAAGGACATACAAAAATCTATGGAGATTTCCGTAGGGTTTTTTGCCTTGACAAAGGACACCCACTTCTTCCAGGATGATTCATATTGCCTTCTGGTAGACTTTGTTTTGTATTCCTCTAGGAAGTCTAAACTTTTCTTCGAGATTCCAAACCTTTTCTCCACGGCTAGGGAGAGAAAATCATGAGATGAAGGTCTTGGACTGTCTTTGATGAATCGAAGACAGTCGACTTCTGCACCTGCTGGGAGAGAACTGGGCCCGGCAGAGGGATCAGCTTGGGTTGTAGCTCCAGGACTAGGGGAAACCAGTTGCTCCGGGGCCACTTGGGAGCCACTAGGGTTGCTGTTCCCTTGAAGGTTCTCAGTTTGGAGAGGACTTTCAGCAGAAGATTGGGTGGAGGGAACAGGTAAATCTTGGACCATCTGTTCCAGTCTAGGGACATGGCGTCCACTGCTTCCGCTTTGGGGTCCTCGTATGGGGCCACATATCGAGGAAGTTGATTGTTGTCGCTCGCCGCGAAGAGGTCAATCTGCAGTTCCGGGACTTAACGGGAGATGAAGGAGAATGATCCTGCGTCTAGAGACCATTCTGACTCTATGGGGCTTGTCCTCGATAGAGCGTCCGCCGTCACATTGCGGAATCCTTGCAGGTGAACTGCAGACAAGTGCCATTTTTTCTTGTCTGCCAGGCGGAAAATGGGCAAAAGCACTTGGTTGAGGTGGGGCGATCTTGAGCCCTGACGGTTGAGACATCTGACTACCACAGAGCTGTCCAGAGTTAGACGAATGTGGATCGAAGGACGAGGAGATAGTTTCTTCAGAGTGAGAAGAACCGCCATGGCCTCCAAGATGTTGATGTGAAACATCTTGAACAGGGGAGACCATGTTCCTTGAACTTGTCGTTGGTGGGAGTGATGCCCCTATCCCTCTAGCGAGGCATCCGTGTGGATGTTGATCGATGGAGGTGGTGGTTGAACAGGGACAGATCTTTTCAAGGTCCTTGTTTCCGATCACGGCTTGAGGAGTGAGCGAAGCCTGTTTGGTAGGGGTCTTTTGAGATCTCTTCGAGCGATGGATGCATTTCGTCTCCAGACTCCTGAAGCATCCTTTAGCTGTGCTCGTAGCACTATGTTTGTCACTGAGGTGAACTGTAGGGAGCCGAGTACACGCTCCTGCTGTCGTCTTGAAATCCATTTGGATTTGAGAAGTCTTTTGACAGACCCGGCTATTTCCTTCCTTTTCTTCAGAGGGATGGAAAGGCAGTGTGACTGAAGATTCCAATGGATTCCTAACCATTGAAACTTCTGAGCTGGAGACAGGCGAGACTTCTTGGTGTTGATTTTGAAACCCAGATGTTCCAGAAATTGGGTCACCTTTCTGCAGGCTCGCGAACATTCTTCTGACGATGTCGACCAAACCAGCCAATCGTCGAGGTAAGCTATCACCTGGACGCCTCTAAGGCGTAGCTGGTGGACGATTGTGTCTGCTAGTTTCATGAAGATTCTTGGAGCCACGTTGAGCCCGAAGGGCATGGCCCTGAAGGCGTAGTTTCTTCTTTGGAGCCTGAATCCTAGGTAGGAGGAAGCTTGGTGATTCATTGGAATGTGCCAATAGGCATCCGCCAGGTCTATTGAGATCATGTAGGCCTTGTGAGGCAGTAGGGCTCTTATATGTTGAATAGTCAGCATCTTGAATTTGTTATTCACAATGAACTTGTTGAGAGGGGACACATCGAGAATGACTCTGAGCATGTCTGAGTCCTTCTTGGGAACACAAAACAGTCTTCCCTGGAACCTGGTGGACTTTACCCTCTTGATCACCTTCTTGTTCAAGAGTTCTAGGACATATTCTTCTAGGATGGGGATTGAGGGCTGGAAGAATTGGTGGAAGGTTGGAGGTGGTTGTATCCAGCTCCATCCTAGTCCCTTCTTGATGATGCTGTGTGCCCAAGGATCGAAGGTCCAACGATCCTGAAAGTGGCGGAGTCTTCCTCCCACCGGAAGCACTTCATTGCTTCTGGTTTCCCGAGGGTTTGCCACCTCGGCTGCCTGCTCCCCTTCCTCCTCTGCCTCTGGAAGGGTGACGAGAGGAGTCTCTGCCAGAGCCTCTACCTCTGGGATGAAAGGTAGTGGACTGTCTTTCGTAGGCAGGGGTGAAGACCTTTGATTGGGACACCACCGGCTGAGGGACCAGCTGAAAGGTCTGCTGTGGCTGGGCCACTATCTAGGGAGTAGCAGGAGCCGGAAACTGGCGTTTGGGTTGATGCTGTTGGGGTCTAGGTTTAGAGGATTTTCTCTTAGGTTGTGGGCCTTCATCTTGAGAAGACTTTCTCTTACGGGACATGCCCCACTTGTTGAGAAGGTTCCGATTCTCAGTGGCAGCCTTGTCCACAATCTCCTTAACCAAAGTCGTTGGGAAGAGATGTTTGCCCCAGATGTTGGAGGAGATCAGTTTCTGGGGTTCGTGTTTCACGGCTACATTGGAGAAAACGAACTCTCTACAGGCTCTCCGGGCCTTAATGAAGCTATACAAATCCTTCATCACGGTCACAAGGTGGGTCTTAGCAAGAACCATGTAGAAGTCCGGGACCCGAATGTCCCCGGCCATTGCTTCAAGTTGAACTTGAAGGGATAGGGAGGCAGCTAACCTCTCCTTGGTGTCCTGTTCCCTACGCAGTAGATGGCCGTTCAGCTTAGGGAGATCTTCATTGAACTGACGGCCAGCGACGTCAGGTTCCAACTTCCCAACCGTGAAGGTAAGCTGGATATCCTTCCAGCTTTTATCATCGGGGGGTAAGGCGAGGGAGAGAGGCCTACACTCCTCCAGTGTAGGGCAGGGCTTTCCTTCCTACACCGCCTTCAAGACCGTGTTGAGAGCCTTTTCCATGAAGGGAAAGATCATGGTAGGAGGAGCAAGAAAGGATGGATGCTTCTGGCTCAATGCCGGCATCTTTGAGTTAGTGTAGCCTCGGCTCTTGAGGCAATCAGCCAGCATAGCCTGGGCCTTAGAGTGCTCGAAAACGATCACTTCTTTAGGTTCGGTCTCCTCCCTGGAGGCCGGTTCGGACCTGAGTCTGACATAACAGTCCGGATATGCCTCAAAGCTTGGGTAGAACTCTACCTCTTCAAGGGGGATGACACCCAATTTGTCGTTTATGAAAATTCGGCCCGTCGTTACTGGCATGTGCTCGGCTTACCTCCAGGGATTTGACACCGAGCAAGGAGGAAGCTGTTTGACCGAGATTTTCTTCGGTTGCTTCCAGCCCATAAAATGTCTCTTGAGGTCCTCTTGGCCCTTGCGGAACCTCTCGTCCATGAATGCCACCAGGACCTGGATGGTATCTTGGGTGGTTGGCAGCGCAGGAAGCGAAGCAGCAGATGTAGAGGGAACTGGCTCCTCGACCACAGCAGAAGCCGCAGAGGGTGCTCGGACAACCTCGCCCTCCGAATCAGGGAACTCCACCTGATCCTCTTCTTCCTCCTGACCCTCAGTCATGAGGGTCCTTTCGGTATTTTCGGACACGTCCGACATCCCTTCCACCTCGTCGATGTGACAGCCTTGGAGAGCGGCCGTAACGTCCAGTTCAACCGTAAGTTGAACACAGGAGATCTCATCCTTAGGGATCACGGCATCAGCCGAGAAGGGCCCTCATCTTCTTGTTGGGGAGATAAGGCCCTGTGGCGTTCCTCTGGAAACCGCGCACCCACTTGCGCAGTTTCTCTCGTGCATTGTCCCGGGCCTCCGCGGACGGAGGGTTGTCGAACGCCTCATCAAGAAGGCTTTTGCAGACTGAACAAGTCTGCGGATCCCAATACTTGAGATTCCCTTTCTTGGTGGCACAGGCGGCGTGGGTCCGGCACGCCAGATGCCCATAAAAGTCAGGGCGACGAACTCCGCAGAAGAAGCTCTCACACTTCACGTACTCCTCCTGTAAAAGAAAGAGACAATGAGTACTTGAGATTCATTATATCATGACTTACAGTAATCTTAGATTAAAATTTAAGTAGCAACTTATAAAATATAAGATTCATTTTGGTTATGAGCTCAGGATAGGTGACTAGTAAAGAAGTAGGAAGACACATATTTGTGAATCCTGCCCAGCCAATTGCCGCGACCTTACACTAGAATTAATTCCTTAGAACCTGTAGGGTTCTAAAAAGGGGGAAAGAGCATCCGTTCGGATGAGCCAAGCTTAGGCTTCCCCTGGGGAATTAATCATAGAGAGGTGCAAAGCTGAAATCATTCAGTTTATAAAGAGAAAAGGGGGAAAATTAGAATGAACCCCCTTTTGCAGGTTCGGTCCCGGCAAGAGACTGCACAAGGAAGCACAAAATATGCTGGAAATGTTTTACTGTACAACCGTATACAATAGTCATTGTTCTATGGTATGAAATACCAGAGGAGAACTGGCTAGTCTACACAGCTGCATGATAGTGACTGCCGGCACTGGGCCGGCAGCTGGTAGGGGTGATTGTCCACTGTAAGCCGAGGTTAGAAGCGCCGGCAGACTGACCGCAGGCCGGAGGCCCGTCTAGCGAGGTGAACCCATCAATGGCCACATACCAAGTGGCAGAGAGACAGGAAGACACTTGGGAATGGCGTATTGCCGGCAGGATGGCGGATCGCCGGCAGGACGGTGGCCCCCGGCAGCCGGCAATGGTAGACCATCGCTGACATCATCCAATGAAGCAGGAAGGTTACCCAAGATGCCGGCGGCTAGCGCCGGGAAGTGGAGGCCAGATTGCCGGCAGGACGGTGGACCCCGGCAGCTGGCAATGGTAGACCATCGCTGACATCATCCAATGAAGCAGGAAGGTTACCCAAGATGCCGGCGGCTAGCGCCGGCAAGCGGAGGCAACAGTGGACCAGCACCGAGATAGAAAGAGAGAAAGGTAAGGAGGGAAGGTAAGGAAGGGTAATACCCAGTACCCAAACTAACCTTCCTCCGGAAGGAGTGTTCACATGAAAGGGGGTATACGCCTATCATCCGGCGGCAGAGAGCCGGCAGACGGCTATGTTGCCTGTGGTAGCCCAAGGGAGGGCCAGAGAACACTCAAGGAGGGAGGTCTTCCGCCGGCAGGCCGACCGCCGGCACTATCCCATATTTCAACTATGTTAGGGAAGTATAGCAGAACGGACCATCTAGCAGAAGAACACAGCCAATCCCACAACTCGCCGGCAAGCGGAGGAGTTGTAGGACGGTGGACAGGGGTGTGATGGCAAGCCAACATAAAGGGACAGAGTGGGGGGAGGGGGAAAGGGTCCTGAGAGGGAGTGATAAGGGGGTGGGGACACGCCCTTACACTCCCAAGGGAAGGGAATCTGTTTATAGGCTAGCCTATCTAGGGGGGAGAGAACGCTCTCCAACCTAGGGTAGGCTAGCTCAGCTTAGGTACAGCACTAGTGCACTAGTGTCCTATCCTAAACTATAAAGAAACAGAATTCCAATGACTGCCTAACCTAGGCTAGGAGAACCATTCTCCCAGACTAGGCAAGACAGGGGTAGGACAAGACGCTGGGCTGCAGGGAGGAAGGGTCGTGACCCAACCAAGTGCAGACTAGAGGGAAAGGCAGAGCCCTTCCACCTTCATCCTCCAGCCAGTACCAGAAGGAGAAAACGTTCTCCTAAGGTGGGCTGGGGTGAACGACAAGTACTCTGGGGTTCTGTCCTAACTCGAGCCATGAACAATGGCGATGAGAAGGGAAGAACAATCCTAGCCTAACCTACCCGAATGCCATTCGAGGTAAGAGGGCTAGGATGTAGCCTAGGCTACCGCAGAGGGAGGAGATTACCTTAAATAAGGTAACTAGGGAGATAAGGAAGCATACAAGGGCCCCAACGTTAGGTTAGGGGAAAAAGAGTCGATGGTAAGACCACCCACGACCCCTTGTATGGTCCCTAGAAGGCGAAAAAACACATGTGCAATCACTGAATCTTGTATGTATAATTGCCTAAATCTTCATTTCGTAAATTAACACTAGGAACACTTATATCATGCAGGAAGTAAACATGAACACTTAGGCATCGAACCTAGGGGACAGGCTAGTAGGCTAGCGTAGGGTTCGACTCACTAAGTTCGCTGAAGAATACTATCGTCATAATATAACTAATTCCTAGCAATTAGGACTACATAACTAATGATATTGAATTAGTTATTAGACCGGGAGCGCTGTTCTGGCTAACTAAATAAAGCATATAAGGCGAACAGCAGCGTTGCAACATGACGCCTCCGGTCAAGGCACAGCTCCGCCACAAAACACAAGATTTAAGGATAAAAAAAAATCGTTACTCTACGACTAGAGCTTATTTATACGATACAAGAATATGGTACTCAACTTTCCAGAAGAAGGCGAGGCCGAAGATTGCGACATGGCATTGAAAAAAGCAAGAACTGGGAAAAACCAAACTATGCAGAGATGCTACTAGAATTGGAATGAAGAGGTCAGTCAAGATGGCGGACAGCTATGGTTGCCGTTTGTTTTCGTCGCGAGGTACCGTAACAGTAACGTAGGAGGATAACTTTGCAATGGCTCCTCAGTTATCTTGCCACCTTTCCCCCTCGAAGCGTAAACGCTATGTGGGGTGCAGATAGCCATGTGGCGTGTCAAGCATACGTCCCTTGTTGATATACGATATCCTAAAGGGAAACCTTTAGGGTAATCGCGCCAGAAGTTAGACTTCTGTGAAACCTTTGGTTTAATTCTCTGGGAATATGCACTGTAGTCATATATACCCTCAGGAAGCTACTAAAGGAACCTTCCATCAGGACGTCATAGCTTTAGCCCCCCCCCCCCCAAAAAAAAAAGATATATATATATATATATATATATATATATATATATATATATATATATATATATATATATATATATATATATATATATATATATATATTTTTTTTTTTTTTGGGCTCAAGCCATGGCGTCCTGATGGAAGGTTCCTTTTTGGTAGCTTCCTTGGGTAAATAACTACTAAGATATTCCCAGAGAATTTAACCACAAGTTATCACAGAATTCTAACTTCTGGAGCGAGTATCCTAAAGGTTTCCCTTTTAAGACATCGTATATCAACAGGGGACGCATGTATTAACGCGCCACATAGCTATCTACACCCCGAACAGAGTTAATGCTTCGGTGTGTAAGGGTTGAGAATAGCTGGGAGCCGTTCCATAGCTAATCTCATTCGTGGCTACTACTGATACTCGAGACGTAAACAAACGGGCGCCATTGCTTAAATGACGTCACGTCCGTCTTCATCCTTTGTTCAGTAGCTCGCCCTACTTAGACGGATTTTCCCTGTGCTTTACTTATCGCTTTGCATCTACGTAATGTCGGTACCTTCAGCCTCGCCTTCTTCTGGAAAGTTGAGTACAAGGTTCCAGTATTGTTTAGTTAAGCTCTGACCGTAAAGTAAATATTACTTTCCGAGATAATTGCTGTTTTGTGGCAGAGCTGTGCCTCTACCGGACCCGCCATTTTATGGCGTCGTTGTTGTTATGCATGCCTTATTTAGTTAGCCACAACAACGCTTCCGGCCTTATTTACTAATCGAATACCTTAGTTTATTTAGTCTTCATAGCTAGGAACTTTTATATCGTGTTTCGACGCTTTTTATCGGTCATCGATTGACCTCATACCAGTCGGCTACTATAGCCCCCAGGCCAGAGCGCCTGTATATAAGTGTTCATGCATGATTTTATTAGTGATCCTAGGAAAAGTTATGAAGATAGTGGCATTATTTTACAATACTTTCGACCGTGATGCAAGTGTTTTTTCGCCTTCAGGGACCATATAGGGGATAGGTTAGTTAGTGTCCCTAACTAACCTAACCTCCTTGTAGGACCCCTATATGCTTCCTTCATCCCCTGCCTTGGCACTCCCTCTGATTAGCCTTGATTTCCTTTCTGAGTAAGGGGATCAAGTGTCTAATGGAGTATTCATCGCCTCTCAGTCCTCCCTAAGGGAATACCCCCCCCTTAGGGTTGCGTCCGAGAGTGAGGTTAGGCTAGCCCTTCCTCTATGGCTAGGAATAGTCTATGACCGTCCTGCCATAGCGATATGTCTTCTATCCTTCCTAGTTCAGGGCTCTTAGCCCTGTTCTAGGTTAGGTTTTGGAAGGTTACTCTGTCCCCTGCTGAAACTGTACCCATGCACCGTTTCAGCCTGGCGGCCTTATCTTAGGTTAGGGAGTGTCCTCCCTTTCCCTAGTGGCCGCTCTGGTACAGAACCCCTTCCTTGGAAGACTCTTCTCTTCTCCCCTCCCCACCTATCTCTTGTATAGCCTAGCCTACACTTAGGTTAGTCTATACCCATCTGTCCCCTGTCCTACAACTCCTCCTTAGGGTGGAGTGATAGGGCTACCTTGAGCTTCCTTGTGCAGTCCGCTCTGGTACATATACCCTTCATAGTGTCCTATGGGGTTAGCCACTGGATGCGTTCTGCATGTGGAGGTCTCTCCCCTCTTGGGTGTCCCCTAGCTCTCCCTTGGGCTACCCTGCCCCCGGTCCCCTGCGACCCCAGCTCCTGGGTGATAGAGCCTGCCTCTATCATGGGTACACCCTCTCAGGGGGGGATGTTTGGATTCCATGACTGGACTTCTTACATCCCTCCCCCTGTCTCTCTCTCTATCCGGGTGCCGGTCCCTTGCCGCCTCCACTGTCGGCGATACCTGCCTCCTACCTTGGTGACTCTCCCCTACCCTCATGCCGCCAGCCCCTCCGCTTGCCGGGGGACTGTCGACCGCCGCCGGCTCCCGCCGACGACCTTCCTCCTTCCTCCTAGCTTCACCGTCCGCCTGCCGGTCGGCCACCGGAGTGCCGGCATTCACTGCCGGCAACCTGGTCCAGCTATAACCATTCTTATCCCAGTCACCAATCCGGCATCCTCCGACCGCCGGAGCCGCCGCTCCTCTGCCGGCGTGCCGGCGTGCCGGCGTGCCGCCGTTGTGCCGGCGGCCGCCACCCTGGCTTTACTCTTGACTTACATTTTGTCTGTCCTAATGCCAGAAACTCTGCTGGAGCAGCCTCCGGCGTGTCGGAGGTCTGCCGGAACCTCCCGGAGGCGTCAAGGATACTTGCACCCCCTTCTCCTAGCTATCACTTGTATACTGATAGCCCTACACTGCAAACAGATAGCCTGTTTACACTCTTTAGATCAGTGCCTTGGTACTGTTCTATTAGTAATCATGCTGTCCCTTTGCATTCTTCAATATTCCAGCATGCTGCGTGCATCTTAGCGCGGCTGGTTGCCGGAAGCAGTTACCCTAAGGGACCTGCTAGCTCCCTAAACTGGGAACTGAGTGATCTCAGTCCCAAACTTGTCCTTGGTTTTCCATGGAATTCCATTGCCCTGTGGAATTTCAGGGAATACTATCCTGTGCCTTCGGCCATCTCGGATTACCCAGGGATAATGCTTGCGGTAGCCAGACGGGCGAGATGCATGGAGTATGTTTTCTTTACTACTTCAATCTCTATGCATCACTCCCTTCATTAAGTTAAAATTAATGATTAATGTTAACTTAGCTTAAGAGCCATTCTTATGACTCCCCCCATACTCATTTTCTCTTTCTTCCACAGGAGGAGCAGATGAAGTGTGACTTCGACTTCTGCGCTGTGAAACGCCCGCACTTCTACGGGCATACGGCTTGCAGGACTCACGCCCCTTGTGCTGACAAGAAAGGGGATCTGAAATTCTGGAACCCACTGAATTGTACGGTCTGCCAGGCTCACCTAGTTGATGCCTTCCATAACCCTCCCTCAGCGGAGGTCAGGGACATTTCTCGGGAGAAGCTACGCAAGTGGGTGCGTGGCTTCCAGAAGAATGCCACCGGACCGTACCTGGCCACTGAAGAATTGAGGTCACTCCTGTTCCCTAAGGCCTCCCCTGATTCTGTGGTTCCCAAGGATGTGATTCCCACTGTCCAAATTACAGTGGAACCTGATGTTGTCATGGCTCAGTCCATGCACGAGTGCCACCTGGATTCTGAAGATGACGAACATATGTCGGACGTCTCGGAAGACACGGAGAAGACTCTTATGGCTCAAGGAGCTGAAGATGACGAAGACCAGGTGGAATACGCCGAGTCGGAGCAAGAGGTCGCTCCTCCTTCCATCTCCGCTCCTACTCCTACACCGACGGAAGTATCTATCCCGTCTACCTCCACGACCCCGGATCCCTCTTCTTCCACTCAAGAAATGATCCGGTTGATTAGAGCCGTCATGGACGACAGGTTAAAGGAGAATCAGGAGTTCATCAGGTCCATGATGGGATCCAGAGAACCGAAGAGGATTTCGGTTAAGGATCTCCCCGCTTGCTCACATGCCAACCCGTGGAGGTATGCTGAGCATATGGTTATCGCGACCGGCAGGATCTTTATCAGCGACAAGATCGGCTCGGTCCCTTTGGAAGACGTGGAGTTCTTCCCAAACTTTGAGGCCTACCCGGACTGTTACGTCCGACTTCGTTCTGAACCTGCCTCTAAGGAAGAGACCGAACCGAAGGAAGAGATAGTGTTCGATCTCGCAAAGGCCCAGGCTATGCTAGCCAACACATTCAAGAGTAGGGGTTTTACCTGCTCTAAGCTTCCGGCCCTGAGCAAGAAGCACCCTACTTATGTCGCACCTGAAAATGCGGTTCTTCCATTCTTGGAAAAGGCCTTCACTGCGTGCCTTAAAGCTGTGGAAGAGGGGAAAGCCTGCCCTGCACTGGAGGAGTGCAGACCCTTCTCCATAGTCACTCCCCCTGACGCTCGACACTGGAAGGATATCCAGCATACTTTCGTCGTGGGAAAGCTAGATCCTGACGTCGCCGGACGTCAGTTTAACGAAGACCTCCCTAAGCTCAACGATCACCTCCTTCGTCGGGAACAAGATACGAAGGAGAGGCTCGCAGCATCTATGTCTCACCAAGTCCAACTTGAAATTATGGCCTGTGACACCAGAGTACCAGACCACTACATGGTACTCTCCAAATCCCACATGACAACCGTGATGAAGGACTTGTACCACTTCATGAAGGCTCGGAGAGCCTGTCGTGAATTCGTGTTCGCAGGTGCCACTGTGAAACACGAACCCCGGAGGCTGATTTCCTCCAACATCTGGGGCAAACACCTCTTTCCTTCTGACCTTGTGAAGGAAATCACCGACAAAGCCGCCACGGAGAATAGGAACCTTCTCCACAAGTGGGGCATGTCAAGAAAAAGGAAACCCTCTCAGGACGACGGACCTCAACCTAAGAGGAAATCCCAAAAACAGAAACCCCAGCAACGTCAACAAAGACGTCAGTTTCCGGGACCCGCTACCTCCCAAGTGGCAGCTCAGCCACAACAGACCTTTCAATTGGTCACCCAACCGGTGTTGTCACAGTCACCGGTCTTCACCCCTGCTTTCGAGCAACAGACAACTACCTTTCGTCCCAAAGGTAGAGGCTCAAACAGAGGTGCAAGCAGAGACGCATCTCGCCGTCCCTCCAGAGGCAGAGGAGGAAAGGGAGCTAGCGGCCGAGGCAGCAAGCCCTAGGGACACCAGAAGCAATGAAGTGCTTCCGGTGGGAGGAAGACTCCGCCAATTCCAGGATCGTTGGACCTTCGATCCCTGGGCACACAGCATCGTCAAGAAGGGTCTAGGCTGGAGTTGGACTCAACCACCCCCAACCTTCCAGCAATTCTTCCAACAATCAACCCCCCTTCTGGAAGAATATGTCCTAGATCTCTTGAACAAGAAGGTGATAAGGAAGGTAAAGTCCACCAGGTTCCAAGGGAGACTGTTTTGTGTCCCCAAGAAAGACTCCGACAAACTCAGAGTCATTCTGGACTTATCCCCCCTCAACAAGTTCATAGCGAACGACAAGTTCAAGATGCTGACTCTTCAACAGATAAGGACCCTTCTGCCTCGAGGTTCCTACACGGTCTCCATAGACCTGGCGGATGCCTACTGGCACGTTCCAATGAACCATCACGCTTCCTCCTACCTAGGATTTCGACTCCAAAGGAAAAGCTACGCCTTCCGGGCCATGCCCTTCGGCCTCAACGTGGCCCCTCGGATCTTCACAAAGCTGGCGGACGCCATAGTACAACAGCTCCGCCTCCGAAACGTCCAGGTGATGGCCTACCTCGACGACTGGCTAGTCTGGGCTCCATCGCCCGAAGATTGTGTAAAATCTTGCAACAAAGTCACCCAGTACCTAGAACACCTGGGATTCAAGATCAACGAGAAGAAATCTCGCCTCTCTCCAGCTCAGAAGTTCCAGTGGTTGGGAATCCAATGGAACCTTCAGTCACACCGCCTTTCCATCCCCCAGAAGAAAAGGAAGGAAATAGCAGGGTCTGTCAAGCGACTGCTGAAATCCAAACGAATTTCAAGACGCCAGCAGGAACGAGTTCTAGGCTCTCTACAGTTCGCCTCAGTGACAAACCCAGTGCTTCGTGCACAGCTAAGGGATGCCGCGGGAGTCTGGAGACGTTCTGCATCCATCGCTCGAAGAGACCTCAAGAGACGGCTTCCAAACAGACTTCGACTTCTCCTAAAGCCGTGGTCAGAAGCAAAGGCCCTGAAAAGGTCCATTCCTCTCCAACACCCTCCTCCATCACTCAACATCCACACGGACGCTTCGCTGGAGGGTTGGGGAGGTCACTCCCACCAAAAACAGGCTCAAGGCACCTGGTCTCCCCTGTTCAAGACGTTCCATATAAACATCTTGGAGGCCATGGCGGTCCTTCTAACTCTGAAGAAATTATCCCCGCCGCCCTCGATCCACATTCGTCTAACCCTAGACAACTCGGTGGTAGTTCGTTGTCTCAATCGCCAAGGCTCAAGATCGCCCCAGATAAATCAGGTGCTTCTCCCAATCTTCCGTCTGGCGGAGAAGAAGAAGTGGCACCTGTCTGCAGTTCACCTACAAGGATTCCGCAACGTGACAGCGGATGCTCTATCGCGGACAAACCCGATAGAGTCGGAATGGTCTCTAGACGCAAGATCATTCTCCTTCATCTCTCACCAAGTCCCAGAACTTCAGATAGATCTCTTTGCAACGAGCGACAACAATCAACTTCCTCGGTATGTGGCCCCGTACGAGGACCCCAAGGCAGAAGCAGTGGATGCCATGTCACTGGACTGGAACAGATGGTCCAAGATCTACCTGTTCCCTCCCACCAACCTTCTGTTGAAAGTCCTCTCCAAACTGAGAACCTTCAAAGGGACAGCGGCCCTAGTGGCTCCCAAGTGGCCCCGGAGCAACTGGTACCCCCTGCTCCTGGAGCTGCAGCCCAAGCTGATCCCTCTCCCGGGCCCAGTTCTCTCCCAACAAGTAAAGAAGTCGACTGTCTTCGCTTCATCATCGAAAATCAAGGACCTTCATCTCATGATTTTCTCTCCCTAGCCGCAAAGAAGAGGTTTGGGATCTCGAAGAAAAGTCTGGACTTCCTAGAGGAATACAAGACCGAATCCACAAGACGGCAATACGAATCATCCTGGAGGAAATGGGTCTCCTTCGTCAAGACAAAAAATCCTAAAGAAATCACAATTGATTTCTGCATGTCCTTCTTTATTCACCTTCATAGACAGGGATTAGCAGCCAATACGATTTCAACCTGCAAATCAGCCTTGACCAGACCAATTCTATATGCTTTCCAAATTGATCTGTCCAGCGACATCTTCAACAAACTACCGAAAGCATGTGCTCGCCTACGCCCAGCACCCCCACCGAAACCGATCTCCTGGTCACTAGACAAGGTGCTCCATTTCGCCTCCAACTTGGATAATGATTCATGCCCTCTCAAGGATCTGACTCAGAAAGTTATATTTCTCTTTGCTCTTGCTTCGGGAGCTCGAGTCAGCGAAATAGTGGCATTATCAAGAGAAGACGGACACATCCTGTTTACCGATACAGGAGACGTTACCCTCTCCCCTGATCCGACGTTTCTCGCCAAAAATGAATTACCCACCAAAAGATGGGGCCCCTGGAGAATATGCCCCCTGAAGGAAGATGCCTCTCTATGCCCAGTAGAGAGCCTCAAGGTCTATCTTTGCAGAACTTCGAACTTTGGTGGAGGCCAACTCTTCAAAGGAGAAACATCGGGCAGCGACCTGTCACTGAAACAATTAAGAGCGAAAATCACCTACTTCATTCGCAGAGCAGATCCTGACAGTACACCCGCTGGTTATGATCCTAGGAAAGTTGCATCATCTCTGAATTTCTTTCAGAGTATGGACTTTGAAAGCCTTAAGAACTTCACAGGCTGGAAGTCCTCGCGCGTTTTCTTTAAACATTATGCGAAACAAGTGCACGAAGTCAAACATTTTGTGGTAGCCGCAGGTAGTGTTATGAAACCTGCACCTAACTCTGCGTAGAACAGTGAGTTACTTGGGACTCTAACTCTTCGGGTGCCTATGTTGACCCTCGAGCGATACATAGTGATGTCGAAAACACTTAGTGCTTTTATATAACTGTTCTTATCCCAGGTGAAATGTCATAGTTGTTACACAAGTGCCGCATGCCCTGAGCATGATGTGTTTTATTCAAAGACTTGCGTTCCTCGAGAACGAGTGCCTACTAATAAACTTGAAATTCCTTTTCAGATTCAAGAGCAAGTCTTTATTACTATGTACATTTTAATTACTGTAAGTGAACTTTACTTATTGCTGTAATTTATTTAATTTCTGCATTTGTGAAATAAAATTTCTATTTTATTATCTGTGCGTCTCAATCAGCTCCTACTTACTATGAAATACATGCCTGTCATAGTTTTATTATCCCCTTTTCCTTACGGTTATGGAGAAATTAAGATACTAACTCTTAATTTATATTCACTCTGATTATGTAATGTTCCAATACGAATACTTACTCTTCATACCCTGGAGATGAATCCTCTCTCTCAACATACAGTGCCCAACCACCACTGGTCTGCTTTTCAGAATGTTCCTATACAAATACCAAACATTCAGCTTCATCTCCAAGTTCTTCAAGTTCTTCTATCAGGATGAATAGCCCTTCAATACCACATTGACGTCGGCATGGCCCGTGGGAACTTCACTGCCAAGGGGGGCAGGATGCTTCTTCCCTACGGTTCTTTACCAAGATTACTATGCTAATTTGTCAATGCCTTGGCACTTACTATTAGGGGAAAATCTACCACGATACATTGATTCTCTGGTATTCTTCCATCAGGACGCCATGGCTTGAGCCCAAAAAACGGATTTTGAGCGAAGCGAAAAATCTATTTTTGGGTGAGATAGCCATGGCGTCCTGATGGACCCTCCCTGCTACTTCGTCCAGTTTTAGGTCCCACCCTGCTCTGCTGTATCATGGTGATGGGCAAGCAACTGGCTTCAGGATAAAGACGGACGTGACGTCATTTAAGCAATGGCGCCCGTTTGTTTACGTCTCGAGTATCAGTAGTAGCCACGAATGAGATTAGCTATGGAACGGCTCCCAGCTATTCTCAACCCTTATACACCGAAGCATTAACTCTGTTCGGGGTGTAGATAGCTATGTGGCGCGTTAATACATGCGTCCCCTGTTGATATACGATGTCTTAAAAGGGAAACCTTTAGGATACTCGCTCCAGAAGTTAGAATTCTGTGATAACCTGTGGTTAAATTCTCTGGGAATATCTTAGTAGTTATTTACCCAAGGAAGCTACCAAAAAGGAACCTTCCATCAGGACGCCATGGCTATCTCACCCAAAAATAGATTTTTCGCTTCGCTCAAAATCCGTTATATATATACAGGTATATATAACCGGTACCCTGCAAGAGTTCCGTGGGCTGTCTGTAAGCTCCGCCAATTTGATAGAGAAGTTAAAACACATGAAAGAATTTCATAACCTGATATATAAAAAGTAACACAATATGGAATATATATATATATATATATATATATATATATATACATATATATATATATATATATATATATATATATATATATATATATATATATATATGTATATATATATATATATATATATATATATATATATATATATATATATATATATATAAAGTAGCCACAATCGCCGGAACCCACACACTATGATAGAACATCTAAAGAAATCAACACTTTAGCGCAGTTCCATGATCCAAATCTTTATGCGGTCTGGGTCATAATTATCGGAATCAATATCTTCTACGAGCAATCCAAATTAAGTTGGTTTTAGTTCCAATCAAATATAATGATCCACATTCATAAGAGGAAAAGGAAAAGGAAAAGGGGCTGCCTTCAATCAAGCAGATGTTAAAAAGAGGAAGTGCAGCCTGAAATAAAAATAGAAAAAGAGAAGCGTATGAGTACTTTTAGATAACTACACTATCACACTTCAACTAAAAATGAATATAACAAATTGATTCCACGAATCACAATCACTCCAAACAAACATAAAATAATGCATATTTATAGATAATGATAAAATTTTCAGTGTGGTAAAGAATCCACGCTGAAAATGGTCTTCTCCTCTAGTCAAAATAAAAAGCAATCACAGAAGATAATTGCTTATGTCCTTGATAATTTAATCCACAAATATTAGCAAACAACCATTCAGTTATTCCAAAGGTCTGACTTTCCACAAGCTATCATTACACTAACTACTTCTTTCTCCTTGTGCTCTGAAGGATTTGGAAAAACAAAGACCAATGTAGAAAAACTATGATAAATCCTTCCTCCACATCTCTATCTTTGACTACGTTATCCATAAACTTATATGGCTGCATCTGCTTTTCTCCTTTCACATGTAACTGTAACTATAAGAATCTCATTTTAAGTAATATCATTGTTTCCTTTACTAAACATTTTACCTCTCTTACTTGCAACTTGCGGATTTATTCTCTCTTCCATCTTTGCACTGCACAAAGGTTCCTCCTCCTTCATTTCTTAATCCTAGCACATACTTCATCTATTTTCTCCTTATATGCTCTTCACACTTCCTTCTCCATCTTGTCCTAATTAAATTTTCAACTACATTTTCAAATTTTTTTTTTTTTTACCTCACGTCTACCATAACTATTGCCTCCAGACAACCCTCATCTTAGCAAAACACAACCATAATCTTGGTCTTACATCTACTCTGTACAAACACACAATATAACAAACTTTTTGTCACTATTTTATCTCGCCGGAGTATTATTGTTTATAACCTAATTTTAAAAGAATAATTTTCAATCTCAATTCCAAAGTCATTTCTATAGGGCTCTTCCCAGTCACAGTTGCTTGAGGAACAACTTACCAACAACTCAATCGCTTTCGCTACTAGCTACATGTTCATCTAGATATTTTAGTAACGCGATATTTTCATGTTCTTCAAACCTGCCATTCTTAGTCTTACTCTTACAGTCATCTGACTAACACATTTGTACTATTTTACCCTTCCAAAGGAGTGACCTTGACATTAA
>NC_090725.1:212879807-212884807 GCF_036898095.1 Palaemon carinicauda | reverse complement strand
TGTGAACAATTTAGCAGAGATAGTGTCTCCCTGTCGAACTTCTTTCTTGATCAGAATTTTCTCACTATCTGCCTCCCGTAGATATATCTTCAAATGTTCTAACATAAGATCCGTTCCTTGACTCTAAATGGCTTTCATTGCTGCTGAAGATTTGACAAAATGCAAATCTTTTTTATGATCTATAAATGCCATACATAATTTGTCATATTGTATTGATTTTTTTCAATTAGCTGGTTAATTACATGGATATGGTCAGTTGTTGAATGCCCTCTTCTAAAGCCTGTTTGCTATCTTGGTTGATTAAAGTCTACCATTTTAGCCAGGCTAATATGATCTTTGTAAATATTTTATTTATTACTGAGAGTAAACTTATTGGGCAATAATTTTTCAGGGTTTTTGTCTCTCTTTTTGTGAATTAATATCATGACAAGGTTTTCCCAAGCTGCACGTAAGGAGATCTGACAGATCACAACAATTACAGAGGCATTACACTTACGTCACTTGTCATGAAAATATATAGTACGCTTATTCTAAAGAGACTAGAGAGAAAGATTGATGAAAAGCTGAGAGGTGAACAAGTAGGATTTAGAAAAGGTAGGAGTTGTACTGACTAAATTTTCGTTTTAAGACATGTTTTACAGCAATGTGTACAATATAAAAATCCACTTTTGATAACATTTGTAGACTAGGAAAAAACCGTTGATAGTGTGCACTGGACAATTTTGTGGAGGGTCCTGCATTATTATGGATTTCCTCTTAAATATGTAAATTTGATCAAGTCTGTTCATGAGCATATTGAATTCAAAGTAAATGCTAGTGGGATTCTATCAAATGAATTTCCAGTGAACAGTGGAGTACTCCAAGGGAATGTGTTATCACCCATGTTGTTTATCCTCCTCATGGATTTTGTAATGTATAGAACAGTTTGGGATGGTGAAGAAGGATTGAACTGGATTGGCAATAGAAAATTAGCTGACCTAGAATATGCTGATGACGCTGTCCTTATTACCAGAACACCAAAGGATTTACAAAGCTTACCAGAATCCATGAAATATCACAGGAGGTTGGTATCAAGAAGAATAAAAGAAAGACAGGGATGACGAGAAAGGAATAAACAATAGAAGATGAAATATCATTGGAAGGAGAAAGGATTAATGAGGTAGAATCATTTAAATATTTAGGAACTATGATCTCTAGTACAGGGTCTAGAATTTAATGAAAGATTGAAAAAAATAAATCAGACAATGGCAAGGTTAAGTAAAATTTGGAAATCAAACTACCTAAAATTGCGTATAAAAATCAGGCTATATATCAGTTTAGTGAGGTCTGTGTTACTGTATGGACATGATTTGAGGTAAAATGACAGGGCAGGATTAGAAATGAAACTTTAAGAGAGATCACTCGAGCACCGTATGTGGAGGAGATCCCTTTGCGTTAATAGGCGTAGGAGGATATGAAGATGACGATGATATATATATATATATATATATATATATATATATATATATATATATATATATATATATATATATATATATATATATATATATATATATAGTGCATCTGTACCTATGTCCTAGTTAAGCAGCAAGATCACCAATTCAAGACAACAATATACACGGAATCAACCTTCTTGATAAGATGTTTGAATGCAAGAGATGACTACTCCTAAGCATACAAAATTTGCAGTAAATGCTTCTATCTGGAGAGCTTTAACACACAGCACATCCTGGAAAGATGCACACGCTAAACTAAACCAAATTCAACAAGTGCTAACCATATACGGATATCCAGACACCATGATAAAAGAGGCTGTATAAAAGGAATTCAACAAAAACTTAACAGCCCACAACAACGGGAACTAATTAAAAAATCCTAAACTCTAGGTCAGCCTATAAAGACGTAGTGACAAATCATCAATCGAGGTGTTACTCCAAAAGCACCATACCAGGGAGTACATCTTAGAATACATATCTAGCCCAATCTAATAGCAGTCCAGGAAACTAGGAACAGTATCTCCCCAGAGGCTCAAAGGGCTCATCTACAAACGTAGTATAAGTTTTCATGCCAGGAGGAGATTTATAAATATCGCAGAAAAGCCTATATTGGGCACACTACCACGACGCTGAAGAATTCCGGGGGCATTACAAGAATGATACATCAATATCCTCAACCAAAACCCCTCCACGAAAGAACTAATTGATGGAACCCAAATTGTTCACAGGGGGAAGTGGAGGGAGGAAGCAGGAGTGGTATCTGATAAGAAAATGCTAATCAAGCTAAAAGTCCTGATCTATAGCACAGTAATAAGGCCAGTGTTAATGTTTGGATAGGAAATGTAAGCTCTAAGACGAAAATAGGAAACAAAGCTTAAGAGAACAGATATGAGAATGCTGAGGGAGATTATGGAAATAACACTGCTTTCAAGATTAGAAAATGATGAAATATGAAGAATGGCAGGGATAATAAAGATTACTGAGGTGATACGAGTGTCACGGCTGAGATAGTGTGGGTACGTGTTGAAGAAGGATGGTAGACAGTGAATAAGTAGAGCCCGGGAGAAACCTGTTAGTGAGAGAAAGTTAAGGGGGAGGCAGATAATTAGATGGTGAGATAAGGTGTAAGATGATATGGAGAGAAGAGGTTTGGTGGAATAGGATACCTTTGATAGAAGGCATTGGAGAGGGTGCATCAGGACACCGACCCCTTAAAATAAGGATAACAGTGGGAAAGAAGAAGAGATTGCTCACGGGAAAAATAATTATGGCAGCTTCATAATAGCTAATGCTGTAAGGATCGCCCTCCAAAGGTCAACGTTGAACATTCAATAAGATTCTAATCACACTCTCTCTTCAATAAAGATTGGCAATAAATTGGGAAATGATGGAGTGGGATTCCCCTCAAACTCTGATCTCATGCTGTCTTTGACAGGAACGTTGCCTCCCAGCGGTGGCAAAGGATGCGATATACCTCCAGCGTTCTGCATAACCCTATAAGCAAGACGGTCTTTACCGTCTGATTTGCAATGCTGGTGGTCTCTATGGTGGTGCATATCTGCACGTAGGTCTGTGTGCACATACATAAGCCTATACTGTAATTATTCTCTTTGAAATCTTCTAAGGATATCTGAAGTTTTTAGAATATATTATTTTTTTCTTTTTATTTCTTCATTTGCTTATAACATATAATAATCATAATTTTAGATGAAACCTAATAAATAAATAAATAAATGAATGAATAAACTGAATTGTAAAACTTATGTAAATCAGTGATCATTACGCCAGAGAGTCTGAAGATGCTATGAAAATACAAAGATTCCTGAAGGAAATACAATGACGCTACTAAGGCAACCGTCTTCAATGAAAATATTTATATAAACATGCATAAAACTCACATGAACACGTGATGCTCAGATGCAAAAAGACCACATGGAAAAAGAAAATATTGCGTGAATCCTGTCTAGTTTCGTCTTTGACTACTTTAAGAGGGCTCCTTAATTTTCAGAGATTTTTACAATATGTATATGGTACAGTGAGACTACAAACATAGATACGGACAGCTGTAGAACTAAACATTAGAAAAATATGCCACCTATGATGACTCAAACCCGCAGGTACCTTCGCGGGGCAGCTCATATCCCATTAGTCAGATGTAAGGTTAAAGAGGCACCTCAGATAGGTTTTTATCTCAAATGATTTTAAACTTATCTAAGTATCTACAAAATCATATACATGTATCCATTCCTACACATATGTAGCCTACATACATATACATATATGCATACACACCCTTATACAAACTTGAACACATATCTATACATGTATATACACATTTATCCCTATATGCACATATTTTACTTACCAATGCTTATGTATAGAACCCACAACAAAGAACAACAAAGTATTTGCACATATCCATATACAATTATACATATGGGTTTATAATACTGAAGATCAGTATAATTGATATCACACAGACATACACAGTATGAGGTACACAATTCTGTCACTAAAGTAATGTATGCTGAAGAAAAAATCTATGAAGCTTGTAGATCCTTTAGCATATGTAAATTCCATTTCCTTCATCTCAATTTCTATGAAACTTTCTTTGATAAAACTGGACTCTGTGATAATTCTTTCGAATAAGTCATTAGTACAAACAATTTTTTTTACAAGACCAACCAATTGTATGATTTTAATCTCTAACAACATAGACAAACATTACATTTTTACCCTCAGCATATGTTACACTTTTCCTATGCTGCTCAATTCTCTTTAAAGAGCTTTACCTGTTTGACCTTAATAGATTTTTTCACAGGAATTACAGAGGATATGATATACGCATCTGTTGGTACTGTCAGGAGAATTACTTATGAAAGCTTTATTCAATGTGTTATTGCTCTTAAATGCCACAATAATATTGAAAGTTTTTAAAAATTCAGGAATTTCTTTAAAAGTATTATTAAATAGCACTACAAGTAATTTCTTTTATTATATTTTTCACTAAATTTATTATTAAAGAAGTCTTTTTTATGAAAATTAGGAAAAGCTTTATAATTAGAATAATGGAATACATATTTATTGTTCAAAATGTAACTGTTTTATATTGGCCAAACATTTAAAGTCCTTTCTGTCAGAGCAAAACCGATTAAGATGGCCATCACAAGAGAGCTGATAAATATGCTTTGGCCTCCCACTAGCTAGAATTGAGTCACAGAATCTGTTGGCGACAGACCAGGACAATAATCCATTATGATAACTTTTCCGAAATAGATATTGTCGAATGCCTGTACCCAAGGTCATAATTGAAGACTAAACGCAGGGTTGTTTTCAAGTAATCCTGTATTATCCTCTCTTTTAAAAACTATTGATCCCATTCTCCTTTATGAATACAATATCATTGTATATTCATTCACATTGTAAGTATTGATGTCAGCAATAGACAAGAGTACTAACTCTAATCAAGTCCTTTCAGGATTTCTAACCCCCTCCACTAACACA
>NC_090725.1:212867307-212877307 GCF_036898095.1 Palaemon carinicauda | reverse complement strand
TACTTTTAAGTATTGTTAACATTTATTTAACCCTCACTGTGGTTCTTGACGGGAATCGAGCGGAAACTGGTCGTCCTCACTTCACTCCGCATTCTCTACAGGTATAAACATAATAAAACATTAAATTGCATTATAGCGCACCGTGCCGGTTGACGCCAGGTTTATTTTTCCAATGAATCATACTTTTAGAAAACAATATAGATGTAACATCACATATTCTAATAACTCTTACAAACTTCTGTACTGATATAGCAGTGCATATTTAAAACAAAATGAACAAACTTTCAAATTAACATATAAGCCTCCTCTGCCGCCCAGGAAAAACCATAGATAAAAAACAAAATCTCAAGTTTTGAAAAAACTATGGAAACCTGTGTATCCACGGCAATAATGCAGAGTAACTCAAATTTGAGTGGTGGAACCTCACTCTTGTACTACTAATAAATAATAATGATAATAATATTAATAATAAATTCGACTTGCTCGGGCTAGCGTGCGCTAGAAAGTGACCACTTCCTAAATACCTCTTCAAACATCGAATACGTTTCACCCAACACTAAATTCTCATTGGCCACTGCCTACATAACAACTGAACTTCAGTAACAAGACACTTAAGATCTGCTTACATGTCGTTAGAACAATTATTTTTCGCTATACTTCGTAACGCGAAAAAATTCTAGTCCTCACTTCACTCCGCATTCTCTACAGGTATAAACATAATAAAACATTAAATTGCATTATAGCGCACCGTGCCGGTTGACCCTAGATAATACCAAAGAAAGGGAGAGAAGGAAAGAAATGGAGAGAAAGAAATAAATGTTCCGATTGTATGATTTACACATTTAACCTCTTTTTGAAGCCTTTGACAAACATGTTTACTTGAAACAGACTACCAACACTCATGTCTACGAAGACACCTATCCTTGACGTTATCGTTTGCGATGTTTGAACTTGTAGCCACAGTTTTAACAAAAAATTCTGTTTGGTTACATTACAGGAGCTTTAACTTCTTAAAGATAAATCGATCAAAGGACAAAATCATTCCAGCTTCCTCTGTATCAAACAAAAGACATCAAATATGGAAAAGCATTTGTGACAACTTCCGATATCAAAAACTTCACAGTATTGGTGATTTTTAATTTTTTTTTTCTTTTTTTTTTTTTTTTGTTCAACTAAGAAATCTTCAAATTACAATAAACTTAATTCCCCAAATCTCAGATAAGAAAACTTTAATGATCTATCAAAATAATAAAGAAGTTTTTCAATATAGGAAAACATAATCCGCACAGATTCTGCAACACCATATTATCAAAAAGATCCTTTGTATGCACCGATCTACCAGCTTAATGTTTCACAGCTTCTTGCAAAGATTTAACAAGTGAATTTTCCGTTGGATCTATGTAACCCCTCATTTCATGCATGCACGTTATGGCATAAATAGCTTGATCACTGGAGATTACTAAAGCGCCGGAATCTAATAAAAGCGTCATAAATAAAGCAACATACAATGGCATTTCGCTTTGCTCGTGACCATTATTGTAAGTTTCTCTTTGTTGAAAGACAAGTTGGTAGGCCTTGTCGGTGCTGTCATTCATCGATGATAGAAGATGCCCATGACAACTGAGGTCCCCCAATTTCCTGTCCAAATTAGATGCCACCGTTAAAGACGACTGCTGGCATTTCATTGCATTCACGATCCTGGAAAGCAGATTCCAAAAATAAAACAATGTACATATATACTTGTAATTTCAAAAACCTTTACCTTCTATATCAAAGTTAAATTTCAGCGAATAATTTCCTTTTTTTTTTTCTCTCTCTCTCCTTATCTTTGCCGTGTAATAAAACTTTTGTTACGTAAACACTCAAAGTTTAACAATAAAGTTTCCCTCGTTAATATGAACAGTCAAGATGGAGAGGACTTTCACTCTGGAATATTCTAAGAATTTTTACCTCCATTTTATTAATAACCTTTGGTATAAAGCACCAAACCTCAAGTTAAAGCATCAATTGCCTCTGTACCTGGACACCAATATTAGAGATTAAAAACCTCAACATATTTTTAAAAGTAGCAAAACAGTCTAAAGAATGAATAACTCTCACAAGTCCATAACTCTGAAAAATGTAAACAAGAATTGACCATTCATCCATGTTAGTTGACAACACTTCAAAAAATCCGCTCTTTTGTACTCTTTCTGGGCTTACATACATTGATGACCTGAACAGTGTATTCAGTACAAGTTTAAATTCTTTGGTTTTCTATGATTTCCAAATCTGGCTTTTTGCTACCTACTTCCATTAAAATCGAAAATTTTATCTGGAACAACGTTCAAACATTGCCAAAGTACTTTACATAATTCTGTCGACTGCCTCCTGCTCCTTCATGTTTAATTTTAAAGATTAATTTGCTGTCCAGTTTCCAACCACTCTTTTCATGATATATATATAAAAAAAAAAAATGCGCTGTATTCATCGCTAAAAACTTCAGAATTACTCCAAACCTACTACTGAGGTGTCACAACATATAAATTTCCCAACACCAGAGGCGTCACAATATAACTATTAAATCTGAGGAGTCACAATATAGCGGTAAATTCCCTATGAGGCGTCGCAATATATTTATAAGATTGCCTACATCCGAGGCTTCGCAATGTGATAAATTGCCTACATCTGATGCGTCACAATATAGTAATTAACTGCCTACATCTTAGGCGTCGCAATAGAGTGATAAACTGCCTACATCTGAGGCGTCACAATATAGTGATAAACTGCCTACATCTGAGGCGTCACAATATAGTGATAAACTGCCTACATCTGAGGCGTCACAATATAGTGATAAACTGCCTACACCTTAGGCGTCACAATATAGTGATAAACTGCCTACACCTTAGGCGTCACAATATAGTGATAAACTGCCTACACCTTAGGCGTCACAATATAGTGATAAACTGCCTACATCTTAGGCGTCACAATATATTGATAAACTGCCTACATCTTAGGCGTCACAATGAAACAATAGGTTAAATAAGTCTGATGCAAGTATATAGTTAAAGTAACGACCAAAATAAAAAGAACGAATTTCTGCGTCAAAACGTGATCTCAACCAGAGCATCTGATATTTCTTCATTAAGTTCTCAACTAGCTTTGCTCAATATGTAAAAATACAGAAATACTTTATCGTTTTCATTTTAACAATACCTTTCACGACAAATTTCGTGGAAATTATGTAACAGACAATTCTGTCCAAAAGATATTCGTTAAAATAACGTTTTCGTTAATTCAGAAAGTTTGGCATCTAAACAAGGTCTTTAACGACATAGTTTATCCTAATACTGTAGTTACGAAATTCGCCTTCAGTATTCGTCCTCTGTAAACCTTTCCAAATACAATTTAGAGTCTGAAAACCAATTATACTTTCTTGTAAATAAATCCAAATCTTGAAGCTTTTTAAAGTAAATAGATAGCATCCAATGCCCCTTCAAATCAACCATCCACAGCTATGCCATCATCTAAAAATACTTCAATCTTCACTTCCTTAGATCTCCAATATCTAACAGACTTAAGAACTTTAGTAAAGATGTACCGCCGCTTCAAAAATATCTAAAGAAAATCCATTATAAAAAAAAACTTTTTAAATTTTTCCCCAATGAAAAAGATATTGGCAACGTTTTAATAGATTTCTATGCGATAAGCAGACTGTAGACTGATTAAATCCTTAAAAAGTTTGTAATAAAAAACCAGCCTTTGCTTACCATTTCCATTCTTGGTCACCGTCAAAGGAATTATTTCTTAGTTTTTCTGATACCAGTGTCACCCATTCTCTTTTAATAAATTTTGATTCGTCCCTTCCTGACCTATTGTTACACAATCCAACAACCACAGTAACGGTTTTGAAATGGAATTTTGTGATCGCCCTTTTAGACGTCAATGACTATCTTACCGGACCCAATCTAATTCTGTTCAATGTATTGTGAATAACAACAACCAACAGGCGATTAAAACAATAAAATAAAATAAACACAATGTTCCAATTTCCTTGTACCAACTGCTAAATATACAAAATAAAAACAGCTATATTTTCACTTATCTTTTCGACGTCTTTCTTGGTACATTCCTGGCTCCAATGTCAACTCTCGGCCTTTATTGAGCTCTAGACCTCTTCCATCAAAGTTGATATGAATCCACACTTTCCCTCGATCTTTAACTAGCTTGACAATTTCGGCGATGCTGCTCTTTGCGTACTAACTCGTTTCTGCAGCAGTTTTAGATGTTCCTTGTCCTCCAAGTTGATAAACAATCGCATCTAATGCTAACATTTTCGTATCAGTTTCCTCAAAATAACGCGATGCTCATTCAAATGGTTTTCCATCATACTTTAACGAGGTGCGGATACTTGTTGAATATTCTGCTGGAAATCGGATAATAGATTGTCCATCACTTCTTGAAACGGTTTCAGCATTCTGATTGCTAACGTGAAAACACTATTCACATCTGAAGCTGTATTTGACCCTGCCTGGCGTCCTGGCTAATAAATTCGACTTGCTCGGGCTAGCGTGCGCTAGAAAGTGACCACTTCCTAAATACCTCTTCAAACATCGAATACGTTTCACCCAACACTAAATTCTCATTGGCCACTGCCTACATAACAACTGAACTTCAGTAACAAGACACTTAAGATCTGCTTACATGTCGTTAGAACAATTATTTTTCGCTATACTTCGTAACGCGAAAAAATTCTATTAAATAGTGATGATTGCAATAATACACCCGTTACAAAAATTAATATAGTCTGTATAAATTACAACACTTTGACAGAATTTACACACTGAAAATAATCAAATCTGAACAAAACTTAGAACAAGACAAAAATGTCACGATCTGAAATTATATAATTTGTCATGAAGTATTATATCTGGATAGACCTTAAACCTTAGAAAAGAAATAATGCAATGAAAATGATACAAATGCTTCAAATAATTCTGAAATAATACAGTGTTTAAGTTTGACTCTAAATGAATAATAGTAAACCAGATTACTTTACAAACCTATCCTGCCTACATGGCCGTTTACAAAAAACGTTATACAATGCCAACACTCACCCTAATACAATGAATTAGAAAATCACCTTTTAGTTTTGTGTGCTATCTTCTGACTGCAGTTTTAACTCGATCTCTATGTCTGTCTTTCTCTGACTCTAACCCATCCTTGGGTCCTTATATATCAAATTTGGTAAATTCCAGAAGGTTCCAACTTGCTTGGGAAGTGTGGGGTTTGTATCAAGCTTCAAAGTTGTCAAATATTACTCTCCCAATCGCTGTATGTATGCTACGCTAGACGGCTCTCTCAGTCAGAGAGCTACGCCCACCCATTGTCCTTGAAATAAAAAAGATAACCTCCTCTCACCGGCTATTCTCAAAAATTCGAAAGCACGTGGTTAAGAACATTCCAAAGCACATGTTCTGAAATTCTCTCTCAAACATGACGTAATACATCATAAAAATATAAAAGAACATTGCCTAAGCCCTTGGTCCTATCTTTCATGAATCCTACAACACTTTCAAATTGACTACGCAAGACTTCATAGCAAACATACATGAAATAAAAAGTTAATTCTTTAAGAAAAATACGTAAATTACATATTTTACCTTGAATAAAGAATATAATGAAATTCACGACGAAAGTCTTACGTAATTTACTTAAAATACTTATATCTACATGAGAAGGGCTCATCTGGGTATCGTCTCTTCCATGCACAAAGGAAAACAATATATGAAATATAAATGAAATTATCAATAAACTACGATTTTACTCTACACTAGACCAGCTTTGTAAGATATATATATATATATATATATATATATATATATATATATATATATATATATATATATATTTATATATATATATTTATTTATTTATATATAAGCATATGTATATATATATATATATATATATATATATATATATATATATATATATATATATATATGTGTGTGTGTATGTGTGTGTGAGTATGTGTTTGTATGCGTGTGTATTTATGCAGATGTATTAGATGTATATGTATATAATCATTAAACTCTAACCCTTATGTGGCATCAATTAATTCTTATATATATATATACATACATATATATATATATATATATATATATATATATATATATATATATATATATATATACTGTATATATGTATATATATATATATATATATATATATATATATATATATATATATATATATATATATATATATATATATATGAATCAATGCCACGAGTACTTTTAATTTTATACAAACACACACATACACACGCACACACACACACACACACACACACATATATATATATATATATATATATATATATATATATACATATATATAATTTATATATATACATATATTTATATATATACTGTATATACAGTATATGTATATATATATATATATATATATATATATATATATATATATATATATATACTGTAAGTATATATAAGCAAAAAATACAATATGTAAGTATGTTTATCAACATATATAATAGGCATATGTATATATCTATATACAAATCAGTTTTATTAGGTCTGATACCTTATATTCCTTATATTCATACGTACTCGGGTACTGTTACAGTTTGTTATGTATGTATATATACATATATATGTATACACACACACACACACACACATATATATATATATATATATATATATATATATATATATATATATATATATATATATATGCATATATATATATATATATATATATATATATATATATATATATATATATATATATATATATATATATATATATATATATTGAGATTTATGCCAGTACAAAATGCAAGAAATCATATGTGGAACTAAACAAAGTAAACGGAGTATAAGGGTAAATATTTTGAATCTATGTAAGGTACACATAAGTATATTTATGTATGAGCATATATGTAATTTTGTTCCCTTCTCTTTTCAGTGTTTAAGTGGGATTTTGTTCCATTTTGAATCAAATCCTAAAAAAACTCGGCAAATTAAGAAGCTTATATCGCTGACCTGATAATTGTCTCTTAAATCTTAATAAGATAAGAAGGTTCACTCTCACATTTTGGCGTGGAAAGGTGCAGCCTAGGCCTACTTCCCTTTGGCTTGACAGATAAG
The DNA here is from genome assembly GCF_036898095.1 of Palaemon carinicauda. Classification (NCBI taxonomy): domain Eukaryota; kingdom Metazoa; phylum Arthropoda; class Malacostraca; order Decapoda; family Palaemonidae; genus Palaemon; species Palaemon carinicauda. The sequence continues at coordinate 212,870,147 of NC_090725.1, read as the reverse complement.
ACGATTTTTTTCTTCATAGACTTACAGTATATGTTTTTTTTTCTTTACCAAAGATTTATCTGGTAAAAAAAAAATAAGCAAATTTGCAAGAGGATTTCAGATGGCTACAAAGTTGAACCATAGATTTGAAAGTTTTTTTCACTTTAGAATTTTCAGGAATTTGTGATTCGAAGGTCAAATGTGTTGTGGAATGGTGAATAAAAATAACTGCATTATCTATAATTTTCATGATTTTTTATTATTCATTACATTCACGTAAATGTGATGAAATTTCTTTTTGATTGAAGCTACTTTTGCACGTTTAAAACTAATAACAATAGAAAAAAATCATAAAAATTTTAAATTGTTGAAAATCGAATAACCATATAAACAAGCAAAACCAGTTCAGTTGTGCACGAATGTAGACTAAAACGTTACAATAGTTTAAAAGTTAAAACATAATACAGTTAGAATGAAAAAAATCCGTTAGATAAAAAAAAAAAAGAGAGAAGGGGGATGATCATAATTGTAGTGAAACCGCCCTGAAGATGAACAGGATTTCCTTCGGACAACAGACGGTACCAGTAGCGTCAAGATTCCAGGTTCCCCTAATTAAATAGTGACGAAATTTCTCAGAAGGTTTTGGCGGGAAAGTTACTCTTTTCGTAGGGTGCTACACTTCCCATTGTTTTCTATGAATATTTGGTCTCTATTTATTCTTGCATTTGTGTTGAAGATATGGACGCTTATTTGTTGTTGTTTTTTCTTTATTTCGAAAAGTATAACTAATAATAATAATAATAATAATAATAATAATAATAATAATAATAATAATAATAAAATTATTCCCAAAACCCAATGGATAACGTTTTTTTTTTTCTTTAATAAAAAGATAAAATTTTCGTTGTGTCATGCACTTACTATTGATCTTCTATCCATCCAACGCAAGGGAGAAGTGTTCATAATGACAAGTGAGACAAATGGCTGAATCCCATACCCATCGTGTTAGTAATGTCAAGAGTTTTGTTAAGGAAAATTGTTTTTTTTTTTTTTCACAAGATTTGATATTCTACAAGCTTTGATAATATTCCTATATTATCTTTTGGGTGCAAGAGTGGGTGTCATGCATGGATTGAGCGAATGATTTCTAATCGCATCAAGAAGTCAAGAAGTCACTTTCACTTTTTAAATATTAACCCAAAGTATGTGTAACTAAATTCCCATTTCTAAATAGCATTAGAAATTTTTTTTTAAACATGTCAGCATGAAATGACTGAAAAAATCACCCATTTTTACCTCATAGTTCCATATCTCTTCATTTTGCATCAAAGCTCATTGTTCTTCTCAAGAAGATAAAGCCCAACACATAAGGGTAAATGAAAAAACAGTCGTATGAACAGATGCAAAAACACTTCTTTATTACAAGAGTAAACACGCGCGTCAGCACAAATGCTGTTTAGAGAGCTTACGCTTGCAGATTGTAGTTGCACTTCGAGGCAACTGATCATACAGATACAGGAAGTGAAAGAGAACTAATTCTACATCTTTTAGCCATCTCTCTCTCTCTCTCTCTCTCTCTCTCTCTCTCTCTCTCTCTCAGAACTGCATGCCAACGTCTCTCCCGCTACGACGAGCATTAATCAAGCATCTTTCACATAGATATTTAGAAACGTCGATGGTGGACATGAGAATCCGCCAGTCTTTGCTCTGTAAATTCTCTGTGTTCCTAATTACATTCTGTAACACTAACATATAGTGAATTCACGCATAAATTATATGGATCTATTTAAGACAAAAACTTATAGATAACCAACCTTAAGTAGAACAATGGCAGACCAGTCGACCAGGAAGCATCTCTCTCTCTCTCTCTCTCTCTCTCTCTCTCTCTCTCTCTCTCTCTCTCTCTCTCTATGAATACATATTATTCATATTTTATCTATATGCATGTTTTACTCCTTTTCAAATCCATTCAATTTTCTAATTGTTTTTTGGGATCAGAATGTTTATCATAAAATTTTGAAATATTGTTCAAACATCCAGCAAGCTACCATAAAAGTATTATACGAATCCACAATTATTTAGATAAGTAAATAACAAGTTGAAAATTACATGCCGTAGATTTGACCATACGAGTTCTTTTGGTCTGGTACCATTTTGTTGACATAGCCGAAGGGTAAGGTGGCATATCTCTCGATGCATTCTCTTGTTTTCAGTAGAATTTGGGTATTCTACTTTATATTGATGTAAAATATCTTATTTCATAATAGATACAATAGTTTTTATCAGAAATTTTCAAGGTGAAACTAGAATGTAAAATATTTACATCTAGATTTGACCCCTTAGAGAACAATAGATAACATCCTAGTTCACACTTTCTTACATATTTCTATTCCACGATATTATAAATTCCTTTTGTAAAACGTTCACCTAGTAATTATTTCATCTAGTTACCAAAAAATCGTGAAAATTTTACAACTTTTTACCCCCCCCCCCAAAAAAAAAAAAAGAAAAAAAAAACATTCTTTTCTCATTTTACATTATGACTTCTGGCTGTCACAAATGGTTCCCCAACTCTTTAGGAATCTTTAACTGAATTTGTTTTTGCATACATGTATATTTGTATTTTTGTAAATATTTTTATAGAGACTTTTCATGTCCTTTTGATTGATTTGTAATAGATATTCAAAATGTAGATGACTTTTATTTACCCTTTTATATCTTTTCAGCCATTAGAATAATAATGATTTATAGACAAATAAATTTCTATTTATTTATTTTTTTTTGAGTTGGGAGCCACATCGCCTTCGACGCACCTAAATCGGTTGGTGAAATAGCAAAACAAGGGTTCAAGAAAATTACAG
>NC_090725.1:212859807-212862307 GCF_036898095.1 Palaemon carinicauda | reverse complement strand
CTTATAGTCTCCATACTTCCTAACTTCTTGCACCGCGTATTCCGTTTTTGCTTCCTTTTTACTTATGCTAAGACTATGGTTTCCCTTTTCCAAGTATTATTATTATTATTATTATTATTAGTAGTAGTAGTAGTAGTAGTAGTAGTAGTAGTAGTAGTAGTCTGATACAAGTCGCCGCAAGAGATTCGGGACATAATAAGCCCCACCCTTCATGACGTCATAGCCAATCACGTTGTCTCCCAACTTTTCAGCAGTCACAATACATTCACTTACAAATTTCAAACTATACTACAGTACCTTATAATCATTTCAAGGGGATGTGTTGTGACCGCTGTTAACGCAGGAGACTTTATGATTGACAATGACGTCACAGGGGGTGGGCCTTATTTCACCCGGGAGCTCTATGGCGAATATAGTTTCTGGAATCCTCGCCAATCGCCACTCCCTTCACGATGTTTCAATTGTGAGGACCCTGCTAGTGTCAGTGTTTAGGCATTATTAAGGGTCTTTACAACGCCACCCATTATTTGACTTCTGCTTTATCTCTCTCCAATTTCTTTCTACTCCTTGCTGACCAACTCCTGTTGCGGCACCATTAAGTAAAAGTTAATATGTTGGTCAGCAAGGAGTAGAAAGAAATTGGAGAGAGATGTGTGTGTGTGTGTGTATATATATACATATATATATATATATATATATATATATATATATATATATATATATATATATATATATAACAAATGCAGCCATTTCTAGTACACTGTAGGCCAAGGCATCAGACATTTCTTTTATGCATGTCTGAGGTTTAGCCAATTTTCATCACCACACTGGCCATTGGTGATTGGTGATGATGGAAGATTTTTGTCTGGCCGCTCATAGCAAACCAACACAGTATGAGTGTCCCTGGCTAGTATAGTCTTGCTAATCATGACAATATACAAACCCTTTCACCACGTTAAGGTAACCCCAGCACCCCTCTCTCTCTCTCTCTCTCTCTCTCTCTCCTTTCGTTTGTGAACCATACGTAAAATCCTACCCACCAGCATCTCTATCTGCACAACGGCAATCAAACCAGGAATCCAGAATTAATCCTACAAATAAATGTCAAAATGTCGTGGATGAGTTGCTGAAGAGAATATTCTCACGGGAGAGTTGCTAATGAGACTTTCTTTTAAAGACTGCTCGGTCCTTCTGGCCAGACAATCACACTACGTTCCAAAATACGTGAATAGATTAATATATTGTTAAGCAATCCTTCGAGTAAAGGTATAAAATGATAGATCGACAGATAAATAGGTACTTGAAAACATAGATAGTCCATTGACCTTTCCAGAGTGAGGAATCCGTTAATCTTGTCCTAATAGATTCCTAAAAACAAACCACACACTGTTTTAAATGCAGCATTTTAGTGTATGTGTGTTTGAGAGAGAGAGAGAGAGAGAGAGAGAGAGAGAGAGAGAGAGAGAGAGAGAGAGAGAGAGAGAGAGAGAGAGAATGGGGGGAAGGGAGGCTTATTGAAAGATCTTCTTTAATAGTCGCAGGTATTCGCTTTCCGATACGCAGCTGTGTAAAATGGTATACAATAATTATACCAGGTGGGATGAGAGATTTTCCGGATGTAGCAAATATTCAAATGAATCTCGCTCTATAAACATTGGTCTTGGTGCTAGACCGAACCATTTGCTTATGGACAGTTTCTGTAAATATCTTAAAAGTATCTGTGTATGTGTTTTGTAACGAATGTCGATAATCACACACACACACACGCACACATATATATATATATATATATATATATATATATATATATATATATATATATATATATGTGTGTGTGTGTGTGTGTGTGTGTGTGTAACGACCTTCGATGGTGAGGATGGGACTAAGCATGCTCTGGCATTATTTTTCCTCTTTTTACAAATCCCACAGTTAGGTTTACAAGTGAATAGAGTAATCTTTTGTCTCAATTTTACAGTCTACTGATCAAGATCAAACCTTACCCTAATTGTGAGTAAGTAAAGTCCCACTAAGACGATTAGTATTTCGCCATTTATTACCGTATAATACTATTTTGTTACTACGAATTGATTGAATATAAAATGAATCATCCTAAAGAGGTTTTCAGAAATCATAGGTATGATTCTTAGGTATTGAAAAGGCACATCTTGAAGCAAGTAAACACAATGAAGCAACATAAAAAGAACCGTTTCTAGAGGATGATGAATATCTTCCTGTCATTTCCCAAACACCAAGGCAACACGTTTCTTGACACCTGTCTGAAAATTGGAGTCAGTAGATTTCGACCGAAGGAAAAGAGAACAATAGAAGACAAAAGAAGAGTTGAAAATAACGCTATTTTTTTTTAGACATTGACACGAGAAAATCTCAAAATCGGCCAAAAAGGATTTAAGAATATTGACAAATTAGTAACTATGCCTTATACGAAAACTAGTTGAGGCAGTTTCAATTGAAAACCCATTTTTTTTTTAATATTTATCGG
>NC_090725.1:212842307-212854807 GCF_036898095.1 Palaemon carinicauda | reverse complement strand
TTTGAAAATCTAAATAGAGGGAAAAATATTCATGAACCAAAAAGTTCTACTGAACTGATAAAGAACAATTGGACTTGTATCCAAAGTAACTGAATATGATATTACTCTGTTTTTTTTTTTTTCCACTGACACCAGAAGAAAGATATCTGCGAGGATACACCCTAAAAAACTGTGGCTTAAACTAGAAATATAATAATTACTCCCATTGATCAACGCCTGTATTAGGTTCCCGACTAACATGTCTTTAGAATTTTGATACAAACAAGAGCAATCAGAGATTTCTGACCTCCGCCAAAGGTTAATAGAGTCATCTATGGTCTAAAATCTATCTATGGTGGAAGTTTCGTTAGAATCAGTCAATTTTTTTTACATTATCTTTAAAATGACAAAAAAAATGAAAATCTGAATTTAGAATCCGGATCTGGATCATCTCCAAAATTTAATGGGGTCGTCTATGACCTAAGATCTATCTGTGGTGAAATTTCGTCAAAATCCGTCTATAAGTTTTGATGTAATCCTGTCCACAGACACTGAGACAAATAAATAAATCGAATTGATCGCATAACCTCCCTGGAGGAGGTATTAATAAAAAAGTGACAATAGTGGGGAGGAGGGTACTCATTTCCCAGAGCCCAGCAGTCTGGAGGCCAGTGACTGCAACTTATTTATTTTAACTTTTCTTTACAGGAAATAGTAAAAAAACAAAGGTTAAAGAATACTATAGGAGCCCATGCCCCACAAAGAAAAAAAAACTGCAACAACAACAATATATTGATTGAACAGGCTAGCGGAAACCACAATAGATATATTCATGATCTTGAAAATTTGTAAACATCAGTGGAGTTAGGAAGTGACAAACTACACTGTACATGATTCGAACCTGTTGTCCCTGCTTCCAAGTTCAGCGATTCGGGTTCATAAGTTACGTGTTACTAATAAGTGATTGATAGTCTAGATCAGTGTTTCTCAACGTGGGCCATATGGCCCCCTTGGGGGCCATGAGAATTTTTCAGGGGCCACAAGACAAAATTGGAAAAAATGGGGGGCCATGGGGGGGGGGGGGGCACAGAAAATTTAGGACCCACAAAATATATAAATGTGTAATATTTTGAAATAAATCATTATTATGCTTCGAATATTCTGTTTATCATGCTTGACTTTAGTTTAAAACATCATTCAGTTCAATATACAGTACCAGGTAATTTTTGCAGACAGTGAAATATGTGCCTGCTATGTATGACCTCACTCTCAAATGAAAGTATGCGTCCCAGCAAACTGAAAAAGCATCTGGAGACTGCACATAAAGACAAGAAAGACAAGCCGCTAGATTTCTTCAAAAAATTACTTGATGAGTTCCAAGGAAGGATGACAGTGAATCATATGTTTACCCAAAAAGTGGCAAAAGTAGATAGAGGGATGTTGGGCTTCTTACAAGATAGCAAATTTGATTGCAAAAGCAGGTAAGCCTCATACTATCGATGAATCTCTGATCATGCCGTCTGTGGCTGTAGTGCTTCCAACAGTCATGAATCAGAGTCCACAAGAGGTAACTAGTGTTATTCCTCTGAGCAACTCCTCAGTATCACGCCGCATTGATGAGATGGCAGCTGATGTTGAAAGCCAATTAGTCTCAAAACTGCAGGTGAATGAATTCTCGCTTCATCTCGACGAATCAACTTTACCTGATAATTTTGCTCTTCTGGTGGTATTTGTCTGGTTTCTTGATGTTCATGAAATATGTCAAGAAATGCTTTTCGCATTGAAATTAACGAATGACACTAAAGGTGAATCCATCTTCAAAAAACTTGAGGTCTATTTTGAGGGGAATAACATTACACTCAAGAACATTGTGGCTTGTGCAACAGATGGCGCTGCTGTTATGATTGGAAGGGATCAGGGATTCAGTGCTTACTTAAAAAAAGCTGTTTCTAATGTCGTTTGTGTGCACTGTTGTTCACTGGCAGCACCTGGTTGCCAAAAACCTAGCAGGACGTCTGCATGAAGCACTTGGGCATGTTATCAAGGCTATCAACTTGATAAAAAATAGTGCACAGAAAGATCGCCTCTTTCAGCAATTATGTGAAAAGAACAATGAAGAATTTGAAAATGCGTTGCACACTGAAGTCAGGTTTTAGTTCCAAACACTTGAAATATTAAATAATTTCACATTTAAATAACCTTAACCTGAAATTACAAGGAAAAGGAAACTGCTTTACTCATTTTAAAAGAAGTGCTGTCATCTTTTCACATAATTGCTGAAAGAGGCGATCTTTCTGTGCACTATTTTTTATTGCACTTTGGGAGTGTTATCTCTTTCTTTAGTGGGACAGAACTTGGACAGAAACTTGTTGATGCAAAGAGTGACATCTTATACCTGTCAGACATATTTGAAAAGCTAAATGTTCTGAACAAAGAGCTTCAAGGAAATAACTCCACCCTGTTTTCCTGCTAGGAGGCAATTACTGCATTTAAAGGGAAACTCAGGCTGTTCTGATTGAACCTTGGAAGACGAGAGTTTGCACAGTTTCCTTCCTTAGCAGTTATATCCACCAAACTGCTTGATGATGACCTAGCAGTGAATGTTGACCATCTGAAGCAGTTGCATAATGATATGGAAACTCACTTCTCTGACCTACTGCAAATGACTTTGCCACACTGGTTTGTGGATCCCTTCATTGTTGATGTATCTGAAGTTGATGTCACCCTACAAGAATGTCTCATTGAACTTCAGAATAACACAACAGCTCAAGCAAGGTTCAAGCATGGAGGACACCAGAAGCTGTGGATGAATCAAGATATGTATAAGTAGTACCCAATACTCTGGAAAGATGTGAAGTTGCTCTTACTTGCCTTTCCCACATCTTACTTGGTTGAGACTGGTTTCAATCGGGTGATGTGCCTGCTGTCAAAGACACGAATTCGCCTTGACATAGAAAAAAAAAAAAGAGGCAATTTACGTCTCGCTCTAACAGCTTTCAAGCCAAACACTGACAAGTTGGCAGCCTTGCATCAGTCACAGGGATCCCACTGAAACCTTTCAAGATAAAGCCAATTGTACCTACATGTATTCCTTGTTTTGTATTCCTTTTGTAAATAAATAAGTATTCAAATAAAATATTTTTCTAATTAATATTGTTATTTGATTTATACCTGAAATTAGTGTTTTGAGTACATGGTACTATTCAAGCTAGAACCATTAATAGACCTACTTCCCTAGGCGTATTAAGGTGATGGACGGATGGCGGGTGCTGGGGGGGGGGGGGGGTGCATTAGAACTCAAAGTTGGCATGGAGGGGCCACAAGAACTTGCACTGGATTGAAGGGGGCCACCACCAGAAAAAGGTTGAGAAACACTGGTCTAGATCACAGACTTTACCCGGGTGACAACTTCCTTCTTTTTATGATATCGGTGTATGATTTCTGTCATTATCGCTTAGCATTTTATTATTTATACAATATGCTGGAGAAATTTGGAGCTGTGAAAAATTTATTGCTGACACCTGATTAATGTAGTGTACGAGAGCTTCCAACTTCGTTTATGTAATAAGATAATGATATTGCTGATGCCACCTTCTCACTATTTGGGAGTAAAATTGAGCCGGGTTTGAGAAGAGTATTTAGTCTCTATGCATTATCATGCAGAAGAAACTATGTACATATGTTTATAAAAAGGAACTACAAACATATTTAAAACTGTACAGTACATATATATGCACACATATATACATATATAGATATACACACGCGTGCACACACACACACACACACACATATATATATGCTTGCAAACTGTCTGAAGTAGAAATCATGGGCATTAGACACCACTCAAAATCTCAAAATAGAGATGCATCTATCTCTCTCTCTCTCTCTCTCTCTCTCTCTCTCTCTCTCTCTCTCTCTCTCTCTCTCTCTCTCTCTCTCCTCTCTCTCTCTCTTCACACATATATAGATAAATGAATAAAAACTATATTATATATACATATGAATACATACATAAATATATATACAGTATATATACTTATATATATATATATATATATATATATATATGAATATACACTTATATATATGTATATATATATATATGTTATATATATATATATATATATATATATATATGTTTATATATATATATATATATATAGATAAATGAATAAAAACTATATTATATATACATATGAATACATACATAAATATATATATATATATATATATATATATATATACTGTATATATATATATATATATATATATATTTATATATATAAATATATATATATATATATATATATATATATATTTATATATATATAAATATATATATATATATACATACATATATATTTATATCTATATATATATATACTTATATATATAAATATACACTTATATATATGTATATATATATATTATATATATACATATATATATATATATATATATATATATATATATATATATGTATATATATATATACTTATATATATAAATATACACTTATATATATATATATATATATATATATATTATATACATATATATATACATATATATATATATATATATATATATATATATATATTATATATATATATATATATATATATATATATATATATATATATATATATATATATATATATATATTTACACACGCTTGTGTAAATGCATACACGTGTCATAGGCAACGCATTAAGAACTTTTATCTTAAACAACTATAAGTATATATAACATTCATGTTTTTTTTGGAGTAGCCACTAGTCATAATTTACGTAGAAGTGAGATATAGACTTAAAAAAAGTCTTGTAAAGTTTCAATTTGATACACACACACACACAAGGACATGAATATAGAAACAAACAAAATATGTAATCCTTTTCATTGATTCTTATCCATTTCATGCATAGTGTACCAACCGTGTGTCACACGATCGTACATAGTTCATTTTGTGTATATATTATGCTTGTATCTTCGCTCCCCCCCTCGCACTAAAAAGAACCTGAAAAAACATGTCTGTTTTTCTCATCGGTAACGGTGTCGATTTTGAACAGGAAATTTCCTGTTGCCTTGAGCTTTTGTTTATAAAGGAGAGTGTTCTATAATAAACTCACTCAGTTGCTTTCATCCTGTCTTTGAGTCACAGCCTTCTCTCGGCCCGTCACATTGGTGACCCCGGAAGTTGACTCGCTCCTCCCGCCTTCCACCCCCCCTCACCCCTCCATTGTTGGTACTATGGCGGACTCTACGGAAGTTGGCACTTCGGCTGCCCCATTGAAACTTTCACCGTTCACCAGCGGAGAGGCATTTACTAGGTTTCAGCGCGCAGAAGTCCAGTTTCGCATTAAAGGCGTGACTCGCTCAACCACCAAAGCAGATTATGTTCTCGCGGCGATACCCGAGGACACCTTCCCAGAAATATCCGACTGGCTTTGTGAACAAGGAGACACCCCAATAGCGTATGACGCCCTCAAAACATACCTTCTGCAGCAGTACTCTCCATCGCCAGCCGCCCGAATAGCAAAGCTTTTTCAGCTCTCTCAACAACCATTGGAGGACCAAAGGGCTTTGCTTGCCCTCAGGGAAATGACCAGTATCGTTCAACTGCAACCTGCCGCAGATGGCTCTCCTAATGAGGTGAACCTACTTTGTGCCCTTTGGATACACCGTTTACCAGAACCTGTACGCCCTGCCATACCCGATGTCGATAGTTTACCCATAAAGGACTTAATGACCAAAGCCGACGCCCTTATGGGCAGCCACTTCAAGACCTCCATCAACGCCTCCACCCCTGACGAAGAGGACGCCTATTCAACGTCAACCAAAGCTGACGTGAATGTCGTAGGACATACACGCCTACACCGTGACGTGATGAAGCGGCGACAAAGCCACCCACCACCCACCACTTGCTCGCGCCCCAACCAACGATTTCTACAGCCACTTACTACCTCCCATCCTCCGCAGTTTTGCTACTACCATTTCAGATTCGAGGCAATCGCGAAGAAATGTGCCAAGGATTGTCAGTGGCCAAAAAATGTGTAAGTAGGCCATCGCTCGTGGCGGTGGCCTCCCGTGTTTTTAATCTTTTCTTTTTAAATGATGCAGAAACGGGCGTGCGATTTTTGGTAGACACGGGTGCTTGTCGCTCTCTTTTGCCAAGGGAACTCTTCAGGACATGACGTAGTCTGTCTACGTCTGCCGACATCCGCTTGGTAGCTGCCAACGGATCTGCGATACCCACCTACGATTACGAGAACATCACATTATCGTTTGGAAACGGTAAATTTAATTGGAAGTTTCTTGTTGCTGACGTCACATTGCCAATCCTCGGTGCGGATTTCCTCTCTCATTTCCACCTTCTGGTCGATGTTGCCCACCGACGTTTGGTCAACGCAGACTCATACTTGTCGACACCTCTTCAACCCGCCCCCTCCAACCTCTCTCTCCACATCAGCGCACCCACGGATGCCTACGCCCACCTCCTCACGTCGTACCCGGCTAAACGCCCACGGCTCCTGCCAACCACGGTATTTATCACCATATCAAGATGACGGGACCCCCAGTCTTCGCAAAATTCAGATGTCTGTCACCGGAACGATTGGCAGCCGCCAAACAGACTTTCGCCGAAATTGAGGAAATGGGCTTTTGCCAAAAGGCCTCCAGCCCATGGTCGTCACCCTTACACATCGTTCTGAAGAAAGACAGCTCCTCCGTCCGTGCGGGGATTACAGGCGCCTGAACATGCAAACAGAACCGGATCACTACCCCCTCCCAAACATCGCCGACGTGACCTCCTACCTGCACAAAGCGAAGGTTTTCTCTACGCTCGACCTCCTGAAAGGGTATTATCAAGTGCCTATAAACCCAGCAGACATCCCAAAGACTGTCATCACCACTCCGTTTCGTACATACACCTTCAATTACTCATGTTTTGGCCTTCGTAATGCTGGGGCCACGTTTCAGCGCCTCATGGATGGCATCTTAGGGGTCCTCCCCTTCTGTGTATGTTATGTGGAATACATACTTGTGTTCTCCTCCTCAAAAGAGGAACACCTCCATCACTTGCGCATCGTGCTCGACCGCCTACAACAAAATGGCCTTGTAGTCCGCTATGACAAGTGTACCTTTGGCGCCAACGAAGTGTCGTTCTTAGGGCACCGCATCACTACTGAAGGAGTTCATACCCTCCCTGAGAACGTAGCAGCCGTTCAGGGCTTCCCTGCGCCCTCGGCCGTCAAAGCTCTGCATGAATTCATGGGCAGGATCAACTATTATCACCGTTTTCTGCCAGCCATTGCCACCACTCTTGCTCCCCTCTACGCCTCCCTCAAGGGCAAGCTAAAGGACCTGAAGTGGGTACCCTTCAAGAAGCAGCCTTCTGCAATGCAAAGGGTCCCTATCATCCGCTGTGGCTCTCACTTTTCCTATCCCACATGCCCCTCTCCTTCTCTCCACCGATGCCAGCGACGTCGCTATTGGTGCAGTACTCAAGCAGGTGGTCAACGGCTCGCCCCGCCCATTGGCCATCTTCAGCAGAAAACTGTCCAAGGCAGAATCGGGTTATTCTACCTTCGATCGCGAATTGCTGGCGGTGCACTTGGCTGTCCATCACTTTCGCCATTTCTTAGAAGGTACGCCCTTCGTCATTTGCACAGACCACATGCCTCTGGTGCACGCCTTCACTCAACAGTCTGATGCCCGGTCCTCCCGTCAACGCCGACATCTCTCCGCTGTGGCCGAATACAATTGCACCCTTCAATATGTCCCTGGGAAAATTAATCCCGTTGCCGATGCCCTGTCAAGAAACACGTTGGCTGCCGTTCAACTGGGATTGGATTACAACCCCCTGGCTGAAGCCCAGCGACCGGATCCAGAGTATCAAGCATGTAAGACATCCTGCACATCCCTCCGTTGGGAAGACTTCCCCCTCGAAGACTCCAACACCACCCTCCTCTGTGACGTCAGTACTGGTAGACCGCGACCTTGGATTCCTGCTCCCATGCACTGGCAGGTGTTTGATTTCATTCACGGCCTTTCACATACCTCGTGCTGTTCTACCGCACAGCTGCTGAAGACGAAGTTCATTTGGCATGCCGTTTCTAAGGATGCTAAGGATTGGGTCTGCGCCTGTACTTCTTGCCAAACTTCCAAAGTACATCGACACATGGATTTAGGAGTGGGCACCTTTCCTCAACCTCAGTGTCATTTCGCACACATTCACGTCGACGTTGTAGGCCCCCTACCCACATCACAAGGACATCGTTACCTGTATACCGTCATCGACTGCTCCACTCGTTGGCCAGAAGCCATTCCCATGGAAACTGCAACGTCCGTCTTGTGTACAGCTGCCTTACTCTCAGGATGGATTGCTAGATTTGGTATCCCTGAGCATATTACTTCTGACAGGGGTACCACTTTCACCTCTCAATTGTGGACATCATTAGCGAATCTCCTGGGTTTTCTCTACATCAGACAACGGCCTACAACCCCGCTGCCAATGGAATGGTTGAACATTTTCATCGCACCCTCTAAGCAGCTTTGATGTCCCGCTGCAAGGATTCCAACGGGTCTACTCAGCTTCCCTGGGTCCTCCTGGGACTAAGGACCACTCCTAAAGATGCCCTCGACGTCTCAGCAGCTGAAATGGTGTATGATGACCCGTTGGTCGTCCCTGCCGAATTTTTTCCTCCTCTGACGATCTCCAGTGCATACGTCATGTCGTGGGAAAATTTACTCCATGCCGCCAGACTTACAAGCCCCCAGCAAAGCATCACGTACCGACAGACTTGCACTCTGCAACGCATGTTTTCCTGCACAACAACACTAGCAAGCCACCGCTAACGCCCCCTTACAATGGCCCTTTTCTTATGATTCGACGCAGTCCGAAAGCATTCCTACTAAACATTCGTGGCAAAGAAGACTGGGTCTCCATTGATCGTCTAAAACCTGCTTATCTCCTGCCAGATGACCCGCCCACAGTTCGCCTATCTAGATCAGGACGCCCTATTTAACATGTACAGTATGTCATTTTTAGGGGGGAAGCCATGTACCAACCGTGTGTCACACGATCGTACATAGTTCATTTTGTGTATATATGATGCTTGTATCTTCGCTCTCCCCTCGCACTAAAAAGAACCTGAAAAAACATGTCCGTTTTTCTCATCGGTAACAGTGTCGATTTTGAACAGGAAATTTCCTGTTGCCTTGAGTTTTTGTATATAAAGGAGAGTGTTCTATAATAAACTCACTCAGTTGCTTTCATCCTGTCTTTGAGTCACAACCTTCTCTCGGCCTGTCACAATAGCGTTGCGCAGCGATGGAGGATCTCCCCTCTGAAAGACGATAATTTTATGGGTATTATCACGGCTTTCCCTGCAATTGCTTACCACTTCATTACCACGACAGGATCTTTTGAGTATCTTTACTGTGCATGAATCAAATATTGAGCCATTGATATCCTGATTTTAGACCTATAATTGCTGAATCTCTTAACAGATATATCTAAAAGTAGTGCTTGGGGCAGGAAGTTGAACCCTAACAGAAAGTAAAACAAAATTTTAAGTATGTCGAGGACAGTGACTCCTCTAGATCTCTGCATTAAAAATGTTTTATCAACTATATACAACTCCTTAAAAATTTGTGTGATTCTTGATTGCAAATTTACGTTTGATTCTTCTGTTTCATCTTCGATTGCACAAAAAGTTGGCTCATTGAGAGAGTCTTTAAGAATTTCGGTGGTCAGTCTGTCTAGAGAAAATTCTTTAATTCTTTCATTTTACCTACTTTGGTGTTTATGGTAAAATATGTGTCATATTATGTAATCCAATATTTTTCATTGTTTGTTCTATAATCGAATCAACGATTTTGAGTGTGGTCAGAATAAACAAGAACAAATGCGAAATTTTGTAAAGTCAGGCTTTATCTAAAGGAAGTAGAGGCTTGACCATTTTAAAACCATGTTCATCAAGAATGTGGAATAAGATAGTTTTAATTTTTCTATAAATTAGAAATTTATAAAAAAAAAAAACTCTGTATAGTGCTGAAATAGTCTGTATATCTATACATTTAAAATTTACCGCTCTAAATAAAAAAAAATCATGGATATATCAAGAATCAGAGCGAATAGCTAAGATAATTATTTTATTGTCACGAATGGAAGTATTGTCAGCTATATTCACGAAGAGATTACTGTAAAGTTGCTAGGATGTTACGAATTGTGGTATTGTTGACTATATTCATGAAGAATTTATTGTAAAATTATGTCAGGGAGGTTAAACATTTCTGAAAAGAAAAACGCAGTTTTTATTGTTTTTAAAGACTTTGGCTCTCTTAAAATAAGCAAACCCAAGAAGAATATCCTTCTTCTATGAACACATGCATATATATATATATTTTATATATATATATATATATATATATATATATATATATATATATATATATATATATATATATATATATATATATATATATGTATATGTATATATATATACATACATATGTATACATATATATGTATATATATATATATATATATATATATATATATATAAATATATATAATATTATTAGTAAAACTCAGTAAAATTATAATCTACAAAACAATTTAAAATTAATGTATCTGTATATATAATTTTAATTTTAAACTGTTTTGTAAGTTATGTACATATATATATATATATATATATATATATATATATATATATATATATATATACTGTATATATATATATATATATATATATATATATATATATATATATATACATAATATATATATATATATATATATATATATATTTATACATAATATATATATATATATATATATATTTACTAATTCATATATATATATATATATAAATACACATATATATATATATATATATATATTTATATATATATATATATATATATATATATATATATATATATATATATATATATATATAATCATAATGTATGGATCCCGAGTCTGAGCACCCAAAATATATTATACGATTATGACTATCTGATCTGGGCACTAACAAAATATACTATTCTAAGGCTCGTGACTTGCAAGCAAATATATAATATTATATATATTACTACTGGCAAGTTAATCAACCTCTCAAAGTTCCAAATTACCTTGCTTGCTTTTACATTAATACTGTTGCACTTAAAAACATTAATATCCGAATTCTGAGACCATTAAATAACTCCCAGACAGCAATATATAAAACACTAAATATCCAAAGGTCTCTTAAGCCCACTCAAAACTAAACCCGGTAATTACTTTTTTAAGTATTATTAACATTTATTTAACTTTCACTGTGGTTCTTGACAGGAATCGAGCGGTACCTGGTCTCAAATAAAGATGATTGGAATAATACACTCTTGCAAAATCGAATATATTCTATATAATTTGCAACATTTTAAAAATAATTTACCTAAGAAAATTAAGTCACTGGAAAAAAATATTAATTCTGAACAATACTTAGAATAAGACAAAAAAGTTGCAATCTGAAATTATATAACTTGACTTGAACTTTTATATCTGAATAAACCTTAACCTAAGAAAAGAAATTATGCAATGAAAATAATACAAATTCTTGAAATAATTCTGAAATAATGTTTAGGTTTAACAATTAATGAATAATAGTTAACCAAATCACTTTATAAACCTATCTTGCCTACAGGGCAGTTTACAAAAATCGTTATACAATGTCAACACTCACCCTAATACAATGAATTCAGTATTCAACCTTTTACTCTCGCGTGACACATAATTTGTTTTGGGGCACAGATTCCCTGAGGAGAAGACCACTAGAACGCACTGAACACTTTCGTGTGGGAGAGAGAGAGAGGGGAAGGAGGCTATCTTCTGGCGACAGCTCTAACTCGATCTCTATGTCTGTCTGTCTCTCTCACCTAACCTTGGGTTCCTATATATTAAATTTGGCGAATTCCCGAAGGTTCCAGGATCAGGTTCTAATAGCATGAGGGTTGTGCTTTGCGTCAAAGTTTCCAACTAGATAAAAATGCCAAGAGGCGTATCAGAGAGAGTTTCAGGCAATTCTCAGATACACAGCAACGCACCCGCGAGACAACTCTCCCAGCTAGCTCCGCCTACCTATTGTCCCCGAAATAAAAAAAGATAACATCCTCTCGTCGGGATTCTTGAATTTTCGAAAACACATGTCACTGAACATTCTCTCTCTGGCATGACTCAATACATCATAAAATATGAAAGAACATTACCTAGGCCCTTGTTCTTATCTCGCACGATTTCTACAACACACCCAAATAGACTACGTAGGACTTCGCAGCAAAGATACGTGAAATAAAGTTAATTCTTAAAAAATACTTAAATTTACACATGTTAACTTGAATAAAAAAGTACCATGAAATTCTTGAAAAAATACTTATGTAATTTTCATAAAAACTTTTATCTACATGAGAGGAGCTCATTTTGCGGACTGGGTATAATTTCTTCAATGCACAAATGAAAACAATATATGAAA
>NC_090725.1:212832307-212834807 GCF_036898095.1 Palaemon carinicauda | reverse complement strand
TGACATGTGGTTTGGTCTAGAAAACAAGATCTTTGCGTATGCAGATGAATGTGGATCTGGGGTTACTGAATCCATTAATAAAGATCTAGCTAAAATTAGTGCATGGTACAAATTATGGGGCATGAAGTTGAACCCTAACAAAACTCAAAGTATGATTATAAGTAGGACGAGGACATTGCCTACTCAACATCTACATTATTATTATTATTATTATTATTATTATTATTATTATTATTATTATTATTACAAGCTAAGCTACAACCCTAGTTGGAAAAGCAAGATGCTATAAGCACAAGGGCCCCAACAGGGAAAAAGTAGTTAGTGAGGAAAGGAAATAAATAAACAAGAAAATAATAAACAATCCAAATGAAAAATTTTAAGAACATTAGCAACATTAAATTAAATCTTTCCTAAAGAAACTATAACAACTTCGGAAAAACAAGAAGAAGGGAAATAAAATAGAAGTGTGCCTAAGTATACTCCCAAGCAAGAGAACTCTAATCAATGACAGTGGAAGTCCTCGGTACAGAGACTATGGCACTACCCAAGACTAGAGTACCTATATAAACAAGACTAGAGAACAATAGTTTGATTTTGGAGTGTCCTTCTCCTAGAAGAGCTGCTTACCATAGCTAAAGAATCTATTCTACCCATGCCAAGAGGAAAATAGCCACTGGACAATTACATTACAGTTAATCTGTTAAGCGAAGAAGAATTGTCTTGTAATATTGTTGTCAGGTGTATTAGAACAGAGGAGAATGTGGATAAAAACATGCCAAACTCTTTGGTATATGTGTAGGCATAGACAACATGAGTAGTAACTAGAGAGAGGGATCCAATGTAGTACTATTTGGCCAATCAATGAACCCAATTACTCTTCAGCGGTAGTATCCCAACGGGTGGCTAGTGCCCAGGCCAACCTATTACCTACATTGATAATGTTTCTTTAATTCTGTATGACTTTTAAGATTTTAGGTGTGATTCTCGGTAGCACATTTACTTTTGGGAAACACATCCGATGTGTTTGTTTTTAATTGTAAAAATGAAATGGGTTATTAAGAAAATATTGAGATTTTCAGTGATCAATCCATTCTGAAGTGTGTTAATTCCTTGATATTTCCTTGTATCGAGTATTGTTCGTTTGTCTGGTCTTCAGCTACTAAATCTCATCATAATTTGTTGGACAGCAACTTTTGGTCTATTAAATTTCTTTTTCCTGATCTAGATATTAACCTCTGGCACCGTCGTTCAATTAGTTCGTTATGCATGTCGCATAAGATTTTTCATACTTCTGACCGTTTTTTTGCATCCAGATCTTCCTGGACAGTACCATCTTGCTCGTAATACTAGGTGTGCAGTTAATTCTAATATTCATGCCTTCAACGTCATTAGGCTCAATACTAAACAGTATTCTAGAAGTTTTATTCGACCTGTGACCAATTTGTGCAATGAACATTTGAATTGGTGGAGCTTCAAAAGTTCAAACTTGCAGTGAATGTTTCCATGTTGAACAAGCTGATAAAAATCTTTTGATAGTTTATATATGAAAGGTCTGTTTTAATATTGTTACTGTTCTTAAAGTGTTTTATTTCAATTGTTATTACTTCTCTTGTAGTTTACCTATTTCCTTTCCTCACAGGGCTATTTTCTTCCTGTTGGAGCCTTTGGGCTTATAGCAGCCTGATTTTCCAACTAGGGCTGTAGCTCAGCTAATAATAATAATAATAATAATAATAATAATAATAATAATAATAAATTGTGATCGGCGTCGCTAAAGGGCTACTAATAGTTATTTCCTAAGGAAGCTAAACAAAATAAGATTTGATATGCTGGACTATGTGATGTACGACTACTTTCCGTAACCAGTGGACCAGTCTATAATGTCTCGAAAACGATCTGGGAACAGTGTATTGCAACTGATTAATCACAACTATAAAACATTATTATTGTAGTACTTTCCAACAGATTTTATAAAAGTTGTTACAACCTCTTGTTCGTCATTTGTTTTAGATTAACCAGCTTCAGTTAGGCCAGTGCATACCCTTGATTATAGCCTGCGTGTAAAGATAATCATTTGGAAATGAAAGTTTTAGTCTAGATCTTTTCGCCAAAACTTCATTGTGCATTTAGTGCACCTCACAGGGTGCACTGTAAACATTACTTACGGGACTTTGCAGTGTACCTTCGGCCCCTAACTACGTTGGCTTTATATCTTCTACGTTACTTGCATTCGTGCTTCCTCTCCTTCACCTTTGCTAATCATTCTATTCGAAATTTTACCTCCTAGTGTAACTCGAGGGCTTTACACTACTTGCGCTTGGGCATTGAATGACCTCATTGGCCCCGGCGCCGGATTCATAAATCCAACCAATTACTCGTCAGGCGATTCAAGTCTATTGGCTAAAGAGGCTTTTGACATTGATTTGGAGAACAGATCACAAATGAAATTATAAGTTTACAATAGATTTATCAAGAATTCATGTGTCATTTATTTACAAAT
>NC_090725.1:212812307-212827307 GCF_036898095.1 Palaemon carinicauda | reverse complement strand
TCGCGTCTTCAATCGGTCTCGAAACTGATACAAATCAACAACAATGTCGTCGTCCATTTTGATAATGTACTTGGCAGTAGGGCAGTACCTTGATGCCCACTGGAGCCCCATGACGTGCTTGTACGTGAGGTTATGGTAGTGCTCCTTGAAATTACCCTGAACGATGTCTTTATGCAGGACGTTTTCATCATTAATGTACTCCTGTGGCGTCCTGCGATACAGGTCCTGGTCGTTCCACTCCGCCCTTGCTAGCAGGAACACCCGCCTCACTCCCAGGTCATATAGGTCAGAGGAAGGGATATTTTTGCGCATGATATCTCTCCTTTCTCTATTAGCTGGGTGTGTATGGATGATCACAGTCGCAAAGACGTTCTCCCTCCCACAGACGTCATTGTTGATGATATAGGCGAAATCCTTCAGGTCCAGCAGAGGGCTGGCAGGAGGATACAGAGGACTTGAACTCAAGGGCGCTGGGTTGTGGACAGGCCTGTTTGTTAGGAAGCCAGCACACAGCACGATCACATAAAATCCGATTATTGTAAGAAAGAGCAAGGCGAAACTTGTTGGATGACAGCACCAGCACAATGATCGTTGTGTTGACATGATTAGGCGATATACGAAATAAACGAAGTCCCGTATCTGGTTTCTAACATATCTCGTACTTTTTATCATTTTCATTCAACTGGCCCTCCTGGTGTACAAACTAAATTCGAATATATAAGAAACACCATTAGGCTACGTTTTAAAAGCTATATCTCTAGATAGGTCTATCGGCACATCTTACACATTCAAAAAAACTGGAATTATCCTAATTTGTTTTCGACATTGTTTCTCCCGTAATATTCCAATCTAAAGTTCTTTTTGTTTATTTTCAATGACAAGTGATTGTCAAAAGGTTTTGTTTTCAGGCCAAGAGGATCTAATTTCATTATCTACTCTATGACTTAAACGAATTCACACATTTCTAGAACAAATTTAAAAACTATGACTTATGGAAAATCCAAAATTTGCTGTGGGTTATATGTCAGCTCCCTCAGTAGTGTGATTAGCTGCTGTTGCTGCTTGCGTGCCATTGTTTTGATTGCAACACGTGACTTAGGTAACATTACCCTGGATGAGAATCCGGACGCTTTCCCAGCTGTCTAATTCAGTCGTATGTACTGATCACAAAGTCTGCAATGCAAGGATTGACAATATTACCAAAACAATTTTTTTTTACAATATCTTTCCGTGCAACATTAAAGAATATGTCAGTAGGCAGCAAAACAGCATAAGAAATCGTCAATAATTTAATGTTTCCTGAAACGACCTTGAGGAATAGAAGTTGAAATCTCTTACCTCGTCAGAACTGAGCCACATGTCATCATGTATTTAAAGCTGCTGTATCTGTTCTTGCCCAGTTTCGACATTTTGGCTCTGTTTAAAATCACACTCCATTGGTTTATTTACGGATGTGAACACGGTAACAGTTTGAAAAAGGCGTATTTGAACCCGTTCACAAAGGATTTTCACCTTCACATGACAACAGTCTCACACCTGTAGCCTAACCTGGTCGCTATGACTACGTAACTGTCAGGTAGCCACTCCCACCTCGCAAAGAAGAAAACGAAAGTATTCGGATGAGTTTAAGGGAGACGTAACTAAAAGATTCTCTCCCCCCCAATCAATTTCTTTCGCTTAATCTTAATAAGTTTTCTGGTCACTGTTAGAGCAGATAAGATGTGTGTTCTTCACAAGACATGATAGCCTGGAGAAATTAATCAATTGCAGCTGGTAAGTCACCAATCACAGTCAGGACATTTTATCTAAACTCTTTATCCAGGAGGCGTAGATATAGTAGTTCGAGGGAGGGAAAAATTGTGCATAAATACAATGAAAAATATATTTCAACATTTTAACAAAAGATAAAAGTGGGGATAAAATTAAATGCACAGTGAGACCTCAAACGGGAAATAGCTATGCTGTTTATGTATCTGGGTTATCTGTTAAAGTTAATGTTGTATTCTCTCTGGAATAGTGGGTCAAAAAGAAGCAGCGATGTTTCCACTCGTGTTAACTAGAGAACATAAATTATCAATATACGTTTTATTTTCTACATAATGAGGTAAACAAAATTAAACAGGCTGTTAAGAGGCCCAATTAAATGTTCTATTTTGAAAGTTAACAAACGGCTTCCGTATGGAAAGTTTTCTGACTCCTATTTATTCACACTTCACGTGAATACAGCTAAATCTCTCTCTCTCTCTCTCTCTCTCTCTCTCTCTCTCTCTCTCTCTCTCTCTCTCTCTCTCTCTCTCTCTCTCTCTCTCTCTCAAATTTTATTTTCCTTGGATACTAAAAAAGATATTATCCCTCACCTATTGAATACTTGTTTTATTCTTTCGTATTATTTTTCGCTCTAAAATGAAAGAAGAGATAGGGGCAACGTCATATATAGCCTACAAAATTCTCAACAAAGACGAATTATCAGACTCGGTAATGAGTCAACATTGAAGGCGGAGTAAACTGAATATTTAGCGAAGTAAGACATAGGTATTGAGAATAGCCCACAGGATTTCAGTATTCTGAATTATGACATGGCACACACACATAGGCTATTCAATTGATTGGAAGATTGATAAAAGTCATCACCAAAAGACAGTTGCATAAAATATCCGCATTTGCATAAAAGTTAGATAAGGATTTTCGAGGTAGGCCTAAACCTATGATAGTAAGTAGCCTATAAATGCTATTTTGTGATGACTGAATCGCTGCTTAATAAAGGTGGTTCTCATGACTGAAGATGATAAAAAGACGTCATTTAAACAGTTGATTCCAAAGTTCTGAATCGCCAGCCATCGCCTAGTTGTAGGAGATAGACTTCAGAGTTAAAAGTCCAAGAGTAACATTCGTAAGTGGAGCCTGCCTTTAGAGTGAACATAAATGTCACATTTGTTTTAAGAGAAACCATTAACAGATAAGCTAATGATCAGAAAATTTCTATATCATATATGTAATCAAGCTATTGAACATAATGAAAATGATATTTCAACCAAAGTAATCAAGCGCAGTCATCGTTCGTACCTCCGTATGATCCTTGTTTGACTTTTGGTTAGCAACCAAATTACAGTTTCTTATTTATAACCACTATTTATGTATTCTGGCTATTATGGATAATGCAACGAAAATAGATCTCTCATTGTGAAAATTCGCCTTTTGAAACCAATTATCCTAATTGCAAATGATGCCTGAAAAAATCACATTATGCTGCCATACACTCCAGATTTACTTGACCTTATCATATATATATATATATATATATATATATATATATATATATATATATATATATATATATATATATATATATATATATATATATATATATATAAAATGTATTTAAAGCAAATGCAGACAATTATAATTCAAATGTTAATTTTCCGTTAGAAACCACTCCAAATTCAATTCTAATTTAAACGCGCTTTTGAAGCTATATCTGAATTAAATAAGGATCATCTATAACTATTCAAAAGCGTAATGGACACGGCAGCATGCATGTCTTCGATCTAATCAAGTAATTAATTACCTTATGCTAAATTTTATCGTATAATTGATAAAAAAAAAAAATAACTTACAAGTACACAATAAAGGAAGCACACATATGCTGTGTTGTAAAGCTTGCCTTTGTCGTGACACCATGGTGACACCAATTTAAAAGTTTATTTTTTTTTTAGCCAATTGACTAATTATTTTCACCTAAAAACCATGATTTGACGCTCTGTAGTAAGTCTCACCTCCCGCCTACGATCTAGTGAAAATCCCCTAATTCAAAATGTGCTTGCAAGTGCAGCGAGAATGAAATCCAAAATGTGGGAAATCTGGAATAAGGAAGCGTCAGTACAATGAATTGCATTCACTAATCTTTGATAGTGTGGCTATGCCAAGTCTTCATCACTAAATAACTTAGGTATAATACCCAGTAATGTTATGATAACGTGTTTTATTATGTTATATCTTTGTTGTCTGGAAGTCCTGTATTTCCTTCACACCACCTGCTCTGTGACTAGATTTTTTTTCCCCCAGAGTTCTACCATTATTTAAGCAATTTTTGTTCCAACATAATTTTCATTGTCATCGCCATTTTTATTTTCTTCCTCTCTATTTGTTTGCTGTTATGCATGTTATCATCATTATTAAGCGTTAATGCTATTGTGATTTTATTACCCAGACCTTAGAACTCTGTGGTCAACCTGCTAATTGATGTTTGTAATATATCACTGATGTTATTGCATATCTCATCTTTTTTTACCGATGTCAAAAGTGTAAGATCACTATACTCCTATTGTAACTCCGTATATGGATTTTGCTGAAATAAAGATGATGATGATTATTATTATTATTATTATTATTATTATTATTATTATTATTATTATTATTATTATTATTATTATTATTATTATTATTATATCAACATTTTTCATAGTTTATAATGTTCCACCTTTCATGAAGAGAGCCTGTGCTTCATTTGTTTGTCGACCTCACTCCATTTCATTTGCCTTTAGTTTTTCATATATAAATTCTTACGCTGGGTACTGATTTCATGTTGATTTTCTTATCGGCTTTGACGTCAAAAAGTTGTCTGATAATTTGGATGAACCAAAGATAAAGTGGCTCCTCAACATCCGGATCTCAGCATTGATAATGTTTCTATAACTTTGTATGACTCTTTTTAAAATTTAGGTGTGATTCTCGAGAGTCTCGACAGCAAATTTACTTTTGAGAAACACATTAGGTCTGAGTCTTCTTCAATTGCACAAAAGTGGCTTATTGAGAAAGTTCTTTAAGATTTTCGGTGATCAATCTGTTCTGAAAAAGTGTTTTAATTCTTTCATTCTACCTTGTTTTGAGTATTGTTCTCCTGTGTGGTCTTCAGCTGCTGATTCTCATCTCAATTTATTAGACAGGAGCTTACGGTCTATAAAATTTCTTATTCATGATCTAGAATCCTAGATATTAATCTCTGGCACCGTCGTTCAATTAGTTCATAATACTAGGCATGCAGTTAATTCTTATAGCCAGGCCTTCTCCACCATGAGGCTCAATACTACACAGTACTCTAGAAGTTTTATTCCAGCTGTTACCAAGTTGTGGAGTGATCGTCCTAATCGGGTAATTGTATCAGTAGAACTTCAAAAGTTGAAATTTGCAGCAAATATTTTTATGTTGAACAGGCTGATAGAAGTCTTGTTATAGTTTATATGTGAAATATCTGTTTTAATGTTGTTTCAAATATTTTATTTTAATTGTTCATTACTTCTTGTATCGTTTTTTTATTTCCTTATTTCCTTTCCTCACTGGGCTATTTTTTCCCTGTTGTAACCCTTGGGATTACAGCATCTGAATCCAACAAGGGTTGTAGCTTAGCTATTAATAATAATAATAATAATAACAATAATAATAATAATAATATTAATAATAATAGTACGCTACTTCACTAGTTCCTTACCACCGAACCCGAAGTTAAGAAAATGCAACTTTCATGTAATGTGGCATATGAACATCACTCATTTCCCGTGGAATATCCGTTGGCTACACCCCAGTAACTTGGTTCAATTTCCTGAAGCCACCTAATTTTTCAAAGACCGGAATCCAGGTATTTCCGTCGAGACCTGTCGAGGACAGAATCAATGTAATTGGAGGACAGTAAGAGCTTTATTGTTATTAGTTCCATATTATCGAAGCTACTAACATGGTTCCAGAAAAAAAAAATAAAAGACAGTTTTGCCAATTCAGCGTGTTAGTTTTCACGAGAAAGTTCTAATTGTGCTTAATCACATTTGATTTTGGAATCAATAATTTGATTTTTTCATTTGTGGCATATCGTATATGAATATTGATTGCATATGCTTGTTAATTTCATTTGAATCTTCTATTTCTTAGCCGTTGCTAACTTGCTAGTCAACTGCAAGACAACGGAATCAGATATGTCCAACTTGCGTCTGTCTGTGGTCTTCGTAAATCAGTTCATACATGAAAATTTTCTTAGTTCGTCAATCCATCGTCTTCTTATTATATTCCCTCTTCGTTTGTAATTTCTCGGGGCCCATTCTGTTATTCTTTTTGTCCATCTATATTCTGTCTATTTTCATTACATGTCCTGCCAACGTCCATTTATTTTTCTTACTTGTTAAAATTTCCTCTACCTTAGTTTTCTCTCGTATCTATGTTGCTCTTTTTCTGTCTATTAGTGTTAATCCTATCATTATTCTTTCCATGGCTCTTTGAGTGGTAATTAGCTTATGTTGAAAGGCTATATTAAGGCTCTAAGTTTCTGATGCCTAAGTTAATGCTTGTAGGATCGTCTGATGAAATACTTTTCCATTTAGAGAAAGGGACATTTTACTTTTCATAATCTCATTTTGTTCACCAAAAGCTCTTCACCCCATACTAATCCTTCATTAAATTTCGGTCTCGTGTCCTGGGAAAACACTTGCTGCCTGAGAAAACACTCGCTGTCTGTTCCAAGTACGTGTATTCATTAACACTTTCCACAGGTCCATCCATAACCATTATTTGTTGTCTCTGAAATTTCTTTAAGCATTATTTTAGTTTAATTCATATTCGTTTTCAGTCCTACATTTATGCTTTCTCTATTTAAATCTTTTATCGTTTGTTGCAATTCCTCCCATGATTCACTAAATAGAATATGCCATCTAAAAATCTCAAGTTGTTTAGGTGTTCCCCATCAATGCTAATTCCTACATAATCCCAATCTAAATTCTTAATAACTTCTAGACACATTGTGAATAATGTTAGAGAGAGGAAGTGTACCTTGTTACAGGCTTTCTGTTTGGTCAGTTCTTGCGTTTAGCCCATAGCACTACGTCTCTCCTTACATTAGATGTTTGGTCATTCGCTGCCCAGTTGGGGTGTGACACGGTGCACTGCCTCAAAGCGGGGTGTGCCAAGAATTCCTGTGTCCAGTTGTACCATATGTGACATGACAAGGCGTGTTATACAATTTATACAGATTTACCATTTATGATATCCATAATGAAAAACTATGTATGCCTACCTCCTACGCTGTCTCGTTATTCTGATATATTTAATCCGACTTTGTCATATTCCCCTTATTACCATTGGCGTGTTAATTTTACATAATATTTCTTTTTGGCAGCCATCGCCCTGTTAAACACATTCTTTTTTTCAAGCCTTGTCGTTTGCTTGCTTACCTGTATATTTTTATTTAAATTTTTGCATTAGTAAAATGAGTGAAATCTAACAGTAAATTTAATACTTTTATAAATGACCACTCTCTTTATTATAAAAAATTTATATTCTAAAATAACTAAAACCTACCTGACACTTGCGCGCATTTTTGCCACGCACTGGGGTTTTTCCCGCACTGTTCACGACCAGTTCACTCCAGTTCGCGCATCGTTCACGACAAGTTCACGCGACGTTTACGCCATGGCATGAATTGGCACGCCTAGTTCACGAAGTTCACGACACGTTCACGCGAGTTCGCGCATCATTCCGCATCGTTCACGCATCGTTCACGCCAGTTCACACCAGTTCACACGAGTTCACGAATTGGCCACTCCATATAAAAACTTCTCCAACCCGAGGACATTCTTGGATTGGCTTCGGAAGAGACAACAATGCTTTCTGTCAGAGACACCATTGCATTGAGGAGAAGAAACTTATCTTTTTCGTTTGTATTTTTTGTTGCCCTTTATTTTTGTTTCAATAAGAAAGCATTTGATTTACATATAAATAGCAGACATAAAATATGTACAAGTATTAAGAAAGCATTTTATTTTAACATTAAAAGCAGCAAACATGAAAAGTTTTTAGGCTGTTGATTTTAAGGTAATAGAGAAAAAAGTATGCTGAAATAAGAAATCGTTTTATTTTTACATTAAAACAGCAAACAGAAAAAATTTGTTTTGCTCTTCATTTTAAGGTAATAAAGAAGAATAAGTATGTTGATGAAATAAAACATCATTTTATTTTTACATTCAAACTGCAAACTTAAAAGTTTCTTGGGTTTATTTTTCAGTTCATTTTTATTAAAAACAAAAGTTTTGGCTCTTGATTGGTAATAGAGGAAAATAAGTGTGTGCATGAAATAAGACATCATTTTTTTTTTACATTCAAAAAGCAAATATAAACAATTATTAGGTTTATATTTTTCTTTCCTTTTCATTAATTTTTTCGTTTCCTTTTTGTCTCTTCATTATAAAGTTATAGAAATAGTTTGAAATAAGATATCATTTTTTTTCACATTAAAACAGCAAATATGAAAATTTATTAGGTTTATTTTTCTTTCCTTTTCATTAATTTTTTCGTTTCCTTTTTGTTTCTCTTCATTATAAAGTTATAGAAATAGATTGAAATAAGATATCATTTTTTTTCACATTAAAACAGCAAATATAAAAATTTATTAGGTTTATTTTTCTTTCCTTTTCATTAATTTTTTCGTTTCCTTTTTGTTTCTCTTCATTATAAAGTTCACGCCACTTCCCGCATCGTTCACTCCAGTTCACGCCAGTTCCCGCACTGTTCACTCCAGTTCACTCCAGTTCGCGCATCGTTCACGACTATTTCACGACTATTTTGTGCTTGCCAATGCGTGCCACAAACTTTAAACATTTCAAAGTTCTGGGCACGCATGGCACGCACTGGCACGCGAGTTCCAGCACTGTTCACGACATTTTCACGACTCGTTCACGCGAGTTCGCGCATCAATGCGTGCCAGTGCGTGCCACGAATGCGTGCAAGTGTCAGGTACCCTTAAGTATTCACATAAATGAGTCTTCTTTTGAAAACATATTTTATATGTCGAAATAGTTATATACAAAACACATCCTTTACTCAAGGCATAACTGGACACTCAACCGTCTCCCTTACTGCATTCATATCTTTTTAGAAAGTGTTATCATTATATTACCAATTTATTCTTGGCACGTGCCATGCATTCGTTTTCTGCTCATTCTGTTTGCAACATAGCTCAAGCATACGTCCATACAGTATACAGCAGTTCTCTACGTGTATTTGAAAACGGAAGTCCGCGGGAAATTCGAAGGTCCAGGAAAAAGTTACACTGATCAACACAAGTATTTCTTACATCACTTGAAATTTGTTCTTAAATTTATGCACGTGAATGTTGAACTCGAATTGCTTTAGGCTAAATGTATACAGCGCATTGATACATTCCGTGGTATTTTGGCAACATCATCATGACATAAAACGTTATTATGTACCAGACCAACCTTTCCTTTCGGTTCTGTTTTGAATTAATTATATATTGTTTGATGGTGCATGTGCAGTATATATTATCATATATGGTTTTGTAAGAACTCTCCCTTTCTCTTCAGTTATATCTTGGCGCAAGAACTAGGATATTACTGGCCCCTAATATAGGCCTATGTATGAGTAAAGTAGGCCTATACTATGAATCTATTTTGGCTGAATTCATATCGAAATTATTCGGTGAAAGCTAACAAGCCTCACTCTTGCTTGCTTGCTTATAGATGGATCAGCCTTGTGGTCGGACACGGGCTCTTGCAACACTGCAGCCCGTAGGTGAAGTGTAGGGGTACCTTTGACAAGATGCCTGGGCCCCCAATTCAATTTGAATTTTTGTGAATAGGTGTACTGCTCTGCCTATAGAGCAGCATAGTTTTTGCTCAGCTCAAATAGTTTTGATGATATTGACTCGGCCTCAGCTCTCAAACCCGATCTAGTTTAGGTCTGAAGTGAAAGGTTTTAGTAGCATAGCAGCAAGTCCCAGTAAGTAGAAGAGACTGGGAGAGGAGAGCATAACTTGAGTAGGAGAGAAAAGTAAGTTTTAAGCATAGAAGCTTATCCCTGCTCGGGTTGGAAGGGGGGTTTTTTGGGAAAGGATTGGAGGATTTTGGGGTTAAGGAAAGGAATAGGACACTGAAAAGGAGTTAGATGACCAGGGGAATTAGGTTTTCTAAGGAGAGGATTCTATTTATTGGGTGAGGTTCTCGGTAGGTTGGGAAGGAAGATAGTTATATCCCTTTCCAATAATTAACTACGAATAATTAAGTTATAATTTAACAGAGTAAACAGACAACTAATAAGCAACTCACATTTCCTTAAGTTGTAAATAATGTATAACAAGACTATAATATTCATTTTTTTTTTATTCAATGAATTGCAACCTAATCTTATACATAAATTTTACTAGCAGATCACGAAACACACTATAAAGACCCGAGTTAGGTCCCCAACAAAGCTTCTACAGTATAAAAATATATTTTACCTTTATACTTGTAGACAAATATCTTTCAATTAAATGTGAATTAAATGTAAGCTATTCATAAATGAAATTATTTATATTTTTGGAACAGAATATTTCTAAAGGGCAAGCTTTGGTCAAATGTGAGCTATTGCGTGAATATTGAAATACACATGGATTCTTTTCAATATACTGTATATATATATATATATATATATATATATATATATATATATATATATATATATATATATATATATATAATTGTAGAATTCAACCCTTAAAACATATTTAACCAAATGGGCGAAAGATTTCTGAACGTACCAGGAGAAATAGACCAATTGTTATAGCTACATAGGATTTATCCTTTATGAATACGGGCATACTATTACTTTAGACTGTTTTCCTAAAGAAATACTAAAGTTGTTAATATAGCAAAAACACCATTTGCATTTGTTCGGTAACTGTAGATTGAGTTTTTGAGTAATGAAACATTATTACCATGTAAATTACCCATTTGTTTAATATGCAACAATCCTGCAAGTATGGGTAGTTTTATTTGTGCACTGCCATTGTCGCCAGTAAACATTGAATCTTCCTTTGGATGTTGCTCGAACGAACAGATAATGAAAATTTCATTCAGTTTTACTGTGCCACACGCGACTGCAGACAACGTTGTACTTAGTTATGAAGAAATCAATGGAATACTTCCTACCCAAAGTTATTCATACATTAGATTTCTATATTTAGGATCTAGATATTTTGAATCCAAAAGTTGGCTGGTGCGTGGGTATTCAAATATGCATGGATTTTTTTTTCATACAGCAGCATTTTAAAATGACACACATCGTAGTCCTAAGAATATTAGCAGAATGACCAGACATACCGCAGAGGTGCATGGCAGTGGAAAGAAGTAAAAATATATTCAGTTCCATAGATATTTGACATAGAATTCAATTAATGAAAAGTCAGTATATATACAATATATATATATATATATATATATATATATATATATATATATATATATATACATATATATATATATATATATACATATATATATACATATATATATATATATGTATAATGTATATATATATATATGTATATATATGTATATGTATATATATATATATATATATATATATATATATATATATATACGTTAATATAAAGACATATATTAACTATATATTTTTGCAACTAGTTATCCTGTCTTTTTTGCACTTATGACCACAAATATAGGGACAAAACACGCGACCATGAGCTGTCTTACCAACCCATATGGAAACAATTATTGGGGATTATGACGGTCCGAGAGAAGCTGTGACTAAGAAGGCAGGATGAAAACAACCGAGTAACTTTTATTACAGAACATCCATTCATATATACATAAACTCTAGGCAAAAAGGGCATAAAGAACATAGCAGGAATTTTCATGTTCAACTGACAACCGCACCGATTAACAGTTAACGGTGAGAAAAACAGAAATGTTATTTCAGGTCCCTCTCAGTGCGAGGGGAGAGCGAAGATACAAGCATAATATATACGAAAAATTAAATGTCGTTACTATGTACGATCGTGTGACACACGGTTGGTATAGGATCCCAATGGGTAACTGGGATTTTATAGTATGGAAACACAAAAAATCGAGTGATATGCAGCAATATTAATGGTATAAAAATATGCATAAAGATATAAGATAACCAGTTGGAAAAATTTATGGTCCATGTAATCGGCGTGAAGTTATACATCACTTCAGATTTTTTCCCGCACCGTAATGATTTTAAATCGCATTATTTTTTTTGTCAATTGTAATAAATTCATTAAAATCCCCTTTCATTTACGTATTTGATATATATATATATATATATATATATATATATATATATATATATATACTGTATATATATATATATATATATATATATATATATATATATATATATATATATATATACTGTATATATATATATATATATATATATATATATATATATATATATATATATATATATATATATATATATATATATACATATGCTGTATATATATATATATATATATATATATATATATATATATATATATATATATATATATATGTATATATATACATATGCTGTATATATATATATATATATATATATATATATATATATATATATATATATATATATATATGTATATATATATATATATATATATATATGCTGTATATATATATATATATATATATATATATATATATATATATATACATATATATATATATATATATATATATATATATATATATATATATCTATATATATACATATATATATATATATATATATATATATATATATATATATATATATATATATATATATATATATATATGTATATATATACTGTATATATATGCCGAGTTGAGAGTCTTTGACCGAGTGAGGGGCTGTGAATAGTAGATTGTTACTAGTGAAGTTCAAATTAAAGCAGTGCAATATAAATATTATGGTTTGCTATTCCCCAACAAAAAGTTAGATGGAACGCTTAAGTGAGGTTATGAATAGGAGATATGAAGGGAATAAGTTAACTGATATGCCTGAAGCTGATGAAGACCTTGATGTGCCGATGAATAAATTCAGTATGTTTGAAGTCGAAGCTATCCTAAAAACACCAAAGAGATGGAAAGCTCCAGGATACGATGGAATAACTGCCAAGATGATACTGGCTGAAAATGAAGTGACTCCCAGACTACTTACAAGATTATTTTGAAGAATGTGGCATGAAGAGGCAAAACCTGATGAATGGGAGTTAGGAGACCTGACTGGTTGCAATAATTACAGAGGCATAACACTTACGTCAGTTATTATGAAAATATATAGTATGCCTATTCTTAAGAAACTGGTGAGAAAGATTGATGAAAAGTTGAAAATTGAAAAAGCAGGATTTAAAAAAGGTAGAAGTTGCACTGACCAAATTTTCATTTTGAGACATGCTGTACAGCAATGCGTAACAAGTAGAAATCCACTTTTGATGGCCTATGTTGACTATGAAAAAGCCTTTAATAGTGTGCACCGGCCAATTTTGTGGAGAGTCCTGCATTATTATGGAACTCCTAGTAAATATGCAAATTGGGTTCAAGTCTATCTATGAACATAGCAAGCGCAAAGTTGATGTTAATGGAGTCTTATCAAATGAATTTCCAGTGAACAACGGAGCACTCCAAGGGAATGTATTGTCACCTATGTTGTTTATCCTCCTCATGAATTTTGTAATGCGTAAAACAGTTAGAGATGGTGGAGAAGGATTGGACTGGATTGGTGATAGGAATTTAGCAGACCTAGAGTATGCTGATGATGCTGTCCTTGATAGTAGAACACCACAGGATTTGCAATGCTTGTTTACAGAATGCATGAAATATCACAAGAGGTTGGGCTGAAGATAAATAGAAGAAATGCAGAGATAATGAGAACGGAGTATGCAATGGAAGATGAAATATCATTGGAAGGAGAAAGGATTTAGTAGATTTGATAGATTTGAGAACAAAGCTCTCAGAAGGATATTGGGACTTAAATGGCAGGGCAGGATTAGAAATTAAATTATAAGAGAGATTACTCGAATGCTATATGTGGATGAGTTCATGGTGAGGGGTAGATGGAGATGGTTCGGGCATGCTCTTTGCACTTCTCAAGAGAGATTAGTTCACTGAACTTTAAACTGGCCTCCACAAAGCACTAGAAGAGTTAGATCTCCCAGGCCTACCTGGCTGATGACTATGAAACATGAAGATACTGACTACTGAAGTACTGATTAAAAAGCTCAAGATAGAGACAACTGACGAAATCTAACCAAGGCCCTTTGTGTCATTAGGCATGGGAGGAGATGATGATGATAGTGAATATTTGTCAGGAATTATATTTGAATGAAGGTGGTCGAGTGAGTACAAAGGTGTGGAAAGGGTGCCGTTGGTAGTAAGAGCAAGAGTAAAATAATCGCTAAAGAAAGGTGAGGTTATCAGTGCAAAAGTTGCATGGCCGAGTGGTCTGGGAATTTCCAGAAGTGACAAGTATGAACATGTGATGGAAGGCGTGTAAGCAGGTAATTTGGATAAAACTAGTGTATATATATATATATATATATATATATATATATATATATATATATATATATATATATATATATATATATATATATATATATATATATATATATATAGTGTGTGTGTGTGTGATAGTATTATGAAAATGCAAGAACCTTAGATGTATGTAGGTTTTTACCAAGTGTTAGGAGGAAGAGAATACGTGGTATACAGTACATGCGGGTGATTGTGTGGGATGCATGTATACATTGCTCAATGTAAAGGACGAAAGGTATGCTAAGGTGTGACAGGTAAGTAAAGAATTATGACGATTGGGATTATGCTACTTTAAAAAAAAAAATAGATAAAAGGGATGAGAATATAAATGGTCGAGAGGGAACGCTTGTATGAGATCTTATAGAATATGCGGAGAGTTTTAAGTCACGGTGATGAGGATTGTGGTGGGTCAAAGCTGCCGGAATTCAAAATAGTTATCGGTGATGATACCCCCATATATCATTGTCCCAGGCATTTATCTCCACCTATTGCTAAAGAGATAGAGGATCAGTGTCAGGAATTAGAGCATATGGGTATAAATATAGAAAGGATTGCAAGTGCTTAGAATAGCCTTATTGTCCCTGTAAGTCTGATGGAAGTTTATGTAATTAGAAAAGATATA
>NC_090725.1:212672307-212809807 GCF_036898095.1 Palaemon carinicauda | reverse complement strand
ATTGTTGTCTCTTCCAAAGCCAATCCAAGAATGTCCTCGGGTTGGAGAAGCCCCGTTTTTATATGGCGTGGCCAAGTCGTGAACTGGCGTGAACTCGTCGTGCCAATGCGGGAAGTGCGAAAACTATGCGTGAACGTGTCGTGAACTTGTCGTGAACTCATCGTGCCAGTGCATGCCAGTTCGTCCCAATGTCGTGAACTTGTCGTGAACTCGTCGTGAACTATGCGTGAACCTGTCGTGAACAGTGCGGGAACCTCCCAGTGCGTGCCACAAAAGTGTCACGACTTGCCACGACAATTGCGTGCCACAAATGCGTGCCAGTGTCAGCCAGGCTTTACTTTGACGGCTGTTTTTTTCGGTCCTATACAGCAGGGGAACCCCATTCTCTACAAGACCTCCACTGTCATTTTATCTTGTTCGTTCAGTTAAAGTAGTTTCACAGTCGACATTATTCACCAATAACTCACTAAATGCTAAATCATCAGGATTTGATGTGTCATCCATTCAAAGATTGAAGTCTCCACAAATAACTAATTCATTTTTCTCCATGATAATCATCTCAATGAGTTCACTGAATTCTTCATAGAAGTTACTGGCATTGTTCTCGGAGGTTTGTAAACTGTTACAATGGATATTTTTCCGCTTTTTTTTTCTTTTTTTGTGTAAAATTTATTTCTATATATTCAAAAGCTTGTTACACTAGTTCCTGTTAACATTTTGAGATTTGAGTAACTTTTATAAATGAAGAGCCGGACACCCCCATCAGACATACCCTCTCCCGGAATGCGAAAGGTGTGTGTGGGGGGTGTCATTTTAGCCTTGTCAAAGTTATTCAACCCAGTTTCAGATAAGCTAGTATGTCCAATTATTTACCGTTTATAAATTGTCGAATTTGAATAGTTTTATTACCCATAGATTGTATATTTAAATAGCCACAGTTTATGATGTTCTTAATATCCATGATCAGTATTTCCTGCTAGTCTTTTCAATTCAAAGTCATAAGCTTTGTAATCTCTTGAATTTACTGTGGTCATTTGGTTTGTTTAACTTTGTGCAGTTAATACACTTTGACATTTAGGAATTAAACTCCTTGGCGGAATGTTTTCCTGAACATTTCCCACAGACTTTATCATAATTCTCAGACTTGCAATCTTTTTCAAGATGCCCATACCTCTGACAGTGGTGGCAGGTGATCATGTGGTACCTATCACATGTATTATAAGTACCCCATCGTAACATGACTTTGTCCCCATTATCACGAATAGCCTTCCGAACTTCAGGATCACATTTCAGCACATATATAGTGGGTAGTCCCACCTACAGCATTTTTCTTCAGTATTACACTTACCTTCTCTTCTATATTTTGGATTTGGTCCAGGTAACGATTTCTTTCAATCAAAGCATTTACTACTTCATCTTCATCATTGTAAACATTGCATATTATTATTTTTGGTTTTAGTTTTCCAATTATTCTTATCTCAGTGTTGACAACCATTGTCTGAATTTTGTTTGCTGTTTCCTCTCTATAATCCTCTCATTTGCAAAGTTTACAACATTTCCATTTGAGGTTGACCTCATATCAAGTATTTGAATGTCTTTAAGTGTATGTTCGACATAATTTTTATTGTAAGTAATTTTAGTTGTTGCATTTGTTAATTTAATTACCAGTAGATTTGTTTCCTTTACTTTGTCGGCGTATGTTGTTTTCTCTGGTTTTGGGCCCATCAGTGTTTGATAGTGTACTTAAAAGGTGAATTGTTATCTAAAATATTAATAGTGATAAATATATTGTACGAGGTAACTGTGTATTTGTATTTTTGTTGGAATCGACCGATGGAACATAGGGCTATAAGGAGAGAGATAGAGAACATATTTTGAGAATTCAATGCAATGAGGAATGTTGCAATTTGTTGTGTGAGAAGGATTATTGTGCGAGTGACTAATCTAAGGTACGGGGCTATGGAAGACAGTGAATATGAAGATGAACAATATGCGATATGAAACGTTAAATACTCTGAATGAACAAGGTAAAACGGCAATAGAGGTCCTGTAGAGAGTGGGGTTACCCTGCTGCATGGGACCGGAAAAACAGCCGTCAAAGTAAAGTAAGTAAAGAACATACTGGTTTAGTGAGTGACAGAATTGGAAGCGTAAATGTCTGTATGCATGGTGTAATGGGAAGAATGAGGATATGTGTGAACATAAATTAGAACGAATATTGCAGTTTAACCGACACGGTGTGCAAGTGTCATTAGTAAATGAGTTGGTTATTAAGGAAATTGGGGGTAAAATTTTGAAGTGAAAATACAGAGTACAGCTGTGAGAATTCAAGGAATAAGACGAGGAAGATTGTTTATTTGGGAAGAAGAGAGGTTGAAGGTGAATCTGTGGAGTATGGAAGTAGAAGATATTTTTACTGTAATAGCTGAGAATGTAGTTGTTTTTATATGAATCTATTTTTGAAGTTGCATGATGTGTCAGTTGACATCGGTGATGGTTTGCTTTTGGAGAATGGGTGTAAAGTAATAGACGAAAATAGCATATTTATGGTGATTTTTGCTGGCATGGTTGATGTTGAGAGACAAAGGATGATGCATATCTGAAAATTAATAAGTAACGAGAATGTATTTGGAATGGTAATAGGGTTGAGTGTAAGAATAGGGGTGTAAGAATACTACCACCATATGGCTGTGTGTCGTAGAAAGCAACTAAAAGGGCAGCAGCTGCCTTGTAGTCTTTCTTTTTAGCAAACGGCTAGGCTCACTGCCAATAACTGTGGAAACTGCTGCCTTGCAGTTGGACTATTTAGTCAAATGCTACGCCAACCGCCAATAACTGTGGTTGATATCTGCAAGGGTATGCGATCGTAAACCCTCTGCCTAATTATGAACCATGCCTGATGCTATTATAAATGTGGATGAGGCTAGGGTGTCCCCTGTAAGCGATGCACGTCAGGATCCCCCTACTGGCGTGGTAAATGGACGAGCGGTACTGTAGAGTTCGTCTGCCGCCAAAGAAGTTAGTGAGAGAACATCAGAGCCGGTACTTGGAATGTTGGTTCACTAACGAGAAGATTGAGGGAGATAGTGAATGTGGTAGAGAGGAGGAAGGTAGATGTTTTGAGCCTGCAGGAGAAGATGGAAAGGAAATGGAACTAGAGAGATAGGAAATGGGTATATACTCTAATACAGCAGGTCACGAGAGAGAAGTGGAGTTGGGGTCATAATAGGTAATAGTTGGAAAGAAAAAGTGGTAGTAGGTAGGCCAGGGCACCATCCACCCATTGAGATACTACCCCTAGAGAATTATTGGGTCCGTTGACTGGCCAGACAGTACTACATTGGATCCCTCTCTCTGGTTACAGCCCACTTTTTTCCTTTGTCTTCACATACACCGAATAGTCTGGCCTATTCTATATACATTCTCCTCTGTCCTCATACACCTGACAACATTGAGATTACCAAAAAATTATTCTCTCTCAAAGGGTTAACTGCTGCACTGTAATTGGTCGGTGGCTACTTTCCTCTTGGTAAGAGTAGAAGAGACTCTTTAGCTATGTCAAGCAGCTCTTCTAGGAGAAGGACACTCCAAAATCAAACCATTGTTCTCTAGTCTTGGGTAGTGCCATAGCCTTTGTACCATGGTCTTCTACTGTCTTTGGGCAGAGTTCTCTTCCTTGAGGGTTGACTCGGGCACACTATTCTATCTCATTTATCTTCCTCTTGTTATTTTGAGGTTTTTAAAGTTTATATATGAAAGATTTATTCTAATGTTATTATTCTTAAACATATCTTGTAGTTTTTTCTTATTTCTTTTCCTCATTGGGCTATTTTCCCTGTTGAAACCCTTGGGCTTATAGCATTCTGCTTTTCCAATTAGGGTTGTAGTTTTACAAATAATAATAATAGGGGATCGGATAATAAAAATAATTTCAGCATATGTCCCCAGCGGGTTGTCAAGAACAAGATAAAGAATCATTTAGACAAGAGTTTGATGCTACTATTAGATCCGTGAAAGAGGAAGAGAAGCTAATCATATGAGCAGATATGAATGACAGAGTAGGGAAGAGGAGGGATGGATATGAGGAGGTACACAGAGGCCATGGGTTTGGAATTAGAAATGGGGATTGGGAGTATTTATTAGAGATGGCTTTAAGTTTTGAATTGGCATGTATGAACACTTGGTTTCAGAAGTTTGATAAGCATCTCCTAACCTATATAAGTGGAGGAGTGGAAAGCCAAATAAATTACTTATCGGTTAGAGAAGTAGACAAAAAAAAAAATGTAATGGACTGTAAAGTGATTTTGTGGGAAGCCTGTGTTAAGCAACATAGGCTGGTAGTGATGGATTTTAAAATGAGAGGTAGAAAAGCCAGGAAGAGAAAGAAATCTAAAATTAAGGTTTGTGACCTTAAATGAGAAAGTGTGAGCAATATAGGAGGATTGTGAGAAAGAGAAGACTGAAATGGTTGAACTTGAAGATTGGACAGGGTAACAGGGGGGAAATATTTGATTGATTATGAAAGAAATATGTGTAGGGGAAACAGAGGAATTATTGGGAAGAACCAGTGGATATGGTATGTTGAAAGGAGAAAAGTGGTGGTGGAACAGTGGCGCAAAAATCGATTAAAAGAAAATTAGAAGCGTTTAAAGACTGGAAAGTAAGACAGGCACAGGGAGCAGAGGAATGGTTCAGAGGTGAGGAAAAAGATTATAGGAGGAAAGTAGGCATAGCCATTGGAAGAGCAGTAGAGCAGTTAAATGAAAGGCTAGAAACAAAGGAAGGAGAAAAAAAAATATCTATAAGATTTCAAACTAGATGAAAAGGCAATGACAGGATTTAGGGCAACTGGTAGTCATCAGAGATAGAGGTGGAAATATATTGCATAGGGATGATGATATGAAGAGGAGATGGAGAGAATATTATGAGCAACTGTTGAATACTGAAAATGAGAAAGAGGAGCTACGAGAAGCACAAAGGGTGGAGGGGCCAGTGATAAATATACAAAGTACATAAGTGAAGCAGGCATTGAGTAGAATGAAGAATGGTAAAGCACCAGGCTCATCAGAGTTTCAAATTGAAATAGTCAAGATACTAGCTACAGAGGAGGAAGATTGATTGATTGATTTGAAATTCTCTGGCATCTTGACATCGAAGGTCATTGATGCCGATATCTTTTGTTGTAAAGATTAAGAGTATTCAATTTAAAACCATAAAACCAAAGATGTCCTTATAGAATTTAAATAGTTTTTAGAAGACTTACTTCAGAAATAAATATTAAAATACCTCTGGAATAGTACAATACATCCTGTCCAAGAATCTTGGCAAGGATGAACCTGCCATCCTCACCTCAAGCCTCAAACAGATATCTATTTCTTTCGGTACTATAGCCGGGGCATTCGGTCAGCAAATACCTCACTGTCAAGGGTACCAAACAGTTGTTGCAATATGGCTGGTATTGACCAGTTAGCAGAAATTCATGTGTCAACCAAGTGTGACCAATGTGGAGAGGACAAAGAATAGTCTCCCATTTTCGGGGCATCATGCTATACCTCCAAGGGGATATAACATTCGTTATTTCTCTCATCTTACTTTCAACTAAACTATCCAAATGTTCGTTGTCAATTATTATAAATCAAGTTCTTAATGCTTGGGAAACAATCATTACAGTGAATGGAATACCTTCTTGGTAACAACTCAGCTACAGCATACTTTGCCAGTAAATCTATCTTCTCATATCCAGACACTTGCGCGTGCTGGAACCCAGCAAAAACGAACTGTTATACCTCTCAGTCCAATATAAAAAGTCACACTAAAATCTTTAAAACTAAATGATTACTGGAATTAAAAACTTCTAAAGCTTGAAGGACACTCCTTCCATCATTAAAAATGGTAGAATTATCCTCTTCCTCCAACGCTATTTTCTTAATAGCGGTTAGTATGCTATATAGTTTTGCATAGAAAATAGAAGCTGTTAGAGGATGTGCACCTCTTCAATTAAAAGAATTACTATATACGCCAAATCCAATAGCAGCATCAGCTTTGGAGCCATCAGTATATAAACAATTCGATTCCCGATGTTCTTCAACATGTTCCATAAAAAAGAGACCTGGCTTCTAAGTTAGTCATATTTTTCTTAATACCAATAAAATATTTACAAAAACATATCTGGAAATTTCCATGGAGGGATTGTTGATATCTTAAATGGAAGCACCTTACTTTTAGCTATATCCAGACTGTGTACCAATAGTTTTACCCGAAAACCATAAGGTTGAGGAGATAATGGGGGCAACTAAAAGTATGTTGAGTGCCTTACAAGGTTTGCTGTCTGATAGGCTAAAAAATTAGGAAGTCTTTGCAACCTAAACCAATACAGAACAATTGGAGGTAACTCTCCAGCATCAACAAGGAGGCTTGGGATAGGTGAAGTTTTAAAGGGTCCTGTGACCAATCTGACACCAGAATGGAGTATAAAATCTATAATCTTTAATTAGTTTAGGGTGGCTGGGGTATATATTTAACACCAATAACTAATTTTTGAAAAAAATAAGGCCTTGTATAATGTAAGAATAGTTTTGCAGTCTGGCCCCCATGATGTATAGGATAAAACTTTTAAAAGATTCAGAGCTTCTAGGCATTCAACTTTGAATGCTTTTAAGTAAGGAACCCATGTAAGCCTACCATCAAATATAAACCCTAAAAATATAGCCTCACTTACACATGGGATCCGCTGACCTTTGATGTATTTATACGGGTATGGATGTACTCCTCGAATACGACAGAAATGGAAAGCAACAGTTTTGCTTGTCGAAAACTTTAATCTATTCATATCTCCTCACTGAATAATTTTGTCAATTAAGAGTTGTAGTTTTCTCTCAACCAATGACATTCCAGTTCCAGCAAATGATATGGAGAGATCATCTACGAAGAGCATTGAGAGAATATCTTGGAGAATAACAGAGGATATCCCATTAATGGCTAATGCAAATAAGGTTAAACTTAGCACACTACCTTGGGGAGCTCCTTCTTCCTGACATTTTTTCTCTGACATTTTCAACTACTTTAACTTGAAAAAATCTATGTGAAATATATGCTTGAATGAGCAATGGTAGGTCACCTCTCAATCCCATATCGTGAATGGTTTTAAGCATACCTTAATAATCTTCATGCAGTATCACATCCCTTTTCAAGGTAAAAAATTACGATTACATGGTGCTGTTTGGAAGCAATGGCTTCACAAATAGAGGACTCAAGTCGTACTAACACATCAGTCATTGAGTGCATTTGTCTAAATCCTCACTGGATAGGTGATAAAATACCAGTCTTGCATTGACCAGCTTCTCTATGAGCTTACATTAACAAGATGTCAATGCAATTGGTCAATAGTTTTCTGCTAAAATCTTATCCTTACCAGATTTTAAAAAGGTTAAAATAAACGCTAGTTTCTAAATACTTGGATAACTGTAATAATTGTGATCATGCCATATTCTGTTAATAATACTTAAAATAAATAATTTAGCATCAACAGGTACATGTTCCATCGTTGCCTGTGGAATTCCATCGGGTCCATGGGCTGTATCATTACAAGTAGCAAGTGCGAAATCAAATTCTCTTTCAGTGAAAGGAGCATTGTAAGATTCCTCCTTTCCTGTTGCAAAATTTTTCTTTTTTATTCTTCAATGCTCCTATACTGGTAACCATGAGCTACTTCACATTTGCATGATACATTTGAGAAATGATCAGCCAGGGCATTGCTATCCTCAGTTGCTCCAGTCAAATACTGACAATTCACTTTCAACACTGGTGGTGGGTTGGGAGTAAATTTGCCTGCTATCTTTTATTACTTTCCTTCATACAGTAGAGAGTGGTGTTCTACTGTTGACTGAGGAAACAAAAGATCCAAGACTGGCACATAGCTTCTTTTATTGCACGGTGGAACTGTGCTCTACATTTCTTGAATACAATTAAATTCTCTTCAGTACGACATCTGTGCAGTCAAATTGAAGATCTTCTTGTGGCTCTGTGCAGGGCAGTTAGTCCTGATTCACCACCAAGGGTCTGGTCAGCGTTTAAATAAACTTGTGGTTTTGGATATTGAATTGATTCCTGCTGTATGTAAAGTTCCATTCAGTAAGTCTATGGCATCACCTACACTTTCAAACTGTTCTGCATTCCCTTCCATTTCACTTAACTTATGAAATCTATTCCAATCTGCCTTGTCAAGGTTCTATCATAGCAACCTCTGTAAAGGTGGATTATTATTTGTATTTATAATAATTGGAGCATGATCACTAGTATGCCAATCATCTGGCGTTTTCCAACCAAAATCGAGAAGGCAGTTGGAGCTTGCAATTGAAAGGTCATTGCAAGACAGGGTACCTGTCTGAACATGAAAGTGTGTAGGCTCTCCTGAATTAATGGGTCCCACATCTTCATTTTCCACAATTGATAATATAATAATGCTCCTCATGTCTGTGAAAACATTGCCCCATAAAGGATGCCTACCATTCAAATCTCCAAGTAAAAGTAAAGGTTGAGGGTGTTGTTGAATCACCTCTACTAAATTATCATATAAAATGTTATTATTTGGAGGCAAGTAAAGAGAGCAAATTTTATCTTTTCTCCCTATATCTATTTATACAACCACCGTCTGCAGATGTGTACGAATAAACAAAGATATTTGGGGAACATCTCGACGAACTTATGTGAGACTTTCGCCATAGCTCCCTACTTGTTGATCCTATGGTATCTTATAGCTAACATACTCCCGAGGACAAGGAGTATTAGCATCGAGCTTACTCTCCTGTAGACATTAAATCATAGGGGAGTGCTCATGTTTGAGGAGCTTAACCTCTTCATATTTGGCCCTTAAACCTTGACAATTCCATTGCAAAATGGAATAAAAAACTATGGTTTATTTTTTTAAAGAAACCTTGGATGAAGCTTCCCATTGGCAATTTTTGACCTAACACTATTTCCCAGAGTTTTCTTTAGAAAGGGTCTTATTATATTGGGTTTTACATTTGTCTTTTTCATTGTGTCCTTTTGATTTAGTTGTTGAGGGGGATGGTGGACCTCAACTCGAATTTCTGATTTATTCAAGTTGTCTTCCAGTTGATCGGAAACATCAATAGACAAAACACCTAATTTATTTGATATCATAACTTTAATGTTTCTTATGGAAGGAGGCGAGAGAGGTGGAGGTCTCTCTCTTTTCCCATTAATAGGTGGTGAGCTACCAGCTTTTTCTACCTTCCCCATTACAGGTGCACCTGGTAACTTGGTTTCAAGTGGAACCTCTATCAAATAAATTAAGGTAATGGGAGATGAAGGTTGTACAGAGATGGGCAATGTCCCAGTTTTAATACACCGTAGCAAAGCCTCAGACAGCAATATGCTTACCTCGTCATTCAACACTTTATTAATTATTAGATGATGTATTTCTTTTCTTAAAACTACTGGCAGTAACAGTTGGGTTTGATGTCTTCTGTGGTAAATTTCTTTTGATTTGAAGGCCT
This sequence comes from Palaemon carinicauda, assembly GCF_036898095.1. Taxonomy (NCBI): domain Eukaryota; kingdom Metazoa; phylum Arthropoda; class Malacostraca; order Decapoda; family Palaemonidae; genus Palaemon; species Palaemon carinicauda. The sequence continues at coordinate 212,800,289 of NC_090725.1, read as the reverse complement.
TTGTATAGCTATTTGATTTATTCAGCAGTATTTTTGCATGTCCCTTACTTATATGTTCTAAACTGGATTTGCTGGGGGCAGCTTCTTCCAACTTATACAGCTCACAGTTCCTATAAGTGGATTTATGGTTATAATTTCAGTTTAAACATGACTTTTAGGGTACACTCTCCATGGTGATATTTGGAACAAGTATTACACATTTTTTTCATATTTACAAACTTTAGATGGGTGTCCAAATTCAAAACAATTAAAACATTGCAGTGGCTTCTGCTTGAAAGGACAAACTTCAATCCTTTCATTTCCAATAATAATAAGAAAGGTACATCAGTATCCTGGAAAATGAGTGTAATCATTGCATTTCCAGGAACTTTTATGTACTTTCCATATATTTAGTGGGCACATGGAAAGTATCTCCTTCATTCAAGGTCCCTAACCTCGGTCAAGTGCCGGCAGAAGCCCTTAGGATATAATGTTCCTTTGTCGCTATTCTTGCACTAATTTGTCAAAGCATTAGACTGAGATGTTACTATTGCTCTCTTATGACAGTGAGGTCTTTGATCAATTATCTGTTTTGGCAATCCTCAAGAATGAAGGGGTTCACATGAGTTGCTATGGTTAGACCTTGCTCGTGTAATCTTGGACTGTATGAATTCTCTGAGTCTGAAAGATTTCTTCAGACTAGACATTTGTGCAAGAACCCTGCTTCCTTCCCTCTCTGGACAGAGAAAGTTCCATTTACCTGAGGGTGTGAAACTGTCTCCTCTTCCCATTAACCGTATAATGTTAGCGCTGACTACTGTCTTAGTCTGCTACCATGGAATCTTCTTCCGTGGCTAGCCTTCTGGATTTTATATTGGTCTGGAGCAGTCACCTAATGTACTTTGGAACATCACAGGATTTGTCAAATACTGAGACGTTGGCAAAGTTCAAGTACCAGAAGTTGTCTCTGTCTGATGGAAAGGCAGTAAATTTCATGGTAAACCAGTTACCCACCCAATGGGCTAATGGGGTATTGAAGAGGACAGATGCAGTTGTACTGTATCTTGATAATCCCAACAGGTTGGACCATACATGATGTCAGCATCGCAGAATGTCCTGGTGCTAAAATTCCTGTCCGTCTTTCCTCAAGAGATGTGGAGGTAGCAGTGGAAAAGTTACAGACAGCTAGTCATGACATTTATCCATCATACAGCAGTCTTCCATGTTCAAGGGCCTGAAAAGGCTGCAGTGCTGAAGCCTTTGGGCTTTGCCAAGCCTTCAGAAATAACCTTGAAGAAAGCTCGAAATCCAAAAAACTAATCAGGACCTTTTGCAACTTCTTCCTTTAAAATAGGCTTGACAGTGCTCTCTCTTTTTGTGCCCAACCTAGCCTGTTCACGATGGGTGATGAAAGCAATAAAAGAGGAAAAGAAAGGGATGCTTAAGTGTGTAGTCTGCTTTTCCAGCTATCACTAGGGAGGACACTTCATCATGTTATAGAGAAAAATGGACCCAAGCAGTGGGTAGTTGAAGTTCTTCAGAATGTTTACTGTCTGCTTTTTTAAGACTCGACCTCCCTGATTTTCCCACACCGATGGTGTTCCAGAGTTAGCCTCAAAATCTGTGGTCTTGGCATGAGTGGAGATGAATGCACTCGAAGTTGTTTGAGATGGGTCCCCAGGTTTCTACAGTTGGCTCTTCCTGGTTGTAAATATGTCTGGGCATTGGAGACAAGTCATCAATCTCTAACTGCCAGATAGCTTTGTTCACCAAACCACTTTCAGCATGGAAAAATCAAGTTCCTTTTGGTCCTCCATGGGAGGAAGACCACAGCATTCAGTGGATCTGAAGGAGGTATTCCTAAATACCCATTCATCAGTCCTCCGGAAAGTACTTCAGATTCGTCATATGGGTGAAGTCTACCAGTTCAAAGCCTGGGACTGTCTACTATTTCCCTAAGTGTTCAAACTGCATACGTGCTTTGAGATATCTTGACTACTGTCTGATCCTAGCCCCCCCCCCCCCCGCCCCCTCCCTGAAAGCATATATGATACTGGAATACTGTATAGGTTCCTCCTATGAGAATAGCGCTTGGTCGCAAATCACACTTAGGAAATAGCACTAAAAAAGCTCCTCCACTCCCTAATATTAGCCCCTCTTCCTTTCTTCAGCCTACCAACGAAGTCTTTGAGATTTTAGCCTTTATACCTGATTGTGTAAGAGCTATTTCAGTCTGTATTTATGTTACCACGTAGAATCAACCCACTCTCTCTAGCCAATGGTAACATTCCCTTCTAGCCAATGGTAACATTCCCTACCTAAAGCATTACTCAAACACCCCCAATACCCTCCAGCTTAAAGAGACGAAGGGATCTCATATCTCACCCAACCACCAACTGAAATGCTTGCAACTGTATGCTTTATTCGTGATTATGTAAGGGCTATTTTAGTGTATTTCTATGTTCATGTACGTATTCAAATCCAGTTCGCGCCTGTGTATAGGCACTGTGGAATTGCAGCTCCCCCTAACTTTATTTGATATAATGGATATCATTCAAAATATTTTTTAAAAATTCTTTCTTCATACTTGTACAATATATAATCTTTAGGCTTAAAGTCTGTAGCTATCATTCAGTTTATAAAAGAATAAAAAAAAAAAAATAATAATAAATGCATGGAACTGTGTACCTCACAGTTCTAGCTTCGTGGTGTTAAGTTATTGTGCGCATGCGCACAAAGGAAGCAGCAGGCTACAGGTTGCATGCTAGGCTGAAACGTGGAGAACTGGAACTCCAGCAAAGCATAGCCGAGACTGTGCCGACCTTAGCATGCCAGTGGAAGGTAGATTTTTTTTTTTTTTACTCACCGTGGTGCTCTAATTTTTTAATATGATAAAAGTGTAGAATTAGATTATTGTTCCGCTTCCAGCTACTCTATTGATTTTTTTTTTTTTGTTCCATTACATTTTTTTCGGTTCTCTTAACAATTTCATTGGCTACATCCGAGGCAGACTGCTGCTCTACAACAATAAAAATAGTATAAAATTTTCTAAGAAGCGCTATGAATGTAAAAAGATTAAATGTACTTAAAGTACTTTCATTGGGGGAAAAAATCCTCAGTTGTCACCAAGAGATAAACTGTTAAGCTTTTTCCACAAATTAAAACAATTAAAAGGGAATTCCATTTTAAACGGGTGGATCAAGCATCCCGGTTTTCCCCCTTCTGACCCCCACACACAAACACAATGCTACCAAAACACCAGTGATGAAAGTTGTTGAAAGCTATGTTTGGTCAAATTCAGTCACTCACATCTAAATTCACACCAAATTTTCTCCATATTATAAATAATTACCTGAAAGTGACTCAATCCGTACATATCTTCCCCTTATTTTTCATAAATGTCCAATTTCCTACATAATTTATTTGCATCGCAAAGATATTAGGAGGATATTTCCTCAAAATTGTATCACTTATCACATTTGTAACCCTGATAGTTATAACCATGATGGCAAACGACGTGATTTCTTTTTTTCTTATTTTATTTTCTTAACTATCTTTTCTACATAATATAATGTTCATGTCTTAGATATATATTTAACATTAGTATTGTTCACTGTTTTCACTAGTAAAAGTTAGCCTACTGACATTATTTTCATTTATTGACATTCTACGCAGTATTTTTCATGTTCTTTTATGCGCATTCCCGTTTCCAAGCCCATGAAATATCCCAAAACAGGAACTATCCAGTTCACACACAAGTCACACACAAGGTGGAATGACATAACAAACGAACTTTCTGTCTAATGAAGTATATTTACACTCTCTCTCTCTCTCTCTCTCTCTCTCTCTCTCTCTCTCTCTCTCTCTCTCTCTCTCTCTCTCTCTCTCTCTCTCTCTCTCTCTCTCTTCGGGGCAGAAATGTTTCCTTTGTCATCAGAAGATAATTTTTTTTATTAATCGTATATATTTAAATAATACATTTTAGAATACTTTTTGTGTCAATGGAAACAAATGAATTTCATTACATTTCTGTATAACGTAAAGTTCATAATTACTGAAGAGTAGTTTTACATCTTTTGACGACTATTTATGGTAGAATTATTACGGAAAAAGATTCAACGAACATAAAGTTTTTATAAACATAAATTACAGTGCTTTACCATTATTTAGAGTAAAATGATATAAACAAATTTCTGAAAAATTATTCTGTAATCACTTCATTATGAATGGAAAGAATATTTTGGTTATTTAGAATGAAACACAATAGTAAATAAAGCAAACTTGCGAAAAGTCTATTATATAAACAGCAATGAAACAAACATAGAAATGTAGGTTATTATAGAGGAAGTTTGCATGTATATCCGATGGTGACAAATCTCGCTGTATAGCTACCGAGGGAGGATCCGCTGCCTCGTACCGAAGGGGTTAATGGGCTGTTAGGGGGTTGGCCGAGTCATTACTTTTGCTCCCGCAGAGGACCTGGTGCATTTACATTTCCAAGGAAGTTGAACCAGCCGAATTTGGTTCATAAAGGCTTCCTCCAACCTAAAAATAAGCCCCTCATTAAAATCTAAAGGTTTGTATGTATAGAAATAAAATTTTAAAGATGATTTTTATTTTTTCCCGTATGGAAAATAGTACAATCCCCAAAATAAGTACTTCTAACTTCAAAACTTTCAAAGATAAGAATCTGTGCAACTACTTAAAAATTATTAAATAAGTGCATCTTTTAAAAACTTCACATACCTAGGGGACAAGCAATTATAAAATCATCCAAAAAAAAAATTGCTTATGTAAAAATGTTTTAAAATTTTACAAATGTTCTTAAATTTTAGGTTTGCGTAATTTATGGCATGAATCGATATGATACTATACATAATAGTGTTTTATACACTCAGCATTTAGTACATTATTTTCAAAATACACTTTTTGTTAAAAATACATGGCTTGTGAAGGTGGATATTTTTAGAATTCCAGCTTTTAATAATAGATTCGTGAATATTCAAATTACAACATTGATAAAAATGTATGGACACTTTACACTGGTAAAATTTTATTTTCATTCACTTTTTTATCCTACTGTGTATGGTATATATTGTGCTTAAGCAGATAGCTACAAAATTCCAACAATACCCTATTTCATTATTGATGAAAAAACCATGAGTTATTAAATCTTAGAGGAATAATAGGAGATGCTTTGCTGCGGCCACGTGAAGCCACTTTGGTACCTGGCACTGCTGGCAACCATATTGGGACTGCTGACGTAATCCCTGACTTGACTGCGGGTTTGCCATCTCACAGGAACTAAAGTGTTACAGTTTCTTTAAAAGTAAAACAGATACCATTATCCTGTTTTAAATATCTTACTTTATAACACACGAATCAATAAACGGGCAGTTAAAGCTTTTAACAATTTTGCTGAATGTATGCGTTCACACATTGTGATTATAATACCATTTGCAAATAAAATGAGAAATCGCACTTATAAACATGACAGTTGTTTCTTAAGACGCTGACACTTTTCTTGTTACCTTTGCCAGCCAATATACCGATCCATGTCACATGACAGAACTTCAGTATTGAGAAATTGTTTTCGAGATAAGAAAATTTTCTTTGATAGGAATGGAAATTATGTGAAATGGGAGTACGCAGAACACTGTACATACTCCAAGATGAAGAGGAATTCTAATTAGATAAGTTCTGAGCTGCTCGTGTGACAAGAAAAAAAAATTGAACGTTAAGTTAGCGGTACAGCTCCTAAGTGAATCGCTTGTATCTAATTTAAAATTCTGCTTTGATGAAAAAAAAAAATCAGTGAATTTGAGAGAAATGAAGCTACTGCTAATTTCATGACGGTCTTCAATACCTTACTTGACAAACTGAATTCTCAAAATCTAAAGGGCAAGGAATTCAATTGTCCAATTCAGAAAAATAATGCTAATATCAAATATTTTCTAGTAAAAGCAGAAATAGATTTCAGTTCATCGAGACTTCTAGATGGTAAAGATGTCTTAAAATCAAATACGAAAACTGAATTCATTAGCTTTCTATATCGCATATGAAGTCTTCAGATTCTGTATGAAAATTCTATTACATCTGATGGTGGGCGTTTGCAATTTTTTATGACCTAAAAATTCAGGGAAGATCACATTGAACTGTTCTTTGGTCAAGCAAGAAGCATGAGATAGGATAATGATAAACCAACATCAAGACAGTTCGCCACAGCTTACAAAAGGTTGTTTGTTCATAATGACTTAATGGGTATCATTCATGGCAGCTGCTTGCCATTGGAGTCAGTACCCTTATTAACTACTTCAAGCAGCATAAATATTCATGATGGAGTAAATCATATAAATGCTTCTGTCTCAAGATATACAAGTAGAACTTTAGAAGGTACACACAAATAACATTCAGAGGACAAGGAAGATTATTATGATTACATTTTTAACCATTACCAATTGCCAAAATGTTCATCAGAAATAGTAAGCCTACAGTAGCTTATATTGCAGGCTTTGTTGTTTTTAACATCTATGCTACGATAACGTCAAAACATGCCAGGTACTTTGCACGAGGACCTTCCAGATACGTCATTTACAAATATAAACCATATAGTAGTTAAAATCACTCGTATATATCACAAAAGAGTACAGCGTATGGTGATATATTACAATTAGGAAATTTCACTAAAAAAGCTCATCCTCTCCTTGATATTAGCGAGACTTCTTTCCTTCTTCAGCCAACCAACGAAGTTTTTGGGATTCTAGCCTTTATTCATGATTGTGTAAAATCACAAATTTTTAAGTAATTTGTATTTTTCCTAACATACTTACCTAGAACTACCTTCTTAGGAGTTGCTGGTAACTCTACCTAACCGACCAGCTTTTTGTATAGTTTACCCTCTTTCCGTTTTCTAAGGGGTCAACCTCAGGCGGTGTGATATGTGCCCTGAGGCGACCTGGGGTCGGGAAGCGTGCTAGCTCAGGTCGGCGACTCCTCATTAAGTTTCGTTGGAACAGGTACTACTCGACCCTGCAGGTTCTCGGGGAAGGATGGGTGGGCCATAACCCGAAGGTAGTTCTAGGTAAGTATGTTAGGAAAAATAAAAATTACTTAAAAATTTGTGATTTGTTCCAACACGGTTACTTACCTAGAACTACCTTCTTAGGAGACTTAAATTTTAGGAGGTGGGAGTGTCCTGTAGGGACCAGAAGCTGACGGGGAGGCACGTGAGAGAGGGAACCTCTAAGGAGGTTTTAGTTCTACGACCACTATAAAACTGCACGAAAAGTAGGGGAAACTATCCAAAAAACTCACTTAGTGTCTAATGGCTTACCTTTTCAAAACCAACTCCGATACATGTTCTCTTGGAGGACGTTTCTTCAAGTGACTAAGGTCTTTTCGACATCTTCCTGGGAAGTACGGCCCGGGGAAGGAAGGAAAGGAGGTGAGGGGGAGGGGGTAAGGTTAAGGAAGGAACTAGTGTCTCTTGGCATTAACACCCCCGGTTACATTGGGGCCATGACCTTAGATCTCTTGAAGGGCCGAAATGATTGGGCCAATGGAAAACCTATCCAAGGATTTTCTCGAGCAATCTTTGAGATAGTGTTCCGTGAAGGTGGACGGACTGTCTAGACCAGGTCCCTGCCTTCAGGATCTTTCCCACAGCCATGTTTTTCTCGAAGACCAGAGAGGTGCTCAGACCTCTAATATCATGTGGCCTTGGTTTTCCTGGGAGAGGAGTCCCAGAGGCCTCGTAGGCCCTCTTTATCACCTGTCGCAGCCAGAAAGAGATAGAGTTCTTCGAGACCGGTTTCTTCACCCGGCCTGTTGAGACGAATAAATTTTTGATCTGAGGGCGGAATTTTGCGGTCCTCTCAGGGTATTTCCTTACTGTTCTCACGGGACATAAGAGTAGATCCTTCAGGTTGTCGGAGCGAGGGATGGCTGGCACTGAAAAACCATCAAACCGAGGATCCCAACATGCCGGGTTCTGCGTCTTCGCTACAAAGCTAGGGACGAACCCAAAGGTAACTTCTCTCCACCCTTTGGAGTGTGAGACCTCGTAAGAGAGGCCGTGTAACTCGCTAACTCTTTTCGCCGAGGCCAGGGCTAAAAGGAATGCTGTTTTAAGGGTGAGTTCTCTGTCTAGTACGTCCCTGAGAGGTTTGAAGGGTGGCTCTGACAGAACCTTGAGAACTCTGGCTAGGTCCCACTGCGGAACCCTTACTTCCTGGGGGGGACATGATTGTTCAAAGCTGCGGATGAGCATAGAGATGTGCCTTGAGGCTCCCAAGTCAATGCCCCTAAGGAGGAAGACTTGACCTAGGGCTGCTCGTACTCCTTTGATGGCCGGAATAGACGAGCCCACGTCGTCTCTCAGGTACACCAGAAAGTCTGCAATGTCCTGGATCGACGCCCTTAAGGGCCTGATGTTCTTGGACGCACACCACTTCACGAAGACTGCCCACTTTGCTTGGTAAACTACTGCCGAGGAACGCCGTAGGTAACCCGACATCCTTGCCGCGGTTCTCGATGAGTATCCTTCTTTCTTCAGTAGCTTCTCGATAACCTCCACGCGTGAAGGCGGAGGGATCGAGGGTTTTCGTGCCACCTGTGAAAGTGAGGTTGACGCAGGAGGTCTGGTCTGTCCGGAAGCGGCCAAGGAGGACGAAGAGCTAATTTTTTTAGGTCTGCGAACCATTCTCTCTCCGGCCACCAGGGCGCTACCAAACTCATCGACAGGTTGGACGTCGCTCTCACTCTGTTCAACACTTGCCTGATCAAACTGAAGGGAGGGAAGGTGTACACATCGAGGTCGTCCCAGGGATGTTGGAAGGCGTCCTCGAACGCTGCTGACGGGTCTGGGACTGGAGAACAGAACACGGGGAGTTGGGCGTTCAGACGTGTGGCGAACAAGTCTATCACTGGGGAGCCCCACATTAGGATGACTGCCCGAGCTACCTCCGGGTGTAGGGTCCATTCTGAACCTATCACTTGACCCGCCCTGCTGAGGCCGTCGGCCATCACGTTCCTCTTTCCTGGGATGAACCTTGCCGTCAGTTCTATCCCTTCTTCTGTCGTCCACTCTAACAGTTCCGTGGCTAGGGCGCATAGAACTCTTGACTTCAGGCCCCCCTGTTTCTTTACATAACGCCACTACTGTGGCGTTGTTGCACATTAACGGCACAGTGTTTCCTCGCAGGAAGTGTACGAACTGTCGACACGCCCTTAGAACCGCTATCATCTCCAGGATGTTTATATAGAGAGACGCCTCCTCGCTGGACCACTGCCCTTTTGTCGATTCTCCTAGCAGGTGTGCTCCCCAACCCTCCTTCGATGCGTCCGTGAACAACAGTATCTCCGGGGGATCGGGGGCGAAGGGCATTCCCTTCTCTGTGTTCGACCTGATGTTCCACCAAAGAAGGGTCTCTCTCGTCTTTGGGAGGACTGGGACTATTTTGTGGGGCTCCTTGCCTTGGGTCCACGATTCCTTCAGATTCCACTGTACCGGGCGGAGCCTGAGTCTCCCTTGCGGTACTAATTTCTCCAGCGAAACCAGGTGACCCAGTAACTTCTGCCCGTCCTTGGCCCTCCTGGGTTGGCCCGTCAGGAAGGGTTGAAGGATATGTTCCAGGTTGTCTATCCTCTCCCCTGAGGGGAAGGCTCTTACTAACTGGGAGTCCAGGAACATCCCCAAGTAAGTCATTCTGGTGCTGGGGACTAGCTAGGACTTTCCTAGGTTGACCTTGATCCCTAATCCCTTGCAGAGGTCGAGCAACATCACGCCTTGCTCCTTCAGTTGTTCCCTTGAGGCAGAAAGAAGCAACCAGTCGTCCAGGTACCTGATCAGTCGTATGCCTTTCTCGTGCGCCCATGCCGAGATTGTGGTGAAAACCCTCGTGAACACCTGCGAGGCCATCGATAGGCCGAAGCAAAGGGTTTTGAACTGCAGAACACTGGACTCCCATTTGATTCTGAGGAACTTCCTGCTGGAGGGGTGCACGGGGATTTGAAAATAGGCATCCTTGAGGTCGAGGGACATGAGGAAATCCCCCTCCCTCAAGGCTGCTAGCACTGTCTTGGGGGTGTCCATTTTGAAGTCTGTCTTTGAGACGAACTTGTTGAGGGCTGAGAGGTCTATGACCGGCCTCCACCTTCCTGTCGATTTCTCCACAAGGAAGAGCCTGCTGAAGAAACCCGGGCCGGGGTTCTCCACTGACTCTAAAGCTCCCTTGGCGATCATGGACGCTACTTCCTCCTGTAGCGCCGACCTCTTCAAGGGGTTCTTTGGAACCAGCCACTCGGCCCGGTGGGCTGGGATGAGAGGGGGAGGTTCTTCTAGGAAAGGGAGTCTGTATCCCTCCTTCAGGACCGTCACCGTCCAGGGATCCGCACCGAGATCCCGCCATGCTTGCCAAAAATGTCTGAGGCATCCCCCTACTAGGGGCTCCTGTAGGAGTAGGGGGCCTCTCTTCCTACCTCCTTCTGGAGGAGCGGCCAGAGCGACCTCTCCTAGAGTTACTGTAGGAGGGTCTGAAGGCTGACTGAGGGCCTGCGTTGGTCCTATGGGTGGGCTGCTGAGAGGCTTGAAGCCAAGGAGCTGACGGTGGTTCTCTTCGAGGCAGCAAAGGGTGGCCTGGGAGGAGTGAGGGACGTCTGCTGAGGCTCTTCTAAACCCGGGCTTCCTCATAGGGGGGGCCTAGGGTCCGCATCTCTCACCTTCCTCACTTTCTCCATCGTATCCTCCACCAAATTGATGGGGAAAATGTCGTTTCCCCACACGGAGGAATTCCTCAGTCTCCTCGCTTCTCTGTCCGGTAACTTCCGCACCAATTTGCTAAGCACAGTATCCCTCTTTCTAAGAACCCAGTAGCCATAGACAGGGACTGGGATGACAAAAACTTAAAGGCCTTGCCTCCCGAACTAACTAGCTCCCTCATCATGGCCTGATTGTCCGGGAGGGAGAGGTCGTGGGACGCCTGAAACCCCACCAAGGCGCAAGACCACCAATCCAACCAGGAGGACACGTAGACAAGGTCCTGTGCCATGTCCTCCATCATAGAGGCTTCTGACGGGGAAAAGCACACGGGGGCAGTGGAGGCCCTGTCTTCCGAGGTTCCCTGGTTCAGTGAGGTCACCGCTGCTTCTACCGCACGGGGTCCGCCGCGATGCCCTTCTGGGACGTAAAAACGTTTCTGTGATTTTAGCCCCGGAAGAAGCTTGGAGGAACTCTGGCTTCTGGGGTCCTCCGCCAGTCCTGCCAGGTAGTCATCTATTTGCTCCATCCCCAACTTCACGTCCGAAGGGAGAGGGAGAGACAATGAAGGCTTTTGTTGCACTAGGCTGTCGATCATTCTGGACAGTCCGGAGAGCACGGCCTTTGCAGCTGAGGGCTTAGGTTCGTCTAATCGGTGATGCCGACGAATTAGGGCCAGAACCTTACGGTAGGAGGAGATGTCGTCAGACGAGCACTCCCCTCCTTCCACCAGGTCTTCCGTCACCAGTTCCTCCGTATGGGGGTACTCCGTGATGGTGGGAAAGGTAATGCTGGACGAGTCTGCCAGTGATATGGGCTGCCCCGTGGGGACGAAGGTATCCGTCATGGGAGTACCTTGTTCCACGGGGGACTCCGTGGATGGGGGATCCATGCGGACCGACGGGCGCCCTTGGTGCTTTAGGAAGGCCTCCAAGGTGCCCGTGGTCGACGCTAAGCCTTTCTTCATACGCCGTACATCCTTCCTAAGGGAAGAAGAAGCGGAGGCCACCGTTGGGTTAGTCACTACACTGGGGGCCCGGTTTGACCCCTCTTGCCGGGCGACTGGTCCGAAGGAGGAGGTAGGAGGATGAGACACAGAAGGCGAGGCTCTAGGGAGACACAGAAGGCGAGGCTCTAGGGAGCCACCCGGAAGCGGCCGCGGCTGTGGTAAACCTAAACAGCTCGCTCCGGGCCACTGTGATATTCACCCACTCCTTGGACTTGCTCCTCTTTGCTTTCTTTTTAGAGGACTTCGAGCTTTTCTTTCCTTGTCTTGAACGGGAATGGGACTTCTTTTTGCGGGATTTCTCCCTCTTCCTCTTGCTATACTTCCTGTCCTCGTCCTCTGACGACGAAGAAGAAGAAGAGTCCGATGTCGACGATGATGACGAGGATGAGGACGAATCCCTCAGACCGCCCAAAACGTCCACGACTGCGGGGGGAAATTCTCGTCGTTTCTCAGGCGTGGGAGGCTGCAGAAACACGGGGGGTAGCGTAGACGAGGGAGCCGGAGGGGACCGAGCGAGTCCTCTGTAGAGCCATTGCTCGACGTCGTCTTCTCCTCTAGCGGGAGACCTGAAGGGAGTCCTAGGGGGCACCCACGTGGTGGGGTCTGAAGACGACGAACTTCCTTTCTCGGCGTCTCCCTCGGCGGTTGAAGCACCTGAAACACGCCATGATGCCGGGGAAGAATCCACACTCGGTTTACCCCACATAGGATCTTCCGAGGAGACGGGACCTGCGGGCACCAGGACCTCGCCTCCTACCCACACTCCTGCACTACCCTCAGGCCCCACACATGCCTGCCCCACACTGGACACTTCCCCCACACGAATATCAGACTCTTGGGGAAGGGCAATGGGCCTCTTCCCCGCAACGGACTTACCTCGTCCCCTACTCTGGGTAGGGGAAGAAGGACGGGAGCTACGGTCTGCCGAGACATCTGGAGAAACCACAGGCGACGAGATACTGGATTCCTTAGGCGACTTCTTAGCTGCCTTCTTCACTTAGTCCCGAAGAGCACCCACTGGATCTCACTCCAGTTAGCACACTCCGGGCACGTAGAGGCAGGGGAACACACTTTTCCCCTACACGTGGAGCACAAGGAGTGGGGATCAATCTCAGGTTTCGAAAGGAAAGCCCCGCAAGACTTCCCAGACACAGGCCCAGGTCAACGACGAGGCTGCTCCATAATGCAACGCTAATACACCAAGAGACACAAGGATGCAAAGGTAAAGTGAAAGGGAAACACGTGGGTAACGCATGGTAAGCACAAAGGATCGGGGGACACAAAGGGTCGCACAAGGTAAGAGAGAGCGCGGCGAGATGATGATCACGTCGCGACCAGAAACTTACTGAGGAGTCGCCGACCTGAGCTAGCACGCTTCCCAACCCTGGGTCGCCTCAGGGCACATATCACACCGCCTGAGGTTGACCCCTTAAAAAACGGAAAGAGGGTAAACTATACAAAAAGCTGGTCGGTTAGGTAGAGTTACCAGTAACTCCTAAGAAGGTAGTTCTAGGTAAGTAACCGTGTAGGAACAAAGCTATTTTAGTCTTCCTAAGTTACCATGTAGACTCACATCACTCTCTCTAGCCAATAGCGACATTCCCTACCTGAGGCATTATTCACCCCTGACACCCTCAGGGATCCTCACATCTCACCAACTGAACCACTTGCAATTCTAGTCTTTATTCCTGATTGTGTAAGGGCTATTCTAGTGTATTTCTATGTTGATATACATGTTCAAATCACACAGAGGGCAATCTGTAAATTGAAATGTTGTGTATTGGTCTTCAACCATCCCCATTCTCCCCCTCTAACTCCCACCAAAACATCAGTCATGCAAGTTGTTGAAAGCTTCGTTTGGTCGAAAGCTGTCACTCTTATATCTAAAATCCCACCAAATTATCTCCCCATTATAAATAATTACCTGAAAATATCTCAATATATATATATATATATATATATATATATATATATATATATATATATATATATATATATATATATATATATATATATTCTTATTTTTTATAAATTTCCAATGTCCTACATCATTTACTTGCATTATTATTATTATTATTACTATCCAAGCTACAACCCTAGTTGGAAAAGCAAGATGCTATAAGCCCAGGGGCTCCAACAGGGAAAAATAGCCCAGTGAGGAAAGGAAATAAGGAAATAAATAAATGAAGAGAACAAATTAACAATAAATCATTCTAAAATAAGTAACAACGTCAAAACAGACATGTCATATATAAACTATTAACAACAACAAAAACAAATATGTCATAAATAAACTATAAAAAGACTCATGTCCGCCTGGTCAACAAAAAAGCATTTGCTCCAACTTTGAACTTTTGAAGTTCTACTGATTCAGCCACCCGATTAGGAAGATCATTCCTCAACTTGGTCACAGCTGGAATAAAACTTCTAGAGTACTGCGTAGTATTGAGCCTCGTGATGGAGAAGGCCTGGCTATTAGAATTAACTGCCTGCCTAGTATTACGAACAGGATAGAATTGTCCTGGGAGATCTGAATGTAAAGGATGGTCAGAGTTATGAAAAATCTTATGCAACATGCATAATGAACTAATTGAACGACGGTGCCAGAGATTAATATCTAGATCAGGAATAAGAAATTTAATAGACCTTAAGTTTCTGTCCAACAAATTAAGATGAGAATCAGCAGCTGAACACCAGACAGGAGAACAATACTCAAAGCAAGGTAGAATGAAAGAATTAAAACACTTCTTCAGAATAGATTGATCACCGAAAATCTTGAAAGACTTTCTCAATAAGCCTATTTTTTGTGCACCTGAATAAGACACAGACCTTATATGTTTCTCAAAAGTAAATTTACTGTTGAGAATCACACCTAAAATTTTGAAAGAGTCATACATATTTAAAGAAACATTATCAATACTGAGATCCGGATGTTGAGGAGCCACCATCCTTGACCTACTTACAATCATACTTTGAGTTTTGTTAGGATTCAACTTTATACCCCATAATTTGCACCATGCACTAATTCTAGCTAAATCTCTATTAAGGGATTCACCAACCCTAGATCTACATTCAGGGGATGGAATTGATGCAAAGAGAGTAGCATCATCTGCATATGCAACAAGCTTGTTTTCTAGGCCAAACCACATGTCATGTGTATATAATATGAAAAGTAATGGGCCAAGAACACTACCCTGTGGAACACCGGATATCACATTCCTATAATCACTATGGTGCCCATCAACAACAACTCTTTGAGATCTATTACTTAAAAAATCAATAATAATGCTAAGAAACGACCCACCCACTCCCAACTGTTTCAGTTTGAAAACAAGGGCCTCATGATTAACACGGTCAAAGGCAGCACTAAAATCAAGGCCAATCATACGAACTTCACGACCACAATCAAGGGATTTCTGTACAGCATTGGAGATTGTAAGAAGGGCATCACATGCTCCAAGGCCTTCACGAAAACCAAATTGCAAACTAGGGAGTAGATGATTATCTTCAGCAAACCTATTAAGACGTTTTGCCAGAGGACGTTCAAAAACTTTAGATAATATGGGAGTTATGGAAATTGGGCGGTAATCAGTGGGACTTGAGCTACCACGAACACATTTACATAGAGGAGTAACATTACCAATTCTCCAACTAGTGCTAAAAGCTCCTCTTCTTGCTAACTTGCGCAAAATAACAGATAACTTTGGAGCTAAGAAATCTGCTGTCTTTATAAAAAACAAAGGAAAAATACCATTTGGGTCTACACCTCCATAAGCATCAAGGTCCATCAACAGAGCTTTAATCTCACGAGATCGAAAAGCTAAACTAGTTAGTTTAGCCTCAGGAAAACAGGAATGAGGAAGTTCAAGTTTTTCATTACTCTGTTTACTGTCAAAAACATCAGCCAAAAGGGTTGCCTTTTCCTTTGGACAGTGAGTGACTGAGCCATCTGGTTTAAGTAAAGGAGGAACTGTTGCATCGACACCAAAGAGTGCAGATTTAAGGGTAGACCACCATTTATGTTCCTGAGTTGTACCAGAAAGAGTTTCTTTTATGGTTAAATTGTACTCTTTTTCAGTTGAGGCATAAACTCTCTGAGCAAAAGCTCGAAGCTGAGTATAGTTGTTCCAGGTCAAATCTGATCTGTTACCCTTCCAAAGTTGATAGGCCTCCTGCTTCTCCAAAAAAGCACGTCTACAATCATCATTGAACCACGGTTTGTCCTTCACTCGGTACCTTAGCACACGAGAAGGGATACGCCTATCAATTATGTTGACTAGATTCTCATTCAAAGGGACAACAGGATCTACACTATTATATAATTGTGACTAATTCAAGCACAAAAGATCATGTAAAATCCCATTCCAGTCTGCTTGGGATTTCATATAAATTTTACAAGAATATGATATATCAGGGACAGGCTGCTCAGTCTTCACTAATAATGAAATCAAGGCATGATCAGATGTCCCGACTGGAGAACCAACCTTACTAGTTATAACGCCAGGGGAGTCAGTGTATACGAGGTCCAAGCAATTACCAGACCTGTGAGTAGCTTCATTTATGATTTGCTCACAGCCTGATTCAGAGGCAAAGTCTAAAGCTCTTAAGCCATGGCGATCGGTAGGAGAGATAGAACTTAACCACTCCCTATGGTGAGCATTAAAATCACCAACAAAGACAAAAGAAGCCTAGGATATTTCCTCAATATTATAAAACTGACCACATTTGTAACCCCAATAGCTGTAAACATGATGATGCAGGACATGATTTATTTTTTCCTTATTTTGTTTCTTATTTTCTCAACCATTATTTCAGAAAATAAGATTTTCATGTCTTAAATGTATTTATTTTATACAGTCGGTCCTCGTTTATCGCGGGTTCTTGCTTTGTGACTTCAGTTTGCGATGATTTCAAATAGCCTGTGCTCCTTTATACTGGGAGTGCTTTGCGCCACTATCTATCTCTCCACCCAGCTGGTCCTAGATCTCTCTGTACAGTACAGTGTATATCCATTTACTGTGGTAAAAAATTACAGCTATATTTGAAATAAAGCAGATTTTGATTAAACTGTTGTTTCACTTAACTGTATCCAATTATAATGCATGAAATATTCGCATTTTAGTATCATATTTATAATTAAATCCATAACAAATTATAATCTTATGCATTATTTACATTCAAATCAGCTGATCAACCCAGCGTAGTCCATCACCAACCTAAATTTTTGGATCAAATAACGGATTTTGAGCGAAGCGAAAAATCTATTTTTGGGTGATTTAGCCATGACGTCCTGATGGAAGGTTCCTTTTTGGTAGCTTCTTTGGGTATATAACTACTAGGATATTCCCCGAGAATTAAACCACAGGTTATCACAGAATTCTTACTTCTGGAGCGAGTATCCTAAAGGTTTCCCTTTAAGACATCGTATATCAACAGGGGACGCATGTATTAACACGCCACATAGCTATCTGCACCCCATATAGAGTTAACACTTCGATATGGAGGGGCGGAGAATAACTGGGGAGCCATTCCACAGTTACACTCGTCCGTGGCTACTTTTGGTACTCAAAACGTAAACAAACGGGCGCCATTGCTAAATGACGTCACATCCGTCCTCATCCTGATGCCAGCTGCTTGCTAATCTCCATGATACAGCAGGATAGGGCGGGGTCTGAAAGGCTGGACTAGATTAGCAGGGAGGGTCCATCAGGACGTCATGGCTGTCTCACCCAAAAATAGATTTTTCGCTTCGCTCAAAATCCGTTTTTTGGGCTCAAGCCATGACGTCCTGATGGAAGAGTACCAGAGAATCAATGTATCGTGGTAGATTTCCCCTTATAGAGTAAGTGCCAAGGGCTTTGAATAAAGGTAAGTTTTGTGACCTCGATAGAGGTTCCGTGGGGATGCAGCTTCCTGCCCCCCTGGCAGAGAAGTCCCAACGGTCCAGACCAAAGTTCAAAGTGGTCATCGAAGGGCTACTCACCTTGCGGAGAGTACGTGAAGAACTCGGAGACAAGACAGAATGGTCGATATTCGTGTAGGAACATTCTCAACAATAGATAAGTGGTGGTTAGGCACTATATTTCATGGCTAGAGAACAGTCTGGTCTCGAAGATATGGCGCAAGTAAGTATTCAATTAGGAATATTACACAGCATAGGTGAGTATATAATACGGATAGAACATATTATTCTTCTTATTTCAAGAGAAAGGGGATAATGAAACTATGACAACCATGTATTTCATAGTATGAATAGGAGCGGAGAGAGACGCACAAGTAATAAAATAGAAATTTTATTTCACAATTGCAGGATATAGTAACAATAAATGCAATAAAAGATGTAAAGTTAATTTACAAATAAATTATAATGTACATAGCAATGAGAAGACTTCGCTCTTGAATCTGAAAGAAAATTTCAAATTATTAGAAAGCACAAGTTCCATAGGAACGTCAGTCTTTAATATGGAAAAAACACATCATGCTCTAGGCATGTGGCACTCATGTGACGACTATGACATTTCACCTTGTAAAGAACAGTCTATGAGAAACACTAAGTGTCCATGAAATCACTACGTATCACACGAGGGTCAACATAGGCACCCGAAGAGTTAAAGTCCCAAGTAACTCACTGTTCTATGCAGAGTTAACTGCAGGTTTCATAACACTACCTGCTGCTACCACGAAATGTTTGACTTCATGCACTTGCTTCGCGTAGTGCTTGAAGAAAACGCGCGAAGATTTCCATCCTGTGAAGCTCTTGAGGCTTTCGAAATCCATGCTCTGGAAAAAATTCAGAGACGACGCGACTTTTCTAGGATCGTGACCTGCGGGTGTACTGTCAGGATCCGCTCTGCGAATGAAGTAGGTGATTTTCGCTCTTAGTTGTTTCAGTGACAGGTCACTACCCGATGTTTCTCCTTTGAAGAGTTGGCCTCCACCAAAGTCAGAAGTTCTTCGAAGATAGACCTTGAGGCTCTCCACTGGACATAGAGAGGCATCTTCTTTCAGGGGGCAGATTCTCCAAGGGCCCCATCTCTTGGTGGGTAGTTCATTTTTCGCGAGAAACGTCGGATCAGGGAAGAGGGTAAGGTCTCCTGAGTCTGTAAACAGGATGTGACCCTCGTCTCTTGATAATGCCACTATTTCGCTGACTCGGGCTCCTGAGGCAAGAGCGAAAGGAAATATAACTTTTTGAGTCAGATCCTTGAGAGGGCACGAATCGTTGTCCAAGTTGGAGGCAAAATGGAGCACCTTGTCCAGGGACCAGGAGATAGGTTTTGGCGGAGGTGCTGGGCGTAGACGAGCGCATGCCTTCGGCAGTTTATTGAAGATATCGCTGGACAGATCAATATGGAAGGCGTACAGTAGTGGTTTAGTCAAGGCCGATTTGCAGGTAGAAATCGTGTTGGCTGCTAAGCCCTGTCCATGAAGGTGAATGAAGAAGGACATGCAAAAATCAATGGTGATTTCCGTAGGATTTTTTGCCTTGACGAATGAGACCCACTTTCTCCAGGATGATTCGTATTGCCGTCGTGTGGATTCGGTCTTGTATTCCTTGAGGAAGTCTAGACTTTTCTTCGAGATCCCAAACCTTTTCTTCGCGGCTAGGGAGAGAAAATCATGAGATGATGGTCCCTGACTTTCGATGATGAAGCAAAGACAGTCGACTTCTGTACTTGCTGTTAGAGAACTGGGCCCGGGAGAGGGATCAGCGTGGGCTGCAGCTCCAGGACCAGGGGGTACCAATTGCTCCGGGGCCACTTGGGAGCCACTAGGGGCGCTGTCCCTTTGAAGGTTCTCAGCTTGGAGAGGACTTTCAGCAGAAGGTTGGTGGGAGGGAACAGGTAGATCCTGGACCATCTGTTCCAATCCAGTGACATGGCGTCCATTGCTTCTGCCTTGGGGTCCTCGTACGGGGCCACATAACGAGGAAGTTGATTGTTGTCGCTCGTTGCGAAGAGATCGATCTGAAGTTCCGGGACTTGGTGAGAGATGAAGGAGAAGGATCTTGCGTCTAGAGACCATTCCGACTCTATCGGGCTTGTCCGAGATAGAGCGTCCGCCGTCACATTGCGGAATCCTTGTAGGTGAACTGCAGACAGGTGCCATTTCTTCTTCTCTGCCAGGCGGAAGATTGGGAGAAGCACCTGATTTATCTGGGGCGATCTCGAGCCCTGACGATTGAGACATCGGACTACCACCGAGTTGTCCAGAGTCAGACGAATGTGGATCGAGGGAGGCGGAGAGAGTTTCTTCAGGGTGAGAAGGACCGCCATGGCCTCCAAGATGTTGATGTGAAACGTCTTGAATAGGGGAGACCATGTACCTTGAGCCTGTTGTTGGTGGGAGTGACCTCCCCAACCCTCCAACGAAGCATCCGTGTGGATGTTGAGTGATGGAGGTGGATGTTGAAGAGGAATGGACCTTTTTAGGGCCTTTGCTTCCGACCATGGCTTTAAGAGTAACCAAAGTCTGTTTGGGAGCCGTCTCTTGAGGTCTCTTCGAGCGATGGATGCAGAACGTCTCCAGACTCCCGCGGCATCCTTTAGCTGTGCACGAAGCACTGGGTTTGTCACCGAGGCGAACTGTAGAGAGCCTAGAACTTGTTCCTGCTGACGTCTTGAGATCCGCTTGGATTTCAGCAGTTTTTTGACAGACCCCGCTATTTCTTTCCTTTTCTTCTGGGGAATGGAAAGGCGGTGTGACTGAAGATTCCACTGGATTCCTAACCATTGGAACTTCTGAGCTGGAGAGAGGCGAGATTTCTTGGTGTTTATCTTGAATCCCAGGTGTTCTAGAAACTGGGTGACCTTGTTGCAGGATCTTAGACAATCTTCGGGCGATGTCGCCCAGACCAGCCAGTCGTCGAGGTAGGCCATCACCTGGACGCCGTGGAGGCGGAGCTGTTGAACGATGGCGTCTGCCAGCTTTGTGAAGATCCGTGGGGCCACGTTGAGCCCGAAGGGCATGGCCCTGAAAGCGTAGCTTTTCCTTTGGAGTCGAAATCCTAGGTAGGAGGAAGCGTGGTGGTTCATTGGAACGTGCCAGTAGGCATCCGCCAGGTCTATTGAGACCGTGTAGGAACCTTGAGGCAGAAGGGTCCGTATCTGTTGAAGAGTCAGCATCTTGAACTTGTTGTTCGCTATGAACTTGTTGAGGGGGGATAAGTCTAGAATGACTCTGAGTTTGTCGGAGTCCTTCTTGGGGACGCAAAACAGTCTCCCTTGGAACCTGGTTGACTTTACCCTCCTTATCACCTTCTTGTTCAAGAGTTCTAGGACATATTCTTCCAGGAGGGGGGTTGACTGTTGGAAGAATTGCTGGAAGGTTGGGGGTGGTTGAGTCCAGCTCCAGCCTAGACCCTTCTTGACGATGCTGTGTGCCCAGGGATCGAAGGTCCAACGATCCTGGAATTGGAGGAGTCTTCCTCCCACCGGAAGCACTTCATTGCTTCTGGCTTCCCGAGGGTTTACTACCTCGGCCGCTAGCTCCCCTTCCTCCTCTGCCTCTGGAGGGACGGCGAGATGCATCTCTGCCTGCACCTCTGTTTGAGCCTCTACCTTTGGGACGAAAGGTAGTTGACTGCTGCTCAAATGCAGGGGTGAAGACCGGCGACTGTGACAAGACCGGTTGGGTGACCAATTGAAAGGTCTGTTGTGGCTGAGCTGCCACTTGGGGAGTAGCGGATCCCGGAAACTGCCGTCTCTGTTGACGTTGCTGGGGTTTTGGCTTTGTGGGTTTCCTCTTAGGTTGAGGGCCGTCGTCCTGAGAGGATTTCCTTTTCTTCGACATGCCCCATTTATGGAGAAGGTTCCTGTTCTCCGTGGCGGCCTTGTCGATGATCTCTTTCACTAGGGAGGAGGGAAAGAGGTGTTTACCCCAGATGTTAGAGGAAATCAGCCTCCGGGGTTCGTGTCTCACTGTAGCACTTGAGAACACGAATTTGCGACAGGCTCTACGAGCCTTCGTGAAGCTGTACAGATCCTTTACTACTGTCGCCAGGTGTGTCTTGGCAAGGACCATGTAGTAGTCAGGGACCCTAGTGTCACCGGCCATGACTTCGAGCTGTACTTGGAGGGACATAGATGCGGCGAGCCTTTC
This sequence comes from Palaemon carinicauda, assembly GCF_036898095.1. Lineage (NCBI taxonomy): Eukaryota > Metazoa > Arthropoda > Malacostraca > Decapoda > Palaemonidae > Palaemon > Palaemon carinicauda. The sequence continues at coordinate 212,778,444 of NC_090725.1, read as the reverse complement.
CTTCATATGTTCCCGACGAAGGAGATGATCGTTAAGTTTCGGGAGGTCCTCGTTAAACTGACGAACAGCGACGTCAGGCTCTAGTTTCCCCACCACGAAGGTTGACTGGACGTCTTTCCAGTGTCTAACATCAGGGGGAGTGGTCAGGGAGAAGGGTCTGCACTCCTCCAGTGCAGGGCAAGGTTTCCCTTCTTCCACTCCCTTATGTACCGCAGTGAAGGCCTTTTCTAGAAAGGGGAAGGTCGCATCGTCTGGTGCGACGTAGGTCGGGTGCTTTTTGCTAAGCGCCGGTAGTTTAGAGCAGGTGAAGCCCCTACTTTTCACCGTGTTGGCTAACATAGCCTGGGCCTTCGGGAGATCGAACACGATAACCTCCTTTGGTTCGGTCTCTTCTTTAGAGGCGGGTTCGGACCTAAGTCGGACGTAACAGTCCGGGTAAGCCTCAAAGTTTGGGAAGAATTCCACTTCTTCCAGCGCGATCGAGCCGACCTTCTCGCTAATAAAGATCTTGCCCGTGGTGATCGGCATGTGCTCGGCATACCTCCATGGGTTAGTATCCGAGCATGCAGGGAGGTCCTTAACCGAAATCCTTTTCGGTTGCTTCGAACTTCCGAGGTTGGACCTGAAGAACTCATGCGTCTCGCGAAGTTTCTTATCCATGAGAGCTTCAAGCATCTTGAAGATCTCCTGAGTGTTGGATAGGGTAGGATCCGGGGTAGCGGATGTAGAAAGGAGTGATACATCCGTCGGTGTAGGAGTTGGTGCAGGGGTGGAAGCTGGAGCGACCTCATGCTCCGACTCAGGGTATTCCACCTGATCTTCCTCATAGTCGAGTTCGTCGCCCATGAGGTTCCTCTCCGTGTTCTCCGACACTTCCGACATACGTTCCACGTTGTCGAAGTCTAAACGGCACTCATGCATGGACTGAGCCATGACCACATCCGGTTCCACCACTATCTGGACGGTGGGAATCTGATCACTAGGGACCACTGAGTCTTTTGATGCCTTCGGGAATAGCAAGGCCCTCAAATCTTCGGTGGCGAGATACGGTCCGGTGGCGAGATACGGTCCGGTGGCGTTCTTCTGGAAGCCACGCACCCACTTGCGTAGCTTCTCTCGAGCAGTGTCCCTTACCTCCGCTGAAGGAGGATCGTCGAACGCTTCGACCAGACGACTCTTGCAGACTGTACAGTGCAGCGAGTCCCAGAATTTCAGGTCGCCTTTCTTATTGGCGCAGGGGGCGTGGGTCCGACACGCCGTATGCCCGTAGAAGTGCGGGCGTTTCACTCCACAGAAGTTGTGGTCACACTTGATGTACTCCTCCTGTAAAAGAAAGAGAACATGAGTATACGGAAGTCATAAGAGTGACTTACATTACTCTAAAGTTAAATTTTTAAATAGTTAAACTTTAACTTAACATTAATTAATTTATAATATTGTAATGTTAAAGAGAGGAGCGGGAAAGGAAGTAGATAGACACATACTTGTGCATCCCGCCCAGCTGATTACCGTAACCTTATCAGTAGGCAATTTCGTTTGTGACCGAGGACACAAAAGCGGAAATCTTCATGGACCGCCATAGAAGGCAGAAGATAATTCTAGCAGAGATTGCCTGCGATGTATATCAAGGACTGAGACCACTCAGACCTTTAGAGTAAAGGGGGGGGGGGGTAGCAGAAGACCCCATATAAGATCGGGTTCCGGCAACCAGCTGCGCTAAGACACACACAGTATGCTGGAAACTTGTAATATGCAAGAAGACAGCACGGCCGCTAATAGAACGGTAAGACAATACCTATCCATCGGAGTAGCCAGGCTATCTGGTTGCAGTGTAGGGCTATCAGCATGTAGTTGATAGCTGGTAGAAGGGGTGCAAGTCCCTTGGTGGTTCCGGAGGGCGCCGGCAGACCGGCGGGACGCCGGAGGCCGCTCCAGCAGAGTTTATGGCATTAAGGAAGACACATAGAGAATTCAGGTATAATGCCAGCTCGGCGGCCGCCGGCACAGCGGCGACACGCCGGCGGGAGGCGGCGACTCCGGCTGCCGGCTTGGTGACCAGTTCATAAGATAAGGCAGAATGGTATGGTATACCCAGACCGCCGGCAATCACTGCCGGCACGCCGGAGGCCAGCCCGAAGGACGGACAACCGAAACTAGGTAATGGAAGGGTGGGCCATCGGCTGTACGCCGACGGAAGGGGGCAGCCCTCCGGCACACGGAAGGCTGTCGACTTAGGGGAGGGAGGGTATCTCAGGAATGTGTCATCAAGAGAAGGGCGGTATCGCCGGCAGTAGAGGCGGCAAGGGACCGGCACCAGGATAGGTAGAGAGACAGAAGGAGGGATTGGAGGGGTAAGATCACATACCCCTCTGGCATCCCACCTGAGTGAGTGTACCCATGATAGGAGTGGGTCCTATCACCCAATGGCAGGGGGCCGGCAGTCGGCCGGGTGCCAGTGTAACCCAAGGGAGGGTTAGGGTACACCCAATAGGGGGAGGAACCCCTGCGGACAAATCGCTTCCAGTGGCTAACCCCATAGGACGCTATGAAGGGTATATGTACCAGAGCGGCCTGCTCAACAGGAGTTCAAGATAGCCCTATCGCTCCACCCGAAGGAAGAGTTGTAGGACTAGGGACAGATGTGTATAGGCTAGACTATGCCAAGGGATAGGTGTGGAGGGAGAAGAAGAGGGGTCTTCCATAGGGGAGGCTCTGTACAAAAACGGCCACCAAGGAAGGGAGGACGCTCCCTAGCCTAGGGTAGGTAACCTGAATGAGAACGGTGCATGGGTACCGTCTCAAACTAAAACAGTACAGAACTAGCCCCCCCCCCCCCCCCCCCGAGGCCTAACCTAGATAAGGGATGTTAAACCCCAAGCTAGGTAGGCTGAAAGACACATCGCAAGTTGCATGGAAGGTTAAGTAACCTAATCGAAGCAACTGAGGAAGGACAGGCTGTTCCTCTTTCTCGGACGCAACCCTAAGGGGGGATCATTTCCTTAGGGAGGACAGAGAAGCGATTAATACTCTGATACGGACTTGATCCCCCTATATAGCAGGGGGAGCATGGCCACACAGAGGGAATGCCCGAAGGCAGGGGATGAAGGGAGCATGTAGGGGTCCTACATTTAGGTTAGGTTAGGAAGGCACACAATCAAACCGATCTCCTATATGGTCCCTAAAGGCGAAAAACACTTGCATCACAGTAAACAGTATGATAAATAATGCCACTATCTTCATAACTTAATCTAGGATCACTGGAATATATCATGCATGAACACTGGTGCTAGGCAATCTGGCCTAGGGGCTAAGCTAGAGTATGGGGTCAGGCGATGACCGGATAAAAGAGCGTCAAAACACGATACATGAAGTTCCTAGCTATGAAGACTAAATAACTAACAGTATCAATTAGTTAAGAGGCCGGAATAAGCTGTTCAGGCTAGCTAAATAAGGCATGCAAGGGAACAGCGACGCCATAAAATGGCGTGTCCGGTAGCAGCACAGCTCTGCCAGAAAACATGAAATATCTCGAAAAGTATAAGTTACTTTACGGTCAGAGCTTATTTAAACAATACTGGGACCTAGTACTCAACTTTCCAGAAGAAGGCGAGGCTGAAGGTAGCGACATTACGAAGATGCAAGCCGATAAAAAAGCACAAGGGGAAATCCGTCTTAGCAAGGCAGCTACTAGAAGAAGGATGAGGACGGACGTGACGTCATTTAGCAATGGCGCCCGTTTGTTTAAGTTTCGAGTACCAAAAGTAGCCACGGACGAGTGTAACTGTGGAACGGCTCCCCAGTTATTCTCCGCCCCTCCATATCGAAGTGTTAACTCTATATGGGGTGCAGATAGCTATGTGGCGTGTTAATACATGCGTCCCCTGCTGATATACGATGTCTTAAAGGGAAACCTTTAGGATACTCGCTCCAGAAGTAAGAATTCTGTGATAACCTGTGGTTTAATTCTCTGGGAATATCCTAGTAGTCATATACCCAAGGAAGCTACCAAAAAGGAACCTTCCATCAGGAAGTCATGGCTTGAGCCCAAAAAACTCCCTTATCATTAAGGCATGATACCGAAGGATATTTCATATTTACTAAAAGAAACAATTATTGATCTATCATTTTCCAATTAGCATACTAATTTCAATAGTTTTATCTGAAATACTTCCCTCCTATTCTATTCACTTGTACTATTGAATCGAATAACGTAAACCGGAATTTCATTCCTGTTACCGATGCACGATATTTTATAATTTTTAGCTCTGTGGTGCTTGATTATAAAGCTCAAGAGACTTTGCAAAGAAACAAAGATTTCATTTGTTAGAGAGAGAGAGAGAGAGAGAGAGAGAGAGAGAGAGAGAGAGAGAGAGAGAGAGAGAGAGAGAGAGAGAGTTACAAGGATTTTGTATGTCTCAGAGGTATTTTAGTCCATCCGTGGAGACTCCATATGCTCTTTGGTAGAGCGATTTAGTTTAAGCATTTTGAGAGTTCTTATGATCTTGTCTAACTTATTCTTGAACTTGTTTACTGTGTTACTGCTTACTACATCTGCTGGAAGTCTATTCCAAGTATTTGCTATCTTATATATAAAGAAATAGCCACATTGAGTGGTGGTGTATCTTTTCAATTCCAGTTTGTATCCGTTACCTCTGGACTGATTTTTGCTAAGCATGAATAGATTGTTGTAATCTTCATTTGTTATTCTTTTAGGAATTTTGAAAGCCTCTATTAACTCCCCCTTAGTCGTCGAGTTTGTAGTTCAAATAAGTTAAAATGTTCCATCTTACCATCTATATCTAAATTGTCTTAGTGTTGGGACTAGTTTGGTGGCCTTAGCTTGTACTGCTTCCAATCTATCTATGTCCTTCTAAATACTTGGAGCCCAGAATTGAACACTGTATTCTAGATGGGGTCTTACTAGTGATGTATGTAGTACAATCTTTGCTTCTGTATTTGAATTGTCTCTTTATGTAACCTATTAGTTTTTGTGCTTTCTTTTCAGATTTTATGGTCTGTTTGGTGAACTTCAAATCCTTGCTGATATTAATACCAAGATCTTTCTCCTGGTCCACACTTCCTAGTTCGTTACCCAGCAGTGAGAAATCTGATTGTGGGTGACTATAACCTATGAGTATGACTTTACATTTCCCACAGTTGAAAGGCATTTGCCATTTTCTGGATCATTCTCCTAGCTTCTTTAGATCTTCTCCTCAGGCTTCTATGTCTTCTGAGTTCGCAGCATTTATGCCTAGTTTAGTACCATCGGCAAATTTGGCTATTCTAATAGTTAATCCTAAATCTATGTTGATGATGTAGATCAGAAATAGCAATGGGCCAAAGGACAGATCCTTAAGGCAGTCCAATTGTAACAGCTGCCCACTCTGAAGCTTCGCCATTGATTTCAACTCTGTTTTCTGTTTGTTAGCCAATTTTCGATCCATTCAGCTGGCTCGTCAATGATGCCTAGTGCTCTAGTTTTGACCTATAATTTTTTATGAGGAACTTTGTCAAAAGTCTTTTGAAAATCTAAGTATATGATGTCTATTGCCCTGTGTTGCATCCTCGTCCCTTTAGTACTTAGGTCCCAAGAAGACAAGTTGGTAATTCACGTACTTTATTCTGGTATATCAAATACAAGTAAGCAGACCCATGCTTCTGCTGGCGTCACAGTTCGTGGATGGCGGGGAAGACAACAACAACTCCAAGGTTCAACATAGTAGAATGAGAGAGTAGTGTTTCTCAATACATTACACTCCTCCCCCCTTAGGTTAACACACAAAAAAATTTAAATTTGTTCAATGAGTCTCCTAGGTTTTTTACTTACTCTGGTAGATTTTCTTACAATGGCACCAGTATCACAATTACTGTTCTCTGATCCTACTACTTCTACATTGGGATTACAAATCCTACTTGAGTTCTGAATAGGGTTATTTGTTTCTTCTAATCCTTGTACATTGGGAGAAGAAACTACAGGAACAGAAGGAATCATTGTATCTTTTAATAGTGATGATTCATCAGTTACTCTAGTATTATACATTTTTCTCTCAAATAACTGTGATAGGTGACGCTTCCAAGTCAAAATACCATTAACATCTACAGAAACTAAATAATTCCTTTCACCCAGAACTTTGATAATCTTAGCTTTTACCCATTCTGGTCCTTTACCAAAATTCCTGGCATATACTGCATCACCAACTCTGAATTTAGACTCATGAATGTAAAACTCATCTCCTTGTTTAGGCATTATAACATCTAGTGGAACCTTAAATTTCCTTCCAAATAATAATTCAGCTGGGGAGCAGCCAGTAGAAGACTGTACTGTACGTCTATAGGTATACAAAAATGTTGTCATTCTGGTTTTTACAGGCAATTTACAATCAAACTTTTTAAAATTAGTTTTGAATATTCGGACAGCCCGTTCTGCAAGCCCATTTGTACTTGGATTATATGGTGCTCCTGAACAATGTCTAACACCATTTTTCTGAAAGAAATTCTGAGTCTCCCTAGCCATAAAACAAGTTGCGTTATCAGATACAATTGTGTCAGGAATACCATAATTAGCAAAACACGACCTTAAACATTGTATGGTATCCTCTGAAGTTATATTCTTACAAGCATAGACATCAATAAATTTAGAAAAGGAATCAATAATAATCAAATATTGCATGTTGTCAATGGGCCCACAATAATCTACATGCAAGCGGGACCAAGGTCTATCTACTGACGGCCAAGATAAAGGTGAAATGGCCTTATGTTTGAGATTTGTTATACATAATGCACAGTTAGAAGTTATTTGTTCCAAATTTTGGTCCATATTAGGCCAATATACAAAAGACCTTGCTTCGGCTTTCATGGCAACAATACCCTTGTGGTCCTCATGAAGCATTTCCATAACCCGCTTTCTCAACATTTCAGGAACCAAAATACGATTCCTATACAGTAATACATTATCATGCAAAGAAAGATAATTTCTCAATTTATAGAATGGTAACATACAATTTTCCATCACATTTTCCTTGGGGAACCCCCTCCTTACATAATCTCTTACTCTGCATAAAACAGTGTCTCTTTCTATACATTCTTTTACCATTGTAACATCAAAAGAATTCTTATCCAAAATATTAATCAAATTTACATATTCTCCTGGTACATGAAAATCAGTATCATCTCTACATAATGGTAGCCTACTAAGAGCATCTGCCACTGTATTATGCACTCCCTTAATGTGCTCAATTTTAAAATCAAAACCTGATAGGAATAAAGCCCACCTTTGAATACGAGCATTAGATAATTGTGGAATACTCTTACTAGGGTTAAATAGATGAGTCAAGGGTTTATGGTCCGTCCTAATAACGAACTTCCTACCCAAAAGGAAATCAGAAAACTTCTTGACTCCAAAAATAATGGATAAAGCCTCTCTATCAATTTGAGAATAATTACACTCAGCATTAGCTAATTTTCTACTTTTGAACGAAATGGTAGAAATTTTACCCTTATATTCTTGTTTAAGAACAGCTCCCACTCCTACAGGGCTAGCATCAACTTCTAAAATCATGGTAGCATTGGGGTTAAAATTATCCAAAATATCAGCTCTACCCAAGGCTTCCTTAATACTCTGAAAAGCTTCTTCATGAACTGCTGACCAATGAAACTCAACATTCTTTTGTGTCAAATTATATAAAGGACATAAAATAGAACTGAACTGAGGTACAAACCTATTGTAGTAAGTGCATAACCCCAAAAATGATTTCAAAGACTGGACAGACTGAGGGGTTGGAGCTTCCAAAATTGCCTCTATTTTCTTTGGGTCAGGTTTAATTCCCTCACAACTTAAAATGTATCCTAAATAAGGTACTTCCCTAGAACCGATAATACATTTATCTTTATTCAATTTAACATTTCTCAGCTGCAAAATTGATAAAACCTTACATAAACTCCTGTCATGTTCCTCTTTGGTAGCTCTGACAATCAATATGTCATCTAAAAATTCATGAACACCCTCAATATTTGCCAATAATTCAGAAATAAACCTCTGAAATATACCTGGTGCTGACGACAACCCAAAAGGCAATCGGTGGAACTTATATAATCCCAAATGAGTATTCATAATTAAATATTGTTGAGAATTTTCACTCACAGATACCTGTAAATATGCATTTTTCAAATCCAATTTTGAAATATACTGACAAGAACCTACATTTGCCAAAATATCATTCAATCTCGGTAATGGAAAGGTATTAACACTTGTTTGGGTATTGAGATACTTAAAATCTACACAAATCCTTATTTCACCATTAGGTTTCATTACAGGAACAATAGGACTGGCCCAATCTCCTGCATGCTCGACCTTGCTCACTATATTTTTACTTTCCAGTTCTTTCAAACTATTCTCAATTTTACATTTATAATGATAAGGCACAGATCTGGCTTTAAAATACTTAGGCACAGCATTTTCTTTTAACATTAATTGACATTCATAATTTGTAATGGGTGATCCTTCCACCACCTGATACTCATTGAACATTTTTACACAATCAAGCTTAAGCCTAGATGCACTACTTGGGGTAATAAGAGGACCTTTAAATTTATCATCACTCACATTATCAACTTGTACCCACTGGTATTTCAATTTCTTCATCAAAGACCTGCCTGCTAAATTTAAATCATTATCTACAACAAAAAACTTTTGTCCCTTGACCATTTGGCCTTTAAAAGAAACATCACAATTTATTTCACCATACACCTGCATTTCCGCTTATCATAATTAGCTAAGCGTTTCCTTGTTGGTAATGGTGTTAAATTCAATTTATTAGCATCATGCCGTGAAATAGTGGATGCACCACTGCCAGTGTCTAATTCAAATTCTAGGGGAAACCCATTTAACCTTAAAATTTCTCTATATGGTTCCTCATAATCATCGACAAAGTCAATAGAATTCACATCAAAATCAAAAAGTTTCAATAAATCATAAGAATCATGAAAATTTTCATTAACAGGAATATGCTTACTAGTAGACTCGTCTACATCATGCACTGTATTAACATTCCTAGATTTATTTCTAACCTTTTTATTGGAACACACTGTACTCACATGGCCTTCCTTGCCACAGTAATAACATTTAGCATTCTTAAAATGTTATTTTCATTAGTAAAATAAATTTTTGAATATACTTACCCGATAATCATGTAGCTGTCAACTCTGTTGCCGACAGAAATCTACGGTCGGGATACGCCAGCGATCGCTATACAGGTGGGGGTGAACACCACAGCGCCATCTGTGGTCAGGTACTCCAGTACTTCTTGTCAACACCACCTCAATTTTTTCCTCGGTCCACTGGTTCTCTATGGGGAGGAAGGGTGGGTCAATTAAATCATGATTATCGGGTAAGTATATTCAAAAATTTATTTTACTAATGAAAATAACATTTTTCAATATTAATCTTACCCGATAATCATGTAGCTGATTCACACCCAGGGTGGTGGGTGGAGACCAGCATACATGTTAACAAAGAAGCTAAGTATCCCGTATTTTATTTTATTAGTTATTCAAAAATAACATAAAATAAATAAGTACCTGGTAAGGAAGACGACTTGAACCATTACTCTGCCTTTATTAAGTACGTCTTCCTTACTGAGCGTAGCGGTCCTCTTAGGATGCTGAACGACTCTTAGGTGCTGAAGTATAAAGGGCTGCAACCCATACTAAAGGACCTCATCACAACCTTTAACCTCGGCGCTTCTCAAGAAAGAATTGACCACCCGCCAAATCAACAAGGATGTGGAAGGCTTCTTAGCCGACCGTACAACCCATAAAAAGTATTCAAGAGAAAGGTTAAAAAGGTTATGGGATTATGGGAATGTAGTGGCTGAGCCCCCGCCTACTACTGCATTCGTTGCTACGAATGGTCCCAGGGTGTAGCAGTTCTCGTAAAGAGACTGGACATCTTTGAGATAGAATGATGCGAACACTGACTTGCTTCTCCAATAGGTTGCATCCATAACACTCTGCAGAGAACGGTTCTGTTTGAGGGCCACTGAAGTAGCCACAGCTCTCACTTCATGTGTCCTTACCTTCAGCAAAGCAAGGTCTTCTTCCTTCAGATGAGAATGTGCTTCCCTAATCAGGAGCCTGAATAGGTAAGAAACTGAGTTCTTAGACCTTGGAAGAGAAGGCTTCTTGATAGCACACCATAAGGCTTCTGATTGTCCTCGTAAAGGTTATGACCTTTTTAGATAGTACCTAAGAGCTCTAACTGGGCAAAGTACTCTCTCCAGTTCGTCCCCCACCAAGTTGGACAGGCTTGGGATCTCGAACGACTTACGCCAAGGACGTGAAGGAAGCTCGTTTTAGCAAAAAACCGAGCTGCAAGGAACATGTAGCCGTTTCAGATGTGAAAACTATGTTCCTGCTGAAGGCGTGGATCTCACTTACTCTTTTAGCTGTTGTCAAGCACACGAGGAAAAGAGTTTTTAATGTGAGGTCCTTAAAAGAGGCTGATTGGAGAGGTTCAAATCTTGATGACATAAGGAACCTTAGGACCACGTCTAGATTCCAGCCTGGAGTGGACAACCGACGTTCCTTTGAGGTCTCAAAAGACCTAAGGAGGTCCTGTAGATCTTTGTTGGTGGAAAGATCCAAGCCTCTGTGGCGGAAAACCACTGCCAACATACTTCTGTAACCCTTAATCGTAGGAGCTGAAAGGGATCTTACGTTCCTTAGATGTAACAGGAAGTCAGCAATCTGGGTTACAGTGGTACTGGATGAGGAAACTGCATTGGCCTTGTACCAGCTTCGGAAGACTTCCCCTTTAGACTGATAGACTCTGAGAGTGGATGTCCTCCTTGCTCTGGCAATCGCTCTGGCTGCCTCCTTCGAAAAGCCCCTAGCTCTTGAGAGTCTTTCGAAAGTCTGAAGGCAGTCAGACGAAGAGCGTGGAGGTTTGGATGTACCTTCTTTACGTGAGGTAGACGTAGAAGGTCCACTCCTAGAGGAAGAGTCCTGGGAATGTCGACCAGCCATTGCAGTACCTCTATGAACCATTCTCTCGCGGGCCAGAGCGGAGCCAACCAACGTCAGCCGCGTCCCTTTGCGAGAGGCGAACTTCTGAAGTACCCTGTTGACAATCTTGAACGGCGGGAATGCATACAGGTCGAGATGGGACCAATCCAGCAGAAAAGCATCCACGTGAACTGCTGCTGGGTCTGGAATCGGAGAACAATACAACGGGAGCCTCTAGGTTATCGAGGTAGCGAACAGATCTATGGTTGGCTGACCCCACAGGGCCCAAAGTCTGCTGCAAACATTCTTGTGAAGGGTCCACTCTGTGGGGATGACCTGACCCTTCCGGCTAAGGCGATCTGCCATGACATTCATATCGCCCTGAATGAACCTCGTTACCAGCGTGAGCTTTCGATCTTTTAACCAGATGAGGAGGTCCCTTGCGATCTAGAACAACTTCCACGAATGAGTCCCTCCCTGCTTGGAGATGTAAGCCAAGGCTGTGGTGTTGTCAGAGTCCACCTCCACCACCTTGTTAAGCTGGAGGGACTTGAAGTTTATCAAGGCCAGATGAACCGCCAACAGCTCCTTGCAATAGATGTGAAGTGTCCTTAGCTCCTGATTCCATGTTCCCGAGCATTCCTGTCCGTCCAAAGTCGCACCCCAGCCCGTGTCTGATGCGTCAGAGAAGAGACGGCGGTCGGGTTTCTGAACAGCCAAAGGTAGACTTGCTTGAGAAGAAAGCTGTTCTTTCACCACGTGAGAGTAGACCTCCTCTCTTCGGAAACAGGAACTGAGATCGTCTCTAGCGTCATGTCCTTTATCCAGTGAGCCGCTAGATGATACTGAAGGGGGCGGAGGTGGCGTCTCCCTAACTCGATGAACAGGGCCAGCGATGAAAGTGTCCCTGTTAGACTCATCCACTACCTGACTGAGCATCGGTTCCTTCTCAGCATGCTCTGGATGCAATCTAGGGCTTAGTAGATCCTTGGGGCCGACGGAAAAGCCCGAAAAGCTCGACTCTGAAGATCCATACCCAGGTAGACAATGGTCTGGGATGGGACGAGCTGGGACTCCTCAAAATTGACCAGGAGACCCAGTTCCTTGGTCAGATCCATAGTCCATCTGAGAATCTCCAGACAGCGACGACTTGTGGGAGCTCTTAAAAGCTAGTCGTCTGACGGAGCCGGACACAAGATCATGGTACTGCTGCACAGTCTGTGAACTGTCAACCATGGGGAAGCGAGGAAGTACAGCGACAACCCGAAGCTGTCTAGACTGTCTGGGTCGTACAGACAACTCCTTATCGGGTTGCTGAGGTTGCCGCACTGCGTCACAACAAGTCACTTCTGCTGGTTGTTGAACGTCTTCCCAGTGACACACTAACTCCGTAAACAAAAAATCCTCTAACAAGGACTAAGCTTGGACTGCATGTCTTGCAACAAAGCTCAAGGTCTATGGGAGCAGGTGTGGTAACAGACGGGGTTAGCGACTGAAGTGGAACCATTACCCTCCCTGGAAGCATGTTATGCTTAAATAAAAGTCCATAGGAGGCTAAGCAGCTAAAGGCTCCTCTCCAAATGACAGAGTCCTCAAGGGAATATCAGAAGGAGGGAGAATAGCACTTTCTCATCTACAGGAACCATATCCGAGAAAAGCTAAGTTCTCTCAGTGAGGGTTTCACTGGTGCAAAAGCAGCAGACTAGAAGGCAACGTTATGAAACTGCTTGACAGTCTAGTGAGTTGGCAACAACCAAAGATGTGTGACTGAGGAGCATGCGGTAAGGTATGCAGAGCATGCTGTATGCAGAGCATGCTGTATGTAGAGCATGCTGTAAGGTAAGCAGAGCATGTTGCATGGCGTGCGGCTTATGCTGCATGGGATGAAGCTCATGCTGCATGGGATGAGGCTCATGCTGCATGGGATGAGGCTCATGCTGCAAGGGATGAGGCTCATGCCGCATGCGTTGAGGAGGATGCCGCATAGTATGAGGCTCCTGCCTCATGGGTTGAGGCGGTTGCCGCATAGCATGAGGCTCCTGCCTCATGGTTTGAGGAGGATGCCGCATAGCATGAGGCTCCTCATAGCATGAGACTCCTGCCTCATGGGTTGAGGAGGATGCCGCATAGCATGAGGCTCCTGCCTCATGGGTTGAGGAGGATGCCGCATAGCATGAGGCTGCCTCATGGGTAGAGGAGGTTGCCGCATAGCATGAGGCTCCTGCCTCATGGGTTGAGGAGGATGCCGCATAGCATGAGGCTCCTGCCTCATGGTTTGAGGAGGATGCCGCATAGCATGAGGCTCCTGTGAGGTTCCTGCCTCAAGAGTTGCGTCTGCCTCAAGGGTTGAGGAGGTAGCTGCGCAGAGAGAGGCTCATGCTGTGAAGAATGCGGTTGCTGCATGCGTTGAGGCGGCTGCCTCATAGCATGAGGTTCCTGCCTCAAGAGTTGCGTCTGCCTCAAGGGTTGAGGAGGTGGCTGCGCAGAGAGAGGCTCTTGCCTCAAGAGTTGAGGTTCTTGCCTCAAGAGTTGAGGCTCTTGCCTCAAGAGTTGAGGTTCTTGCCTCAAGAGTTGAGGTTCTTGCCTCAAGAGTTGAGGCTCTTGCCTCAAGAGTTGAGGTTCTTGCCTCAAGAGTTGAGGCTCTTGCCTCAAGAGTTGAGGTTCTTGCCTCAAGAGTTGAGGTTCTTGCCTCAAGAGTTGAGGCTCTTGCCTCAAGAGTTGAGGTTCTTGCCTCAAGAGTTGAGGCTCTTGCCTCAAGAGTTGAGGTTGCTGCATAGCGCTGGTACCTGGCAACTCCCAATGCGGCAGCTCACGCATGGAGGCAGGAGGAGCCTCAACATCATACGTCTGGCAGGGTGGACTGCGCAGAGGTGGAGGAGCGCTCGCAGGAGGAGGTGTGCTAACCTTCTCTGCCTGAAACTCCTGCATCAACACCGCAAGCTGAGACTGCATTGTCTGCAGCATAGACCACTAGAGTTTAAGAAAGACAACAACAAACGGAGCTACTGTCCGTTGAGACTGAGGGTCTAAAACAGCTGGTGCGGCAACAGACGGAGTTACTGCCTGTTGCGATACCACCTTGCCTCTCTGGGAGGTGTGCAGTTGTCGTACTGCAGCAAGTCCGAACTGACCCAGTGCTAATGGCACCACCTAGGAGTTGGACTTGCGCGGAAGGGACCGACTTGCACTTAAAAGCTGTAAGATTTGGTCCATGGTTTCTGCGAGAAACCTCTTCCGCAGACGAGGAATAAAAGGGCTCTCTCGTCTTTGTGTGGGTGGGGTGATCACGTCGGCTACGAGAGTTGGTTACACCCGAAACCACGGAGGGAAACGTCTGTTCGTCGATCAAGGCCTGATGAACCCATAAGTCCTTCGACGTTACTTCTCCCCTGGGCTTGGGAGCTTGTAAGAGGTCCCAGACTAGGCGAACAACTGGCACGAACAGACGAACCCTCGAACGCAACACTGTAACACTTTGCGCTTATCACTTTATCACTTTTGATTTTCTGTTTGCACTTATTTCACTGAACTCGAAACTTTAAGTGGTTTGTACCTGAAACACGCAATTCTATCCTTCATTAAAAGTTAGTAATTGCGAAAACAGTATTACAATGTAACAGAAAAACATAATGAAAGATAAATAATTCAGTGGCTGGAAAAGAGACTAAACACTAGATCAAATAAACTACGTTTAAAATCTCTCACCGCATAAAGCCTGAGAACAAGAATAAAACTCTAGAAACGTTTACCTTCTTCCCCTAAAGAGACTAGGGAGAAGAGCAAAAACGATAACAACGTTACCCGCTTGAACGAAACGTTTATCCTCCTCTCTCTCCCTCCGTCTCTATCTCTCTCTCTCTCTCTCTTGACTTAGAACCTGAGAGATGAGCCCAATTATATATATCGTTAAAACATATTATTGTTAAAGGAAAAAACTGAAAGATTTCCCAAATAAAAAGTTCCTTTATTAGAATTAAAACCATTTAAGCTAAGAAAGAATGAACAAAACGATAGAATCGTTCTACTCTTACTGCAACGTGACACCGTGAATACTCTCTCTCTATCGTAACGATAGAGCGCAAGTTGAACGTTCTGAACGTCAACAACTGCAGAGACAAAACAAAACGTTAGTTCAACTTTGAAAACAGTACGAGACTATCAAAGAAATTCTTTCAAAAACATTAAAATAGCATAATATGTTAACAGGTAAAAACGAAATGACGGGCTCAATGTTAATTAACTTCGGTTCCAAGAAAAGACCGCCTACTATTAGGAAAGGTCGAATATAAACAAATATAAAAATTAATTTTAATAAGTTTATAATAAAAGGAAGTTAATCGAAGAGGCCTATAAAAGGCGGAGAGATATAAAATAAATCTATAACTTTTGTTAAGCAAAATTAAGAAAGAGAGTCTATACTCTCTTCGACACCAACACTTCCGTCTAAGGGAAGGGTCGGCCATTAAAAGTGAAAGAGAGTTCATACTCTCTTCGTCACCAAAATTAAATCAAAAATTAAATCAAATTAATTCCAAAAACTTGCTAAGCTAATGATAAAGCTTCCTGAATAGCGAAGGCTAAACTCTAGAGCAAATACATCACCAAATCGTGAGCAATAACTCCAGAATCAACAGCGTATCCATGTAGGTCTAGCCGGAGGCACGACAGAGGAAAAATTGAGGTGGTGTTGACAAGAAGTACTGGAGTACCTGACCACAGATGGCGCTGTGGTGTTCACCCCCACCTGTATAGCGATCGCTGGCGTATCCCGACCGTAGATTTCTGTCGGCAACAGAGTTGACAGCTACATGATTATCGGGTAAGATTAATATTGAAAATTTACAATTATTAGCTAAATGGTTATCACGCCCACAATGAATGCATTTACCTTGAGCTTTACCATTATCACTTTTACCTCTCTCCTTAGAGTCTGCACTAGAATTAGGCCTAGGCCTAGTTACTTTATGCCTAACCTTGTTAACGGTACCTGATGGCCTATTATCTGTAAAAGAACTTGAAGTAGGACTACACTCGGTAACAGGCAGTTTCTAAATTAGTAACCTTGGCAAGTAAATCACGAGAGGAGATGGATTTAAACTCAAAAGGATCAGCTAATAAAACCTTAAAATATACTTCATTATCAATATCAACCAATAACTGTTCCTTCAACCTTCGGTCAAACTCATTATTAAATTCACACTGTTGAGCTAATAATTTAAGTTCTGCATAATATTCCTTCACTGACTCACTACTTTTCTTCTTCCTCTGTAGGAAATCACATAATGCTCTATGATAACTTGGTTTCGTTATGAAATGAGACTTAAGTTGATTTACTAGGTCATCAAAAGGAACTGCAGACGGCAATTTCGGTCCTGTTAACTTACAGATCGTGGAAAAAGTCTCTACTCCCACTGAAGAAAGCAACAAAGCCTTTTTGCTGTCGCCTCGGTTACTTCGTTTACTTCGCAATTCATGGAAAATAGATCCAGCCAACAAGATAATTCCAACTTATCTGGATTGAATTCGGGAATTGCCGGTCTCCTTGCTGCTGCCATCCTTCCTGACTGGGTATGGAACTTCGGTAAATCGGTAGTCCCCAACAATTACAGCTGAACTCAGGCTACTCACTGGAGTCTGGACGTTGGCCAGGCCTAAACTGGGTGTGCTAGGCTAGATACGGCCGGCTGTCGTTGGTACAATAACTCTGCTTCCATATGACATACCTCTTTGTACACTGGGTTCTTCCTCGTCGCCACTGTTGCATCCTCGTCCCTTTAGTACTTAGGTCCAAAGAAGACAGGTTGGTAATTCACGTACTTTATTCTGGTATATCAAATGCAAGTAAGCAGACCCATGCTTCTGCTGGCGTCACAGTTCGTGGATGGCGGGGAAGACAACAACAACTCCAAGGTTCAACATAGTAGAATGAGAGAGTAGTGTTTCTCAATACATTACACCCTGCTTTTGTTATAATGCTAAAAATATTGTGGAAAAATTCCAAAATATTTGTCACACAGGATCTCTTTTGTCTAAAACCATGTTGGCTGTCTAGCATAAGATTGTTTTTCTCTATAAGTTCTACTATAGAATCTACTGTAATTGATTAAAAAAAATTGCAAGGCACTAAAGTTAGACACACAGGCCTGTAGTTGCCA
Source organism: Palaemon carinicauda (assembly GCF_036898095.1). Lineage (NCBI taxonomy): Eukaryota > Metazoa > Arthropoda > Malacostraca > Decapoda > Palaemonidae > Palaemon > Palaemon carinicauda. The sequence continues at coordinate 212,761,288 of NC_090725.1, read as the reverse complement.
GGCTCCTCTTTTGGTCCTTTCTGATAGATTGGAGGAACATTGCCTCTTTTCCATCCTTGTGGTGCCTTTCTTTCGTTAGCCGTCTTTCGGGTCATTTTGTAGAAGTGTGGGGTTATCTCTTCTAGTTCAATAATCTCTCTTGGATGAATATCATCTGGACCTGGTGCCTTAGACTTACTGTGTCTTTTATCTTCTTTTTGACATCTTTCATTACAAAGGTGATTCGATATAATGGTTGTGTCCCTTTATATTTGATAGCTGGTTCCGGGAGGGTCGTTGATTCTTCCCTAATGAATAGTTGTGAAATATGCATTCATCAGTTTGGTTTTTTCCATATCATTTGTTATAAGAATACTGTCCGAGTTTCTTAAGGGACTAATGTTGTTTTTGATTGGCTTTCTACTGTTTACATATGCAAAAAACTCTTTTGGGTTTTCTTTACTAGCTGAAGCTACTGTTCTCTTCATTGATCTTGGCCATTCTAGCTAGTTTATCTACTCTTCGGCATAACTTCTTGAGCTCGGAAATTTTATGAATTGAAGGCTGTGGACCCATTGATTTATGTTTGCTGTCTCTACTTATTCCATTGGCCATTTCTCTGTTGAACCACTTAGGTTGTGGAGTTCCATTTGATAAAATTTTTTTGTGGTATACATTTGGCCCTTCTTTCTTTATACATTTCTACAAAAGAATCCCATTGTGTATCCATGTTCCCTGTTTCGTCGTATTCTAAATTCTTGGTGTATTCCTTCAGTTTTATCCAGTTACTCTGTCTGTAGTCTAACTTTTTTATACTTTTTCTTTCTTTTTGATGAGGAGTATTTCTGTATAATGTAAAGTCCATCATTACTGACAAACAGTTCTATGTCTTTCGATGGCTATTTATCGTGGAATTATTACGATTTAAGGTAGTCACTTCAATGAAGATAGTTTTTTACACAAAATCACAGTGCTTTACCATTATTTTGAGTAAAATTATATAAAATATAAAAAAAATCTTAAAAACTATTCTATGACCACTTTACAATGAATGGAAAGATTATTTTGGTTGTTAATTGAAATACCATAGAATATTAAAGCAAACTTTTATAAAAAAAATTATTGTGTAATTAGCAGTAAAACAAACAAACATGAAAATGTAGGTTATCATAGAGTAAGTGTGCATGTATGTCCGACAGTGACAAATCAAGTATATACTGTATCTATTGAGGGTGGATCTGCTGTCTTGCAATGAAGGGGTTAAGTTAAAAAAGTCTTTTCTGTGTGAGGTCTGCAATGATCCATTATTGTTAAAAAAAAATGTAATTGTAATCACACCCTCATCAAATTAAAAACAAAGGAAAATTACTTTATCCATGAAATAATGTAATTGATATGCAGTATTTGTGAAAAATACGCAAAGGCGATGTCCTGCAACAAAGCACTGGGGAGAGTAAACTTCCATAAATTAATTAGGTTCCACATTGGCAGCTTACAGAGGCACAATACTGTTTTCTGAATTCAATTATAACTTGCATGATACACAGCCATTGGATAATCACTTGCACTTATTGATTAAAGTAATAGCTGAAAATATTTGCAAGTGAGATATAATTATGCTGGTAAGGTGTACTGCTAAACTTAACAGACAGGTTGCAGTAAAAAATTGCCAGTTATATACAAAACTAATTCATTTTAGTAGACAATAATTCCTATTGATTTATAATTGCATGCAAAAACATATAAGGACCAAAGAATTAACAGATATAAAGGGAATAAATTTAAATTTGGGTCAGTAAGAGATTATACTGTATGTATATAAGGTAACGAAAAAGTGTTTTGTATTTCAAATAAAGTAAGACATTCTGTATAATGAAATTATTAACTACGCAGTAAGAAGTTATATGTATATAAGAAAATGAAAAAGTGTATTGTATTTAAAATAAAGTAATCCATTCTGTATAATGAAATTATTAACTATGTTCTTTATAACAATGATTAAATGTCAATCATCTTTAGCTTACATTTATACCATAAAAAGGCTCCTCATGACAATATATATTGGAAATTAACTGAAGCGTTCGTTTTCATCCTTATAGTTTGGTGTATCTTTGCCCTTTCTGGCTGTGGCTGCTACATGGTCACCTGGCTTCATTTTACTGGGTGGTCCTTTATTTCTCAAAGAGTTAATTACACAGATTTTAAATTTGGAAAGTGAACACTAAAGTTTAAATACACGAGGATATATACAATGACCAAAGAATATAAAACTTAAAATTAATTCTTACCAGTCACCCTCTGTTTTATTTGTACTCGTAAAAAGACCTAAGATTATACGTAATTAAAAAAGTTCTTAAGGTATAAAACATTAGAAAATAACCCCTCCATATTTCTTAGCCTATTTAACTTGTATTTTATTTAAATCTATAAACAATATGCATATTTTACTAATGGAAGACATTAACAAAATTATTTGATTGTTTTAACCATTCTTAATACACAAACACTAAATCTGTTTTAGAACCTAGGTGAACAAACAAAAAGTCTACAGTATGTAATGTCCATGAAAATTAGCAATACCACAAAGATTTTAGAAATGATATTCAGGTTTTCTCTGTGGAATGTTGAACCTTAATGAATTTGGAAAAAAATAATGTATAACCAAAATTTTATGAAAAAAAAAAAATTATTAGCTTGACTACACCTTTAAATTTAACCGAAACCTAAAACTAATGTACAACATAAATTTCTGGGGCTATATGATTTCATTAAATTTCTTTATATAGACAGATTAAGAAGACTAACCTGTAGAAAGGACTATTCAGATAAAATATGTACTTGCAATTTAAAGTCATCAATGTAGCAAACTCTGTACAATCTCAAAAGTATATCAGAAAATATAGTAAAAGAATGAGACAATATAAGATATTTAAGAAACAAAAATATAAATTTTCTCTGAAGAAGACTAGAATAAGTCAGCAGTTTCACAGGGTAATGAACAGAGTGAGATGTAGCTAAAAGCCAAGTCCTCCTCAAGTTAAATAATGTTTAAATAGAGATTTATCATGTCCTTTTTGGACTTTTTACTTTTCTTGCCAAATCATCATCACTGCTACTGGAGGATGTATTCTGTCTTTTTCTTGATCGCCAAGATTTTGGAGGGGTAAGGCACTCCTGTATTTGATAAACACGAGTCATAATAGAACAGGGAGACCAAGGCCTTTCCTCAGGTGTTGCTGAGTGTTTAGGTGATGAGAACAGTTCATCAACTTGCAACACTTTTGCAGATTCATTTCCATCAAGTTTAGTGGCCTGTAAGTAAAACAAAGACTAACCTTAATTTACCCAAAATAATTATAAAAATACTGTTAAAAAGAGACTTTCTTTTTGTGTAAAAAATATAAAAGGCTATTGCCTTCAATTTAAGGTTTTAACAGACTAGAAAGCCACACAGTATTAAAATAAAAAAAAAATAAGGAATCTAAACATTATTTCTAACACAAAACATATAAATTCAATGAAACCTTCAGATATCCATGAGCTATTCATTCTCCAAATAAATATAATCTTAGCAAAGACGCAAAACCATTTGTTCACTCTGGAAAGATGAGGTGGGGTATAGACATTGCCATCTCGACATAGAAGGCCTGGCCATTCCAGTCATGTGCGACTGTGATGAAATGACTTGAGGTGGTTGATCCAAACAAACCATCACTCACTCAGTCTGCTGTTGTCCAAGCGTTCGTCTCGTACATGATTTATGTTGTGTCTTTCAAAACGGGATTTCACAGAAGGTAAGAGTTTAATATAGTTTACTTACTGTAATTACAGTGGAAATAAGAATAATGTTGGTTTATTGTCGCATTACTAGCCTTTTTACATACGGATCATGGTAATACCACTTTGGTATGTTTGAATATCTTTGGTAAATACCAAAAATTAAACGTGTTGCATAACTTCACTTATAATATAATGTCACTACTAATCTCTACTAAAAAAAAAAGCAACAGAACGTAAAGGTAGTAATTTTACAATGTAAGGATATGTGGCAAAAATTTTTAATTTATTTATCACTGCATTCTATCTCATATTATGACAGCGATTTTACCAATTTAAAGGCAAATGGGATATGCAACAAATCTTCATGACAATTCCACATAATTTGTTTGTTTCAAAGGTTAAAAGCATTTTTGAAGTTGTTTGGATGAGAAATGTTTTCTCAAAAATTTACTTTTGAAGGAAATTTGCTGTATTTTTGCCGATACCATGGTTCTGCTGCGTGCCATGATGCAAGATTAATTATTATTCCTGTTCACCAGAGGTGTGTGTTCCACTTCCCAAAGGATGTACAACGACGGCAGCAATGAATTGAAGCCACCAATAGGGAAGATTTCATTCCAACCCTAATATAGTAGTCTGGGCCAAGCATATTGAAGAACGTTTCATCATTACTAAAGACAACATTACACGTCCCGATGGAAATGTAATTACGGCCAAGAGAGGGATGGCAACTCTGGCGACGGATGCATATTGCATACCCAACCATCTTTCCTAAACAACCAAAGCATATTTCAAAGAAAGCACCACCAGATTGTAGGAATCCACTGAACAAACAAGATACTTGAACAGGATGAATTAAAGTTTTAAACATACAGTAGATGAAACATGACTATATAAACAGATTCAATGAATTTATTGATAATTTTATTAGTAACCTTTCTAAGGATTGGTTGTTTGTTTCAAATGATGGATGTGTATATTTTCCTAAAGTAAAAAATACTGCTTTATATTCCAACAAATTCAAATGGCTTTTAGGATCAGAAAACAAATGTGGTTGGTGGTCAAAAATAGAAAATTCAATGAGTCACTTGAATTGTAACCCTGAATAAGGTGTCAGTGATACTGACCTAGTGTATCAAAGTTATCAAGGGGTTATAGGAAACTGAATCAGAAAATGACAAGTGTTCAAAGAGAGGAGCGTTATAGTTCTTTGCCCAGCAGTTAAACATATTTTGTAAAGAAAAAATAACATGCAGCTGTGATTCTTTTATTTGGGGATGTAGTGTGTATTTGTCAAGCCCATCACTATACATACTCCTATGTGACAGTTAAATTCTCCCTCATCCTGATTATCTAAGGAAGCTTTAATGTATCTGGTGCAAAGTCTGTGTGTACTGAAATTTCCCATGAGGTCATTTTGAGAGAAAATTTTGCAATACTAAACAGTGAAGAAAAATTTGCAAATGTGCTACTTGATGAGATATATATAAAGAAATGTCTCTCATATACTCAAAACATAGCACAAATGTTAGTATAGTAGGGAATATGTAGATGGAAAGTTGTCATAGTGGTTAAGCATTTTCAAAGCTACAGAAAATTCCCATGGTAATAATTTTTCCAAGTCCTTCAAATCCCTCTTTACTGGTGGTCGATTAACGAGAGAGAGAGAGAGAGAGAGAGAGAGAGAGAGAGAGAGAGAGAGAGAGAGAGAGAGAGAGAGAGAGAGAGAGTTGAACCAACTTACCTTCAAGGCAGTTAATTCTGTATTTTCTTTAATAGCCATTTTCCTAATAGCAGTTTTCCTCATAGGTTTACGGGCACTAGAGTCCTTTCTTAGTGTTTTTCTTCGCTGAATAGCTACACTGACTGCTTCCTTTATGTCTCGAACCCAGTCAGTGCTATTTCCATGGTCTGAGCAGAACAGCAGCATATCTTCTGACTTGCATTTCAACTGAAAATTTTATAGAAAAATTTATCTAGAATAAAATTCAGTATCAGGGTAAATATAAAACGTACACACATTTATTTCTTCAATGAACACTTAATAAAGTTCAACCTTATTCTGACTATAAGAAGCTTTATTATTTAATTTTACATTCAATACAGTATATCATATTCAGTAGCTGACCAAATTATAGGATATGTGAACTTTTAAATATATTGTATATATGGAATATTTGGAGCCATGATCTCATTTGAAAATAATCATAATTCTTCCATAAAATGTCAATTTTGAATATCATGGTACACATTAAATTGACAATTTAGCAAATGTCTCACACTAACCCTGAAGAGACCCCGATCACTACCAAAGACCGATATGACAGAGCAGTGACGAAGAGGAAGGACACAGCGACATTCAAGTGACTTCGGCTTGAAAGTATCTGTCGTCTCACTGAAACTACAAGCAAAATGCTTTCATTAACATGGCTTAATAAGGTAATGATTGGTAAATAAAATAAACTGTATTATCTTCAAAAATCTATCAGAAGAAATACATGCATTACAGTATGTATACTTTGCATAATTTTTTACTAGAGTATGTAGTCCTCCTTTACATTAATTTCATTGGTAATGAAAAATCATAATTTGTTATAAAACTTATTTTCCAAAACAGTATGTACCACACTTTTGTAAAAATTATTACTGAGGAGACGAATGCAATTGCAAATTAATATCAGACCTCTAAGTTTTTTTTTTTTTTTTGGGGGGGGGGGGGTGTTTGTATTAGGGAACAGACCCCACTGTGAAACGTGAAACATCTGTTAAAAAATTGGTGTCCTGGATTAAGAGGCCTCCCCCCCCACTGCTACTTTAACATAATCGATTAACCCCCTAAATAACTCATGAAGCCCCATGTCAACTTGATATGGCAACGCAAGATGCGTCAACTATACATTTAGACCTTCTACTGTCCTGGGTTAAAGACACCTCAAGACAATTATTCCTTGAACCACTACAGACAAGTTCTGGTGTCGTCGCTGCAACCCTATGGGAGAGGTCAAAGAAGCATTCCAGAACCGGTGACACCAGTCAACCGCAAACACAGGAATTTCGAAGTAGGCTAACTTGGAAGACATTGCCATTTTCTGCACAAAGGTTCACAGAATATTTATGTGACTGGCAGTGTTACATTTGGGCACACAATTCCTCCCTTTGATTATTTCTTATATATATTTTCGGTATATCATTCTGGCTTACACAATTCGGGCGATCCACACTTGTAAAACTGGAAAATCGCATGATTTCAATCGGCATAATGGGAACCATTCCATTAGGGCCAAGGCAAATGGCAACTTACCATGTCATACTTTTCTACTACCCATTTTCAATACTTTCTATGTACAGTACTATATTGTATTTTTTCCATTATGAAATTGTTCTTACGAATTAATAAACCCTTAAGATTTAAAGCTATAATAACTTGAAAAAGCTTAAAATTACAGTGTGTATTTATGCGTAAAAACCGACAAAAATTTAAGGCAAATTTTAGTGAATTTAGGTCATATCTGTTGTATAAGCCGACTGGTGAATAAAAAAAACCATCAGTGTACAGGCTGGCTTTAGCTGCATCATTTGAAATCCAAAATGGACAAAATAAAGGCGATTTTATACCATCTTTTTCCTAAACACGCTTCCTAAAATGGAAACCCGTTTTGTTCGTTTCTTCGTCAATCATAATAAATAAATGAACACATTTACACATCCATGTATAGGTTAGATTTTACAGAACAAAATATCTTACCAAATATTCATGTAATGAATTTGGTAGTGCTATTGTTGTTTTACTTACTTTTTCCTTAGCTTCAAAATTAATTAAATGAAGGTGATTTTATATAAAGATTTTGCTAAACACATCAAAAACCATTCGTTTACGCTTTATCGTTATCGTGGTCATTAAGAACAAACGAACGCATTAACATATCCAAGTGAAAACTAATGATACTAAGACCTTTAAGTAAATATGTTATTACTGTACAAATATTTTACTTACCTTTCCCTAAAAATTCATACACACATTAAAAAACAGGAAAACCATTTTGTTTGCATTTAGTCAACAATAACAAACAAATGCCAGCAACAATATAATTTACAATCATTCTAAACTCTTACGAAGAATAATTCTACATTACATTTCCAAAATATTTTTCCTAATTTCAATTATAAGTTAGTTTAATTTCGTATCAACTTATACACACATCAGTTATGGAGGCACCAGCATAAAAGAAGACAGTACTAGACTAGATTTAAATTAAAAGTTAAACAAGCAGCCAAGTAATCGAACAATTATGCTACCACTAGAACGTTCGATGTGACAGAGAAGCTGGTGTGAGATTGGAGAATGGATAATTTGAATCAAGATGGATTTTTAATGAAAAATGAATAGTATGCTAATCTAAATGTTAAGACTACCAATATTACCACTACCAGTAAAATTATTGACAGATTAGAGAAAAAGAAAGATAAAGATGGCTGAGCATGAAACCACTACTCGATGTTTACAGTACATTTTTTGGGCTCGGCCACGTCGTCCTGATGGAAGGTTCCTTAAGGTAGCTTTCTGAGGGATATTTTGCTACAGTGATACTCCCAGAGAATTAACCATAGGTCTCCAGAATTTTAACTCCTGGCGCGAGTATCCTTAATATATCTTTAAGGATATCGCATAATATCAGGGACGTATTTTTTGATACGACACAAAGCAATCTTACCCCGAACAGATTTTACTCTTTGAGGGGGAAGAGTGGCGAACGAAGGGGAGCCGTTATCAAGGTACTCGGTGGACCCCCTCCCTGTACTACTATGGCCCATTATTCCTTTGAACGTAGCATTTAAGCACGGTGCTCTCCCACGTTTCTCTCGGTGTTATTACTATTTTCTGGAATATTACCATGCAATCTCCAGCATCTTCAGCCTATGGAAAGTTGAGTATTTAATCTTTTCTGAGTATAATTTACAGCTCCCTTCTTGCAATTAAATTACAGTAACATAATTTAGGTGTGTTAAGAGGAGCACTGCCATATCCGGAGGCGGCCATTTTGAGACCGCTGTCGCACGTCATAAATGCAACTATTTAGTTAGAAGTGTGATGTTCCCAGTATTTAGCTATAAAGGAATTTTCAGCCAGTTAGGCAAAATTATACTAGTGAAGATTGCATATACACATATAATATTTCCTCTTTCAAATATAACGTTTCTTTCGTATACGATAGGGCCTCGGTGGTATCACTCATAGCTGCGGTCCCCACTTGAGTTAGGCTAGCCTAACCTGTTTGGTATATGTTAGTACAGTAATGTTAATCCCATTGTTTAACCTCTAGGGTGTATTATCTTGCACCCGACAATGTCAACGACAGGGAAATTGTGATTCCTCTGCCGGCTATGACGTTGTCGGCAAAGGAAGCTAGGCTTCCCTGGTTTACAACCGAAAGTAGGCGGCACAATTGCCGCCACCTTTCTCCCTTGTAGACTATAAGACATGTCTTATAACCGACAATGTCGCCGACAGGGGAATTCTTATTCCCCTGCCGCCCACGACGGCGTCGACACAGGAAGCCATGGTTCCTTGATTTACAGCCGAAAGCGGACGGTATACTTGCCGTCACCTTTCTCCCCTGTAAACTATAAGACCCTTTTCCCTCCCCCTTCTGTCCTTTAGTGTCGGCTTAGCCGTCACAAAATTCCTTTGGCCGGTATTCTACAATCATCCCCGCTTGCCGGGCTGACTGAGTTACCGGCCGGGTTCCTACAAGCGGCGGTTAGGTTACCGCCTCGACCGGCTCCCTAACGGAAGGAATGCTCCGGGGGAAAGGCTGAGCCGGTCCTGATGGCTGCCAGTGGGAAACCCATTATACTGTTGAGAATTCTTCAGTCCTGCCTTGGACTGCCATCCATAAACCTTGCAACCGGCAGCAGAATTTGTGGCTGGATGGAAGCTAGAATCAAATGCATTCCTCCCCTTCCATTAGAACTTTCATTCTGGGAAGGAGGCTGTAGAAGGCAGTAGCCCCCTACACTTCCAATTATTGTAATAAACTATAATACGGAATCCTCCTTTCCATTCTTTCTCTCTCCCTATCAGTGGCGGCACTAGCCTAACCCCGGTAGTATACCGGTAAAAATACAGTATATGACAATACAGTAGCGAGTATTCCTGCAGTATAAAAATACAGCAGTTAGAAAACTACAGTATACAATGATACAGTAGTACAAGTATTTCTAACATACTCTGTGTATCCTTTCACAGTCTATTGTTGAGACCGAATGAAATGTTTAGGTGAAGTATTCCTTCAACATCCTAATGAATCCTGGATCATCGGGGATATTATAAATCACCGATTCAGTATTAATATTCTACAAGTGGAGGAGTTAGTGTAGATATTCACTGACTCTAGCTCTAAGTAAGGAAGCTATTTCCAATCTGTATTTTCCCTCATAGGGAAATTAAAATATCAATATTGACGGAGGTCACAACAATTGCCTGGAGAGGAAACACTGATGTGAGTTGCATTCATGTTTGTATTTTACATTAGGAACTTTTATGCATGTTCGTTTAAAGACCTTATTATTAGTTATAAAAGGAATACGCTCTCTCTCTCTCTCTCTCTCTGTGTATTTTGTTTTTAATTCAGTTGTATCTTCATATTTTTTTTGGAAAATTATTAAAAAATTCTATATATCATTATTTGATGTTTCGATTATGTGAATAGTTACGCATCGGAAGGAAATCACTTGATTTGCCTCTCGCCTTCCGCCAGAAATATGACGTTATCAGACTTTTTTTTCTTAAATTTATGGTAAGTTGTACTAATCTTATAACTAATGATACAGACCACTAAAACACTTGATATCGTTACTGGGTGTTTCGATGATGGGAATGCTGTAATAAGATTACTCGGTAACAATGAAAGGAAATCATTCGGTTTGTCAGCACGCTTCCGCCAGATACATGACGTCACAAGTCAAGTGACGTACAGTAATCTCTACGAAGAATGACTTGCAAAATATGTAAATTCATTTTCTTTGTTTCTCGCAAGAAATGAAAAGAAAATATGAACTTAACAAACAAAAGTATTTTATTTTTATAATGTAAAAGGAAATATATTTTCAAGAAAATATTTGCCCTAATAGTATATTTTCTTTAGATAAACATAGATCCATTATCAGAGATTAAAAAGTATCGTACAGTCAAATTTACGCTACGTAGTTCTCATGACAACCGATACAGACCCTCAAAATACTTTGTATAGTTATTTAATATTTCGATAATGGAAATACTAATATTAATCGTTAGCCTATCGGAGGGAAATCACTGTATTGCCCGGAAGCTTTCCGCCGGTGATGTGACGTCACCAGACATATAATATGAACTCGACACATATTAAAACTTTTCTTAATGTATTTTTAACTGAAAATAAATACTGAATATTAACAATAAAAGAAAATAATAATTTACCAAGATAAATCAGTTTATAAGTATATAAGAAAATAGATTATTTTCAAGGAAATATTCGTCCTATTTCCGATAAACTTGTGACGTCATCACCCTGAAAGAATTGTCGTAAAGTCGAATAGTCGTATATTGTTAACTTATTCTCGTCATTTATTTATTTCCTTATTTCCTTTCCTCACTGGGCTATTTTTCTCTGTTCGAGCCCTTGGGCTTATAGCATCTTGCTTTTCCAACTAGGGTTGTAGCTTGGCTAGTAATAATCATAATATATATACAGTATATATATATATTATATATATATATATATATATATATATATATATATATATATATATATATATATATATATATATATATATATATATATATACAGTAGGGTCCCGAATTACACGTGTTCTAATTACGCGATTCCTCAATTACGCGATCGATAGTTTTTAAAAATTAAATTTCCTGTATCTGCGAGGAGCATTCTAAATCCGCGAGTCAAGCACCGCGAAGCGTAGGAAATCTATTTTCTTAATTGTATTGGGGGGGGGGGTGATGGTTCCCCGATGTCTGAGAAGGGGGGGGGAGAATGTGAGAGAAAGATTTCTGTTCAAACATTTTAAGACTAGTTTTGGATGAAAAATGTTAAGGTTTGCCCATCTGTTGTGTGAACTTGTCGCTAGGCTAGCCTAACTGTCCAACACCTATATGTATAATATTCCATATTTGTACTAATTAATTTTTATACTTACGTTGTGATTATGGTAAAAAATCCTTATTCATTAAACTTTAAATTAAAAGCCATCAAAATAAAGACTTTTATATCATGCTACTGCCAAACATGTCACCACAACCAAACCCATTACTTTGTTTAGTACGTTCCATCGCCGATCATAACGAACTCGCTAACCAATTTTAACATCTGTCTATAGGTTAACTTTTGCGGCAAAAGATATCTTACCAGGTACTATGTAATAATAATGTTATAATTAATGTTGTTTTATTTATCCTTAGAAAATCAAAATATATGAAATATGAGCAATTTTGTTTCGTGTTTTTTTTTTTTTTTCCTAAAAAAACGCCTTCTTAAAAGAAAAACGTTTTTTTTTACGTTTCATCGTCGATCATAAACGCATTTACTCCTGAAAGTGATATTGAAGAGCTTTTACTAAAGATGTTATTATAAATAAAGATTATAAATAGGTGGTAAAATATCTATAATTAAAGTGTAGCAGCATCAAGAAATGTTGGGGTTCGCCCTTTACATAAGAATGTACTGTACATTGGATTAGACAGAACGTAGAAAAAATCAATTAGGGAAAAATCGGTATTCGATATCCTCTTCATCAGCATCGTCAATCGGGCTTTTTATTTTTTTTATTCTCAGTCGCTAACTAGTTAGCGCACTGCCAAGATCTGCACACATTCCGATAATTCACATTTGAAGGTTTTCTGGGAGAGGATGGATAGAGAAAATACCGAACTATATAAAATGTTTTTTTAACCTGTTAAGCGTCACCCACGTGATAAACCGTTCACCACGATCTACTCGGTACCGCCTTCAACTGTATATTCCGTTCATGACTTTAATTGCCTTTTACAAGCCGTCAGTCTCGTGATGTTACTTTACTCGTATAGTAAGTATAGGATCACCACTTGGCAACACTCAGCATATGGGGACTGTGAATAGAAACTTATATGATGTCTGGCAACTATTTTTCTGAAGGTAGCTTGATGTTACAAAACTGTGGTTTCCTATCAGTGCGCTCGGGCGTTCATGCATAAGTGGTTATTTGTTGTTCCTTTTGTAATGAAAGGTCTAAAGAGGAAGGTTATTTCTTTAGATGAAATAAATGATATTCTTGTTGAGGAATTTGATAATGATAACCTGTTTGATAATGAGAGCACTAGTTCTGAATCCTCCAGTGATGAGTATATTGAAGAAACAAAGTTTTCTTTCGATGCCGAAAGCGAAAATGACTTCTCATTACCGAATGACTGGACAACGAAATTTCACAAAACTATAAAGGGAAAGGAAATGCAGAGAGAGAGAGAGAGAGAGAGAGAGAGAGAGAGAGAGAGAGAGAGAGAGAGAGAGAGAGAGAGAGAGAGAGAGAGAGAGAGAGAGAGAATAAAGTGGATAAATAATGTACAAATGTATGACGAACATATTTGAAAACTATACAGGAAACGATATGAAGAGAGAGAGAGAGAGAGAGAGAGAGAGAGAGAGAGAGAGAGAGAGAGAGAGAGAGAGAGAGAGAGGAGAGACCTATCCCTTTCCTTTTGTTGCTTATCCAGGCGTAAGATTTACGATTGAAGATAAAAAGAACCCATTAGAATATTCAGTATTATGTAGCCATTTGAAATTAAATAATAGTAGTATTGATTGTTTTTTTTACTCAACCATTTAATTAATATCCTTACTTTTAACTATAATTACGAATTATAAGCATAAAGAAATCATATTAACTTTGAAAAATTATCATTAGTGAAATGACCGCTCAGGGCAAAAAAAGCGTGATTATCGTACAGCAGCCTAGTGCACACTTGCGCCTACTGGCCGTGTTTACGTGTGGGAGTGTCATTATGGATATACAGTACTATACTGTAATTTTTAACTATTGCTAGATACTGTATCAAACCTTGAAAACCCTTTTTTGTTTTTTGTATCTATAGGAAATAATTCTACATCATTCGGAAAATACTGAAAACAGTAAGCTATGCATAGTAAAGTAGTAAATACTACAGTCATAGAAAATTATCAAAACTTTAACAACTTTTTATTGTTTTATTTATCCATAAAAGAAATTTTGTACAGTATTTTATAAAAAAATCTATAAGAAGGATTTCTTACAGTATTGTTAAGATAAAAGCTACAGTATATATATATTTATATATATTTATATATATATATATATATATATATATATATATATATATATATATATATATGTGTGTGTGTGTGTGTGTGTTTTATATATATATATAATATATACATACATACATACACACACAGTGTATATACAGTATATATATATAGCTAGAAAGCTAGGAATGGAGTGAAAAAAAAATTGACGGGTAGGTTGCTGTTTGCCGCCATGATGTGTTTCGAAATATACGAATTTCCAATTACACGAGGCCTTTCATCGACCAAATTCTCGCATAATTCGGGACCCTACTGTATATATATATATATATATATATATATATATATATATATATATATATATATATATATATATATATATATATATATATATATATATATAAATTACATATATATATATAAATTACATATATATATATAAATTACATATATATATATATATATATATATATATATATATATATATATATATATATATATATATATATATATACACACACACACAGTAATCCCTCGCCATTTCGCGCCCTCAGTGCATCGCGGATTTTCAAAAATATTCATCAAAAATTTAAAAAATGGTGCGAAAGTTACGCGGGCACTAGCTAAGGCAGGGAGAGTACAGTAGAGCAATAGGTATCAACACGGAGATGGAGCACAACTCAAAATCCACCTCCCTGATTTGCTAGTCATCTCGGCTCCAGAATCACGGAAGCTTATTGGCAGAACCGCCGAGACGCTTTACCCAGCATCTCTCCCTGCCGTGTGCCCGGCGAAGGGAAACCGCTTTCATTGTTCTCTCTCGCTTCGCTGTGTTGCTTAGTCTTGCTGTGTGGAACTTTTAGCTGTTTTCTTGTGCTTTTTTAGTGTAAAATAGTGCTTGTGACGCCCTTGAAAATGGCTTCTAGACGTCCTCTACTCTCTACATCCTCTAGTGAATCCAAGAAGAAGAGAAAAATGATGATGGTGAACGAGAAAGTGAAATTATTGGACATGGTTAAGGCAGCCAGTAGCTATGCTTCTGTTGCCCACATTTACGGAGTGAATGAATCGACGCTTCGCTACTTAAAAAAAGATGAAATGAAAATACGTAAAACTGCCTCAATAACGTTCTCTAAGGGCACTAAGCGCGTTGTGATTCCTTGTAATAAGACGATTGTGCAAATGGAGAATGCGTTATCAATGTGGATATCGGACTGTCGGGAAAAGAAGGTTAGTGTCGATACCGACATGATTCGAACGAAAGCCAAAACCCTGTATGATAGCCTCGTTCATGAAGGAAAATCGAACGAAGATGACGAATGTGATGACGACGATGAAGAAGATGATCCTGCCCCACGAGAAAAACGTGGTTTTGTTGCCAGCAAGGGCTGGTTCGAGAAATTCAAGAGGAGTTTTGGTCTTCGCAGCGTTCCTTTGTATGGAGAGGCTGCCTCGGCAGACCAAGAGGCAGCTCTTCGTTACGTCGAGGACGAGTTCCCGAAATTAATTAAAGGTGGCTATCTCCCGGAGCAGTTGTTCAATCAGTTCATGTGAGGTATCACAGGCCTCACAAGTCTGGGAAAAATTCAAAAACATATACTAGAACTTGCAACAAGTGAAGAAATTACAGACACCCAAAACCCGCATCACTGGTGGAAAAGGATAACTCCATTCATTACTCAGAACGAACCAAATCCAGAGTACTAAAAGCAATAAAAAAAGATAAACAAACATAAATCAATAAACAAACCCTAAAAAAGGAATAATCATGAAAACACAAGTCCCTTGGAGGATGGCAACAGAAATAACTTCCTGGTGTCCAAAAGGCATGATGTTGACACAATAAGCCAACAAAAAAGAGCTATTGGGCCTGCGCCAATCTTTCCCCTCCCACTGTACTTCATTTTAACACTTTCCCCTCCAATCCTTCCAAAATTCTAATTCCCCGGCTCCTCTCCCCAACCTATCCTATCCCCCTATTCTGTAGCTGTAGCCATAGAGTGTCAAAACAATTCTATTTTACAAATTGAGTTTTTAAACATTTTTTATAGGTGACAAAGATTTTTTGATGAATAGTATACACTATTACACTCCATGGCATTCAAGCAACTATTTACTGCCAATGCATAGTCCACTTTAAACGCTATCCTAGGGTACACCACAGTCAAGGATGTATGATTTGGAATAAAATTTCTCTATATGAATTTGGAATGTTCTCCTATCAATAAAATTTCTCTCGAAAAACATTATGATGTTAGTATTTTAGAATTGCATGCCTCCATGAGGTATCGTATGCCTTTTGAATGTCAAAAAATATGGCTACTTTGACTTGTTTTTGTTCTAAACCTCAACATATGTAATCTAACAAGTGTGAAAGATTAATTGAATTGGAGTTTTCTGGTATCCTGACATCTAAGGTAATTGACGTCGATATCATTTGTTATAATTAAAGAATAAAAGGAAATTCAATTTAAAATAATAAAAGCAAAGATGTCCTTTTAACAGTTGAATAGCTTTCAGAAGACCTGCTCCTGAAATAAATCTAAAAATACCATTGGCATAGTACGACACATTAAGTACAAGAATCTTGGTAAGAATGAGCCTGCCATCCTCACCTTGAGCCTCAAACGGATATCTATTTCTTTCGATGCTATAAGGTGGGGAATTCGGTAAACAAATGCTTCACTGTTAAGGGTACCAAACAGTTATTGTAATGTGGCTGGTGCTGGCCAGTTAGCAGAAACTCGTGTGTCAACCGAGTGTGACCAATGCGGAGACAACAAATAGCCGCCTCCCATTTTCAGGCCATCATGTTATACTTCCAAAGTGATATAAAAATGGTTTATTTCTCTCATCTTATTTTCAACTAAACTATTCTAATGCTGTTGCCAATTATTATGAAACAAATTCTTAATGATAGGTAAAAGATCATTACAGAGAATGGGATATCTTCTTGGTATTACCACAGCTGCAACAATCTTTGCCAGTAAATCTGCCTTCTCATTTCCAGACACACCTAAGTGCAAGAACCCAGCAAAATCAAACTGTTATACCTCTCAGTCCAATAATAAAATGCCACTCTAGAATTTTTAAAACTTAAGGGTTACTGGAATTAAAAACTTCTAAAGCTTGTAGGAAACTTCTTGCGACACTAAAAATGGTAAAATACCCCTCATCTTTTAGCACTATTTTTTTTTCAATAGCAGTTAGTATGCCATATAGTTTGGAAGTAAATATACAAGATAATAAACGAAGTGCACCTCTACAATTAAACTCACTACTATTTACTCCAAAAGAAAGTCCAAAATAGATCACTCTGAGCCAAATTGTAAGGTTGATAAAATGTTATGACGTAAACCCAACTTAGTATATAATTTACCATTTTTTCTAGAAATTTGCAAACACAGTTGGTCAGTGAAATTGGAGTGTAACTGTTTGGGTTACTGGGATCTTTTCCTGGTTTAGCAATTAATATTACTATTGCATATTTCCATGCCTTTGAAAATAGAAGTTTGATTCAAAGATGATCATAAAATTCTAAAAATAGGCCTTTGCCAAAGAGGCTCGATTTCTTATCATTTCACAGTCTATATCTTTACTGATGAACTACTATTTGATAAAGCAAATTCCACCTTCTCCTCAGTAAATCTTTTATCATAATAAATATCTTCCACTGTATCAAAATTCCATTTAATTGCTTCTTATGCTTTCAATATTTTGCCCAATAATATTTGAGATGGCCTGTGTATCTTGAATTGGTGACCCATTATGCATTAATGCATGTCCTGCAGGTCTACTATAGAAACCAGTAATTTTACTAAATTTCTGCCACACCTGCATTGAAGTATTGTCCATGACATTCTGCCTTTCATTGCTTCTTTTCTAAATTTAGCAGATATCTTATTGAAATATGGTTTCAATACACTATTATTTTGCTACATCAACCAGTTTGTTGAGTGGAAGAACTTGTATGGCATAACATGGTTATTAATATAAGAAAATGGTCACTGCTGTAAAGATCACCCAACACTCAACAATATTGTTGGAACAATGAGTTAAGTCTATACATTCCATGAGTTTTTGAATAGTAAGTACTGGAATCTCCATTGTATAATATACAGTGGAATCCCTCTTGTTTAATATACCGAAGTTATGATTATCTAATTTTGTTCAACCTTGAAACCATTTGAATCAACACAATTAGTGACCCAGAAGGGATTGTGGCATTGAAGTCTCCAATTAAAAGGAAATCTTCTTGCTTATTTTGGAATTCTTTAGATAAATTTTGAAAATTATAGTTGCAATATGGTTGATTTTATATATAAATATTAATGGAGTTATTATTCAGATGTACTTTAACTCCAATTAACTTAAATTTGTATGTGGTAAATATCTTAGAATCATAAGTTACACTATTATGGATTTGAATGCAGTTCTTAAAGCACCAGCAGAAGGGACTGAGCGAGATGCTAGAGTGTAATTTTCTATAGAAGGCATAGTATTATTAGTATGGTGTAGGCATATTGCAATAGGGTTATAATCTTTTAAAAGTCTTTGAGTTTCAACTAGATGCAAATGGGTTGTAAGATCATTAATAATGTGTAATGATTGAACATTATGGCAATGGAGATGGATTTCCACTGGGCATGGCATTATTTCTGTACATTTTGTTGCAATAGGGTTTCTGTTTAACTGCACTGGCTTTACTCTTTTTATTAAGTTTTGGCTCTTTCGACAGTTTTCATGTTTACTCACATTATGATTTACTTCTTGGTTATTTTGAATTTGGCTAAACCTTTCCACAAATTTTTCAAGATGAAGAGTCCCTGTTGCATGCTTCTTGATTGGATAATCAACATACATACAACCAGCATTGTGAGTTTCTAATTTACTATACTGGTTTTTATTTTTGTTTTTGACAAAGTTATCAACCATATTACTAATTCTATGTATATTTATGTTATTTACGCTATGAAATTCAGATAAGAAGCAATTATAACAGCCAAATGAAATTCTATGAAATGCTTTATACTCACTTATTATATTTTGTAAACTCATAGACTCACTAGTTATGCCTATAACCGCAAATGGATTTATTTCTTCGATGGGTGTTCAACTAATTAGATTCTCCTCAGCTACCCGAGAATCACATGGATTCATATGAACCCCGACTTCACCACTTACTTGGTACCTTGATTAGTTGTGAAGTTAGGTTCGGGTTAAGATGACTACATTAATACATGAGCCTTCCTGTAGATTGGACCGACAGGTGGACTCTTTCATTTTGGTTAAACAGTCATCATTATTTGCTTTCTTTCATTTTGGAGGAGTTGTACTTTCCACTCCATGTTTTCTCTCCACAGACTTTGATTTTGAGGGGTTGAAGTTCAACCATCTCCAGTTTGGAAAGATCTTCCCTGTTTTTGGTAGTCTCATTAGTTGCTAGTATGTCCAATCTGTTCTGTACATTAATCGAAGATTCTGCTTGATTTGATAATTTTGGGTAGTGCTGTTAGTGTCTCTTTTAGTCTGTCTACCTTGCATTCTGTAGAGTTCATGGAATTTGGAGCAGTTAAAACACTTTTCCCTATTGGTGCATTTGACACTGACATGGCCATAATCATAATTATAACACTGCATTGGTCATTGAGGAAATTTCTTTACGGAAATGTTTAAGTGTCGTATTTTTGTGTAATCAGGCTGAAACAATGAAGAAAATATAAGTACGATAGCATTGTTGGTACTCGTCAGTTTTCTAACTTTGAAGATAGTTGAAGGCCACCTCTTAAGTAACTTATATCCTTTTCTGAGAAGTCAAAAAATCCCTACTATATATGATTCTTTTAGCATGGTTATAATTTTGGCAAGGAGATACCCTTTCGATAATATCTAAAGAAGATAGTGCCAAATTATCAAGCAAAACTGCTTGGGTTTCCTTGACAGCCTTAACTAGAAAACCTTGACCATATCTTTTCAAGTTACCTTGGGGTAATTTTACCGACTTTCTTTTCTAGGCACTCATACCCCCAGATCCTTCCTCATATGATGTGACATACCAAATTGGTTCAGGTATGACTCTAAGAGACCTTTCCTGAACTTCATCATACAAAATGGTGTATTTAAGAATATAATTGAACTCAGAATTCATAAAAATTTTTGATGCAGTGGATTTTCACATGACAGGAGAGGTTATAAACTTTGCCATCCCGAACACTTGAAAAAGCAATTCTAGCTTTGGAGGAATCATTCCAGTAACGTAAGCCTCAAAATCTTGCTTATCTTTTGAGAGCTTTAACTTTATTCTTTTAATATTTCTAAAGGATTGAATAAGTCTTCACAGCTGATATTGCAAGCCATCCCAGCATAATACAAAACTCTTAAATTTTATTATACTGCCCGATATTCTATTTGCCTGGCATCGTGGGATGATAAAATAAAAGGATCCCGTGTAAAAACATTGGAGATATGGGTATCCACAAAGTGATCTTTTTGCTCCTTAAGTTGTCAAGACGAAGGGAAGATATGACTTGAGCAGAAGAGTCAGGAAGACTTTCATTACCAGCATTAGCAGAGGTCTTCAACGGTGCCATGGGGTTGTCAGCATATCCCAGGGATGGAGAGTCGTTATTCGTAATATTCATATTCATGTTTGTTTGTTGTGTTTTTATGTGTTTGGTTGGTTGTTTGTTCATCATGCTTGAGGATATTAAGAAAGTATTAAAAGGTGGGAAGCACATTTACAATCTCCACCATCAGCACAGTAAGAGTATATGTTCCAGATGGTCCACTCCATACCCTACTCATAGGATAGCACCAAAACATAAATAGGCACAGGTATAAGCAAACCCACTTGCTAGGTCTGAGTTTATAAAAACATGAAATTATCCTCCCAGTACCGGTAATGGTGGGCTTCCGGCTAGAAGCCAAGAGTCCTACTCCCAAATCTTGGATTCCGACGACTCAACCCTTGAGAGCAGTTCAGCCAAAACCATCTTCGGAACGGCTAATGTTATTCAATACTCTCACATGTATCTTTGAATGCAAAAACCTTCCAACTGTGATCCCTTTTCTCATTCATCTAAGCAGGAAGTTATAACGAACGTGGAAATATCCACGCCATTTAAGAAGAAAAAAAAATAATATACATATAAAATCATATATATCCTGATAGAGCAAGAAAAAAAAAACAAAAATAAAGAAGAAGGTTTATAGGGGTCCAGCCTTGCTCTGGTTGCTCATAACTGCCCTTAGCTATATGGTTGAACCCCAGCCCATCACTGAGACTCTCAAACCCCTTTAAAGCATCAATAAGTGCTGGACCATCAGATGGGTACAAATGGTATAAAAATGTAAAAATAATGTCTAAAGAGAAATAAAGATTTTTATTTTGAAATAACCTACACATCAAAACAATAATGTGTAAAGAAATAAGAAGATTTAACAATACAGTAAACTAAAAATCTAAATATAGTAAATTATGAAGCTTTAAAAATTAACGAAGCTTAAAAATAAACTACCCGTATAGAGAGAAAATAAGAGAGACCGAACTCATATAATAACAATAATGGCTATAAACAAACTGAATGGAAATTACAACCTATAACATATTGGTTCTGATGTAACATTCATCATGAAGATATTTTTAATAAGTTAAGAGATTATGTAAGCGATACTCCTTGCTAATCGTATGTGCGCACACAGCATTCTCGATACAATAGCTGGTGCTTCAAATAAGCTCATCACAACCAAAGGTAAAAAAAAGTCAGTAACTGTTGATTGTTAAAATGCTCCTGAAATTAAAAATAAAATAAAAAAATTCTTTAATAAAGCACAATTAAGTTTATAAAAATCATGATTTTTTAGAATGTGATAATGTTTTCTGCTAAAACTAGATATCAGGTGAGAGAGAGGGAGAGAACATATTCATATGATACCTAATAATAATTGCTATAAATGAACTGTATAAAAACTATATCCTATGAACCAAGAAAATGAAATAATGATATATAAAATATTAATACAAATGTGACTCAGATGATTACAGTATCATGATACTGCATAATAAATGTAGGGAAATTTAATAATTCTAGGGAAATTCAACATCATAAGATTGACTTAGGTCCAAATTGATTTACGACCTGTCTCTTGTAACCTAACCCTGTCATAAGTCGATGACTACCAGTACTGTATGACACACTGTACTGGATAATATGCCGCAATGAGGCACAGTTGGTGAGGTGGATGAGGACGAGTCATGCAGTTACAAATGGATGAATGACGAAGGGACATAACTGCACGACTGTAAAGAAAAAATTATTAAAATATGGGTTAGTGAACTGTTGCGCACGCATTATGTTTTATATCTTCTATATGTAATATATTACATTAGTATATTGATTTTGTACTTGCATGTTTAAAAGCTGAAAAAAACTTTACTGAAAAATATCTTGCCCTTCTCTTGTTAGGGAAGGAGGTTCATCTATACCATCATCATCCCTGTTTTGTGGGGGCTCCACTGGGGTTGCTGGAGAAGGGGTTTCGCATTCAGGAGATTCAGAAGAATCTGTGTTTGGAAAACAAACACTTGCAGAAGATACTTTCGTGATGACGGACACTGTAAGAGTGAGGTCGAGTCAGCCTGAGAAGTGTTACTGTCCAGGAGGGAAACGGCACTCGAAACGAAAGGCTGGGTGCAAAGAAGCATGGGAGGTTTGAAAATGTTGGACTGAGCATAGCAGTACTACGAATATGCAAAACTTTATTTAAATGTTATAAGGATCTCTGGGTCGAGAATAACTGAATACGCGAGGAGGAAGGGTTAACTGAATTTCTCTTGACATGAGACACAACATGAATGCGGATAATGATCCTCAAAAACAATTACCTTGAACACTACATGCAGTAATTTCAAACAGATACAGTACAGAGAAAGACATCTTAATGTGCAGTAAAAACTAAACAGGCTAAAGCATATCTTATATAAACCATGTCTACAGAGAAACTGAAAGAACAAAGAGACTAAAGAGACTAGCCCATCAGTACTGATCTTTTTACCACACACTGCTATAATGCTCCAATACTTTACAAGAACCATGGGTCTATTGAAGGGAAAGAAAATGGGGAAATAAAACTAAAGTCGATTAAACTGAGCTTCTAGAGAATAAGCAATATGAACATCAGGGGAGGGTCATAGAAATAATAAGAGCTACTGGGACTCCTAGTTAAAATTTTTCAGAACAAAAAATCAATCTATAAACTGAACTTAGTTAAAAATTTAACTTATTTGAGGAGTGGACATCTGTACTAGAACTAGTACCAATAAAATACAGTAGTTTACCTTGTATTGGAAGTACTATTCATATTTAAAGCTGGTAATCTTGTGTACATGAGGATGTCTGTGAAAAGGAAAAACAAACGGGGCTGTGAAGAGTTACCATTCTGAGATATCTGAAAATGTAAAAACTTAATTAGAAATTTTGTTTAAATGATGAGGAATCCACTCATACAGACAATCTATATATGCATAAGAAACAATGCCTATACATTCATAAGTAATTTTGATCAATGCAAGGAATTTATCTAAATGAGAAGAGCAGAAAATATCTTAAGAGAACCATATAAAAAACATGAACTATATATGAATCATAAGGATAATATCCTCATTCCAATATCAACTGTTCAAACTCTGAGAGATTTATTAGAACAAATGGAAAATTTGTGGCATTCAAATTGAAAGCTGTGATGGAATTGAAGGCTTCATATCTATTAGATGTTGAGTTTATATCCTTGCAATTTAAGTGAAGAGATTAAGGCTACCGGCACATGGGACACTTTTATGTCCTTTTCTTACCATCCCCAGGACCACAAAAGGTATTGCCATTGAAAACTTGGTTAGGATTCAACACTTGTTTAAAGTTGCTTAACAGAAATTTCTAACGAAAAATATGACAAATTCTGAAGTAATTTGTAATTTTCCTAACTATACAAACCTTGAGCTCTTTACAGTGGAATATTATTTCAGTGAATGCTGAAAACTAGCCAAAAGACTTTATAGCGAGCTATAACTATCCACTAATAGTTAGTGGGGGGGGGGGGGGTAACCGGGGGTAGACCAACCAGCCCTTCACACACTCACACACCGGTGAAATGTCTTCACTTGCAGGGAGGAATTTCTCGGGGATTAGGTAATGGCAAGATAGGTATGTGTAAAGAGCTCAAGGTTTTTATAGTTAGAAAAAGTACAAATTACTTCCAAATTTGTCATTTGTTCCAAAACGAATACAAACCCTTTCGCTCTTTACAATGGAGACTCACCCTTGGGTAGGAAGAAGTTCTAAACCAACTGGCTGATTTCTGACCTGTTGTGTAATTTGCTTCACACAAGCTTATTAGAAACACCCTGACACCTCACTAACTCTCAGAATGTCTGAGAAAGCTAACGGCCTGGGTAATTGGTGCGATTGTGTGTAAACTAATCACTGTGACTTGACCAGGTAAGGAATTGTTTGGAATTGAACTCCACACTTAACCTAGTAATTGCTTGACTCACCATCGCTGGGAGGAAGGGGATGTAACCAACATATATCGTATTTCAACATATCATATTTTAGGGTACACATGGGATATGATTTTTATCTGCAGACAGAAGTCAGCTTGCAGAATTCTATGGGTTCTGTTCCCCGAGAAGGGAAGATGAAAGGAGAGAGGATAGCCACTCTACCGTTCATCTCAGACTAATCCCGGGAAACATCTGCCCTCGACCGACTGCTACTTGTCCTGTAAGGGAGGCTGAGGTATCTTTAACCATATGTTGTGCTGCCACCACAGAACCTAGGTATCCAGGTTCCTCCGGGTTACGTCTTGCAGTCGTGGCTGTGAGGGTTATCTGACACTTCCACAAAGCAGTTTGAAAAGCTTGTGTCACAGCAGTTCTTTTAAAATATTAGCGACATACTATGCCGCTACATCATGAGCTATAAGTCCAAGATCTTTTGGAGGAGAGTCTGGGTTTAGGGATCGATTTATATCCTGTCGGATGCAAGTAGAGATTGTATTCTTAATAACTCTCCTCTTGACCCTGCCTCTGTTCACAGAAAACTTGTTCATGTTCAGGTGAGCTACCGCAGATCATATAAGATGACACCTCCGCCCTCTTATAGTTTAGTACCAAATGATTTGGGTCAAAGGAACCTCTGGATAACCACAGCCGAAGTCTGAAGTTTGGCAACAGACTCAGGAAAAGACTGAGGGATGAAGTAGTTACCAGACCTTCGTCCTCTGGCTGAGGTATGTCGTAGAAGAAACTACAGTATGTCTTTCGCTGGCACTCATCACGGAGGTCAAAGTGAGAAGGAAAGAATCATCTTAAAAGTCGAGACAAGTTCAGAAGACCGACTAGCAGCATGAAGCACTCCTTTCAGAGAGCATGGTACAAGAACTATGCTCCAAGGAGGTGGTCTAACTTCTGATTTAGTGACTACTAAGCTTGACACTTTGAAAGAGGAATGACAGTTCTGCCGAGGGAAAGTTGACTGTTCAAAATGGAAGACCAGGCTCAAAGCCGACAGACATTCTGTTATAGTCAAGATCGAGCTGGTCTTTCCTTCATGAAGTACAGCAAGCTTTGCTGTCCTGGGGAGAGAGATATGGAGTGGCATGAGGCCTCTTTCCATGATCTCAATCTTACTTATTAGACCACTTCGCCTGGTGGTAAGCAACCGACGACCAACTGGGGTATCCAACCATCCTTTACGTTATTGCTCGTGAAAAATATCCTCCAGGTGAGAGGTCGTGGGGACATGACTGATCATGTTATGAGTAGCTCTGCAAAGGAGAGAATTCTCTGCAGGCAGGAATAGAGGGTCTGGGTGGTATTCTGGTGGCTACCACTGTGGAGCTATCAGGGACACTGATCACTCTGTTGATGACCTATGAATGAGTCTCCTCCTCAGAGAGAAAAGGTGAGAAGCACATAGACATACCATGGATGTAGGAGGGGGTCTAATAAAGGTGCCAGGTTACCCCATACTGGTTAACTGTACCCCAGAAACTACCAGACATGAGACATCCTGATCTGAAAGGTCACTCGAAGCCCACTATCTGAGTCCGCCTGGTCAAATTACTGCTAAGAAGTTTCTTTGGCTACACTGAATTAGGTTGCCGAAGGTAATAGAGTTATCTCCAGTCCAACCACATCTTCTAACGACTAGACGGACAGGAGTCGTGCAAAGAAAATCTTTGACAGGGTGTTGAATGCCGGCTAAAAATACCTTGTCCGGGTATTCTACCACCATCGTGTTCTGATGCAAACACTACAGTGTGACAAGAAGGGAGTTGTTAGATGAAATTAAGAGTAAGCAACATTGCACTCTAATCCAGGAAGACTTGTGTGGCACTGCCGACAGGTGTTGGAACGTGGCTCAAAAGGCCGTGTCAAGACAGGTAAGTCCACCCCCTTCTTTCAATGCAACCCCCAAGAGCATCAAATGTGGGGAAGGAGAGAGAAGGGTGGTGATCTCTACCTCCAGACTCGGGTCTCTCTATTACTCTGATACTATCAGACTCGCAAGTCCATGGAATCCATGCTAAGACTGAAAGGAACAGTTGCCACTAGAGGGGACGTAAGCTATGACTTTCACTGAGGGCCACCGAACTCGGTCAGGCACCTTTGTTTCTTTTAGAGGTTATTTGCTTTTTTAACTATGCCAGTTCTCATGAATATTGCCAGCATAAATTCTAGCAGTTTTATCCCAAACAGAGAAAACTTCCAGAGGTCGACTCAATGTCAGAAAAATATTTCCACTCAGTCTGCTAGAATTTAACTACTTGTCTAAGGGATGAGGAGGGACCCCGGTTGCAACTACAGTGAACATTCTCGTGAACAATTGAGGGGTTGAGCGTATGCCAGAGCCTCCCACTCTGTACAGATAAAACAATTCTGAACGGATCAGTAGTCAGTCACTGAATGTCTGGTCATTGAAAGGAGAAAAAAAGCAGGACGTGTCACTTCCCACAGAGGATTAGGGCCATCTGGGGATCACACCCTTAAGTCTTCTTATTACAGTATTCCCTCATTCTGTGGCATCCTCCCCCCGGTAAGGGGAGCAATCCCGACTTCACTTGCCATAGAGTTGGAGGCGCCATTGACTTCCCTCATTGGAATGCGATTCGACATGCTAGAGGATAGAAGAGACAGTATGTACCAGCAACCCTTTCAGAGGAAAACTAATCTTTCCATCCTATTCCATCCGACAATTGAGAGACACAAGGAACATTTGACTCTAAAGCAAAAGATCAATTCTCATCTGACAGCCCGAGGACACCGAGAGGTTGCTTAAGAAGTGAACATTCAAATCAATCACTGTCAAGGCATACGATCAGTTGCAAGCAACTGTCTCTGTAAAGGGAAGATGAATTCTGTCCTCCAACTGCCATTGCTATAATGAGAGTTGGTCATGTCTGTATGCTACAGACAGGTTAACACTGGAGTAGCTAGTTATCTCTAATCGGTATTGGTATTACAGCAAATCTCCCCTGTAGATCGCTGTCAAACAATCGATCTATCGCAAGCGCCTACTTCCGAAGGACAAGATTAAGACGTAGCTTCAATAACTTTTGTCAGACAGGGAGTTGCAAGCATAAGTTCAGCTATGGACCACTCTAGAAGGTAAGTTTCCTCCGATTTATAGCATGAGTCCCCTGTGATGGGTACCCTGGGACAGAACAAAGATCCGAGTGCAGCCTTAATGAATCATTGCGCTCGAAACTAAATTGGAGAACATCAACGTTAGCAGACGAGACCTACTTCATCTTGATGACAGGCATCCCTTAGAAAAGGCGAATACCTTTCATATCTCTCCGCTCCAAATCGGCAACACTGGCATAAGCTCTGAATATTCCCACTCAAGGAAACAGACATGCTTATGCTAAGTTTCAGAGTCTAAGTACTTTTGATACTCGGACGTACAATCCGGAGATGTCAGGATGAAGGGAGGCCGCCTACTGGAGGGTAAACTACTACGTCTGTTTACATGATGGTAGGAGGATTATGAATAACCTGACTTCCCCCAAGATAAAACGATCGAATGAGAAAAGAATGTACAGTATTGGAACAAAGCCATGGTCTACAGGCTGTCTCTTTCCTACAAGGTCGTTTATCCTCTCTTGCAGAGGAGATTACATCTAATTGTGTGGTCTTCTTCGGAGCTAGATGGAGCTTTGTGAGATCATCTCAATGGGGGAGAGGCGGAACGAGTCTGTCAAAGAGATCTCCCTAGGAGATTGAAAGCCTCGGCTAAGACGAAGATGCAGTGTATCTCCCAAAGGAGGGGTAGGGTTCTTAAACTTCCTCCTCTTTTTGGCTGTCAGTACCAGTGTCAACAGCACTTGTGACACATCTTCCTACCTACCTGGTTCTATTGCTCCCCATTTCCTCTTCAGGGGGGAGAAAAACTCCTCCAAAGCAGGTTTGGAGTGGGCTGTCCCTTTAGACCTCCGTCCAGGATAAGACAGGGGCGCGACTCGCCTTGGACTTTGCTCCACCCCGACATACGATTTGGCTCATCAAAGAGGGGGGAGCGCACCGTCTTCGGGATCAGCATCAGTAGCAGGCGAAGGCAAATGGGGAGACCGTTCAGCGGACAATAGCCGAATCTACAGAGTCGCCGCTGGCAGCACTCATCAGTGATGGGTCCACCTCCTGTCCACCTCCTAGGAAGCCGGTGTCCGCTTCTTATCAGCACCTAGTTGGAGATGCTCCAATAATGCCTCCTTCAACAGGGGACCAGCCATATCCAGTGAGGGCCAGACCTTCAAAATATCAGAGAAAGATCAGGCGCTCCCCGAGGGTAAGGGCAGAACTGCTTCTCCTGAGGAAGCACTTCTGTCCCTCGATTCCTGAGGTTAACCTGGAGTTAACTGGTCTCCGCATCTACTTGACCGTTCCTCAGTGGAGACCGATTGAGGAGGAGCTTCGGGAAGAGATCGGGAGGGAGGGTCAATGAAGAAGTCTGACGTTTCTTCGATTTCGAGGAACACCTTGAAGGTGAAGAATCTCGATTAGACTTATTCTTGCGCCTAAGCCCAAACCTCTCCCACTGGGAAGTAGACCACTCCCGACACTGAGAGCAGGTGTTGTCCTAGTCACAACGCCGGTCTCTACATAGCGGACACAGGTGTTATGGGTCCATATCTATGGAGGACATAAAGGTACTGCAGGTGCAGACCCCCGGTCCAGGACAGGTACACATGAGGCCCGTCAGGATGTCACAAGCAATCTCATAAGAGAAAGAAAAATAATTAGTTATCAGTTAATGGCAAATAATAAAAAAAGTAAGAGAGAAGGAGAGCTGCAACGTCCGTTATCCACTGAGCCAAAATCAAAGTGGATGCTCAGCCCAGGTGTGAGAGTGAGCGGGGTAGTCGGCTACCACCCACCTCTCCCGCTAATTAGCAAGTTGGGTGGTTATCCCTCGTGAGTCTTATGGCTTGTCTTTCTGCTTCGCTGAAAGTAATACTGCACCCCTATAAATAGCGACAGTTTGTATAAAGTAACGGAACAAATCTTGTTGTACAGGCTGTGCACTAAGTGTAAGGGGTAGTTTAGCCAGTGATTAGCATTCTGTAAGCATTGTAAACATTGTAAGCGATGTGCAGTAAGAGCAACTGGAGGTGTATGAAACGATGTTAGCCTTCTGGAAGCATTGTATACACTGTAGAGACTATGCAGTGAATGCAAGTCAAGATGTAGTTAGTGATTTTAGTCTTGAGGAAGCATTGTAAACATTACAGTATACAGGCTGTCTGAGAAATGATCTGGCAGTGATTTTAGCATTCTGGAAGCATTCTAAACATTGTTGCAGATGTTCATAGAGTGCAAGAAGTGGTTTAGCTAGTGATTTTAGCCCTCACGAACTGTTCTAAACATTGTAGTGGCTGTTCAGCAAGTTCAAATGGTGTTGTACCCAGTGATTTTAGCCTTCTGGAAGCCTAAACGTTGTAGAGTTTGTGCAATAACTGCATGTGGTGTCGTAGCCAGTAATTTTAGTCTTCTGGAAGTGTTATATACATTGTAGAGGCTGTCTGCGGCAAGAACTACCAGTGATTTGAGACTTCTGGAAACGTTGCAAACGTCGTAGAAGCTGTGCAGAAATTTTAGCCTTCTGGCAGCTTTGTAAATGTTGTAGAGACTGTGCAGTTAGTGAATGTGGTATAGTTGCCAGTGATTTTATCCTTCTGAAAGCATTGTAAATGTTGTAGAAGCTGTCTGAGGAAAAACTTGCCACTGATTCAAGCCGGTTACCCGACTCCTCCCACTAATTAGCGAGTTGGGTGGTTATCCCTCGCTAAAAGTCTTGCGGCTCGTCTTTCAGTTTCGCCGACAGTAATACCCCTACAAATAGCGAAGGTTTGTATAGATTAACAGGACAAATTTATGTTCACTCCCTGTTTGAACACTTAATTTCTACTTTATCACTCCAATCACTAGGGCTGGCTTGGTCTGAACTTCTCGCTGGTTTACTACCTTCTTTCCTCTTATGTTTAAAAATCCCTATCATGAATACTTTTAGAAACTAATTTGATATATTCCACCATATTTCTGCCTGGAAAATTCACACATTCTAAGAATCTATGCTTCAAACCACAAATTACAATTCAAACAAATCTTAGAATCAGCCCAAGACATTACTGGACTTATTTAGATAAATCTAATAAACAAAAAGACTAAATAACACTCAAATATACAGTACCAATCATGTTGACAGCGGTCAGTATGTCTATATACTATGATATCGATAACAAATACAATTGCTTACCATAGAGTGCCAAACATGGCATTACCATATCAACAAATACTAAGAGGGTAGGCAATCTGAATGAGGAAAGAGATAACTATTTTAATTTTTTAATGTAAGAAGTCAGAAAGGGTAAGCTTCAGCAAGGAAACACAGTGAACCCCAGGTAAAATTCACTGATATCATTTATATAATCTACTGATCAGCACCACACTTTTAGTGGTTTGGGGTCATAATGATTTCCACTATTGATTCAAGATAATGAAGGTATTTGAAATGGTAGTTAAACTCAGGTGTACAGCCATTTGAGCAAAGCAGAATGCAAAAAAGGGATTCATGTGACTATGTGGCAAAGTGGTCATTGTTATTTTAATATCCCTATTACAGTACTAGACAAACTACAACCTTGGCTGGAAAAGAAGAATGATACAAGCCCAAGAGCTTCAACAGGAAAAGCAACCAGTGAGAAAAGGAAATTAAGAAATAGCAAATGAACTATACATAAGTAGTGAACGAAAAATATAAAATATTTCATGATCAGCAATAGTGTTATAATAGCTCAATTTTATATAAACTATAGAATGAGACTTATGTCCACATGCATAACAAAATAGAATTTACAAATAATAGAACTTTTGAAGTTCCACAAATTACACCACCAGATTGAGGATGAGAAGTTCTCACTTCAAGGTAATGGTTATATGAATTTTCAGTTGAGTATTGATATAAGTGATATTGTTTTTAAAATTGTTTTTATATCTATCACTATGGCATCCTTCAAGACCAACTTTCTGAACTCCTCTGCTTTCATATCATTCAAAAAGGATTTATGTTTACTTGCTATATTACATGTCAATATAGGACTCCTTACATTGCATAAAGTAGGAGGCAGATGTTATAGCTCGGGTTTACTTGTCCAACATTTGTCCCTCAAAGTGACTCCATTTTCACATGTAAAGCCCATTTCTAGTTCTCAAACAAACAATTCTGGGATTTCTCGCAGCTCAATTTTTTTCACCTATCTTTTATCACAGCTAGATGGTCAAATTACAATATGAAAGACCCAATTAGCTGTGAAACACCTGGGGATCTGATGAACACATGCACATACCTACCTACATGTGCCTACTAGTTAACCTTTTTTCTTTTAAGGAATCAGCTGTCCAAGCAATTTCCTGACAATGAAATGGGTTATAATAAATATCAGAATTGTAAGAAAATTAACATTAAAATTTAAGAAATTTCATGTTTTGATATACTTTAAAACCTTAGCTTACCTTCTGTAATACACCCTCCCTAATAAGCTGTCTTCCAGGTGCAATGATATTAGGTTGCCCATTCTTCATGGCCTCTTGCAGTTTAAACATTCGTTGTACACACTCAGCCTTCTTTAAGCTTTCTTCTATGTGACCAGCAACCTTTACTATAGCTTCACTCGCTTCTACGAAAAGAATAAATGTGTAATAATGAGTACTTCAAGCGAGTTCATAGATAGTACTAACATATATACCAACACTGCAAGTAAAAGAAGGGATTTGTTTTGCTTAATGAATGGATGGATCAGTGAAATAACCAGATTTTTAATAATAAAATTGTTATTACTATACTCACTTCATGTCCAAATTGCTTCTTCTCTAGAAGCTTGATTTATCGACAATTATCTTTAAAAAAAATTTAATTTCGCATTTTCTTTCCTTTCAACACACAAACACCTCTAGTAAAGTAATGAGACACTCTAGCAATTAATGGAAAGAATAGAACCAGTGAGGTGCTAGAGGCTCTATATCATTTCAGTCTCAAGGTCAAAATTATTCCTTGTCCTTTTCACATCACACGTCAGGGGTTGAGCATATATATGAACATCAAGTGAGTATAAAAATTACAAATATCACAAATTTTAAGTAATTTAAGTATTTTTCCTAACATACTTACCGAGAACTACTTTCTTAGGAGTTACCTGGAATCTCCTCTCAACCGACCAGAGTTTTGTGTAGTCTACCCTACCTCCGTTTTCTATGGAGGACTAACCCAGGAGTAAGGAAAACGTGCCCTGAGGGTAGACCTGAGCTAGGTCGGCGTTAGCTTGGGTCTCTCTCGTCAGTAAATTCCTAGGATGGTGCAAAAAGGCTCTTCAAGGGCAGAAAGGCACTCGGGGAAGGTAGGGAGGGCCATTACCCGAAAGTAGTTCTCGGTAAGTATATTAGGAAAAATACAAATTACTTAAAATTTGTGATTTGTTCCAACACAGAGACTTACCTCGAACTACTTTCTTAGGAGACTTACACTTTAGGAGGTGGGAGTGTCTTCCTGACCTTCAGACCCAGCTAAGCGGACGTCAAGTAACCTAGATATGAACTAGGTTATATAAAACAAACCGGAAAACGAAGGGTAGGGCAAACTACACAAAGAGTCCAGTGACGAAGCTGCAGAGACGTGTCTTCATTGGTTATATATGTGTGGTTATCTCCGATCAGGGATAGGAAAACGGGGATTAGGGTGAAAAGGAACGAACCTGTGTCTCCTGGTTTTGCTATCCACGATTGTACCTGGGGCTTCACCGTTAAATCGCTTGGAGCGCGGAGATGACTGTCCCAATAGAAAACCCGTCCAAAGACCTCCTCGAGTAATCCTTGAGATAATGGGCAGTGAAGGTCGACTGGTTCGACCAGGTGCCCGCCCGAAGGATCTGGCCCACTGCCATGTTCTTCTCAAAGGCTAAAGAAGTGCTTAGTCCTCTAATGTCATGTGGCCTATGAGTACCTGGCAGGGTCAGTCCCTCCTCATTATAGGCCCTGGCAATAACTTGTCTCAACCAATAGGAGATGGTATTCTTCGATACCTGCTTCTTCGTAACACCCCTAGATGTGCAGTCCTCTCAAGGTACTTCCTAATGGCACGGACGGGGCACAACTTCAAATCCTCTGGATTCCCTGTCTTAGGAATGGCTGGCATTGAGAATCCCTCGAACTTTGGATCCCAGACTGCTGGATTCTGAGTTTTTGCCACGAAAGCAAGGACGAACTTGAGGGAGATTTCTCTCCACCCCTTCGAATGAGAGACGTCGTAAGACAGCCCATGGATCTCTCCTACTCTCCTCGTAGAGGCCAAGGCCAACAAAAAGACCGTCTTGAGAGTGAGATCCCTGTCTACTATATCCTTCAGTGGTTCGAACGGGGGTCTACTTAACATTTTCAGAACCCTTGCCAAGTCCCACTGAGGCACCCTAGCGGTTTGAGGAGGGCAGGCTTGTTCAAAGCTCCTGATAAGCATAGAGATGTGTCTAGAGGAGCCCAGGTCGATGCCCTTCAGAAGGAAGACTTGACCCAAGGCTGCACGTACCCCTTTTATAGCTGGAATTGACATCCCCACTTCGTCTCTGAGATGTACTAGAAAATCTGCGATAACTGGGACCAAAGCTTTGAGGGGCTTGGTGTTCTTTGAAACACACCACTTCGTAAAAGCGGCCCATTTTGCTTGGTAGACCGCTGCCGAAGATCGTCTCAGATAACGCGACATCTTTTCTGCAGTTCTTGACGAATATCCTTCCTTCCTCAGGAGTCGCTCGATAGTCTCCAGGCGTGAAGGCGTAGAGACTGCGGGTTGTCGTGGAACCTGAGAAAGTGTGGCTGTTGTAGAAGATCTGGCCTGTCGGGAGGCGGCCACGGAGGAAGACATGCCAGGTCTTTTAGATCCGCGAACCACTCCCTCTCCGGCCACCAGGGCGCTACCAAAGTCATCCTTAAGTTTCGGACAGCCCTTACTCTGTTGAGCACTTGCCTGATCAACGTGAAGGGGGGAAAAGCGTACACGTCGAGGTTGTCCCATTTGTGCTGAAAGGCATCTTCCAAGGCCGCCTTTGGATCTGGGACAGGAGAACAAAACACTGGGAGTTGTGCATTCAGCCTGGTTGCAAAGAGGTCCATCACTGGGGACCCCCATCTTTGAATGATGAGCCTGGCTACTTCTGGGAGGAGGGACCACTCTGTTCCCACTATCTGTCCCATCCTGCTGAGACCGTCGGCTAGGACGTTCTTCTTTCCTGGGATGAACCTTGCCGAAATTACTATCTGGTTCGACTCTGCCCAATCCAGGATCTCTAGAGCGAGATCGCACAACTCCTTTGACTTGAACCTCCTTGTTTCTTTATGTACGCGACTACTGTGGCGTTGTCGCACATCAACGCCACCGTGTTTCCCCTTAGAAGTTCGATGAACTGCAGGCAAGCTTTTTGGACCGCCTTCAACTCCAGGACATTGATGTGTAGTCCTTTCTCCACGTCCGTCCAGGTTCCTCTCGCCGTCTCGTTGAGGAGATGTGCTCCCCACCCCTCGTTGGAGGCGTCTGTGAATAGGAGCATCTCGGGAGGCTCGGTCGCGAAGGGCATCCCCTTGAGCGTATTCGACCGGCACTGCCACCACTCCAGGGAGAGTATTGTGTCTGTCAGAACTGGGATTAATTTTTGGGGTGAGTCCAGTTGGTTCCAGCAACCCTTCAGGTTCCATTGGATGTTCCTGAGCCTGAGCCTCCCTTGGGGAACTAGTTTCTCTAATGACACCAGATGACCTATTAGCCTTTGCCAGTCCTTGGCTCTCCTGGGCTGGCCCGAAAGGAAAGGCAGAAGGATCTTTAATAGGTTTTCACGCGGTCCTCTGTCGGAAAGGCCTTCACTAGTCGGGAGTCCAGTGTCATCCCCAAGTAGGTCATCCTGGTGGAGGGCGACAGGTTTGATTTTTCTGGGTTGATCATGATACCCAGATCCTTGCAAAATTGAAGCAGCTTTACACCTTGCTCCCTCAAAACGTCTTCCGAGGAGGAAAGGAGCAACCAGCCGTCCAGGTACCGGATGAGGCGAATACCCCGCTCGTGAGCCCACACCGAAACTGTCGTGAAGACTCTCGTGAATACCTGGGGAGCTGTTGACAAACCGAAGCAGAGGGTCTTGAATTGCAAGATCTGGGCACCCCACTTCACCCGGAGAAACTTTCTGCTTGAGGGGTGGACCGGGATTTGAAAGTATGCGTCCTTGAGATCTATGGTCATCATGTAGTCTTTTTCCCTCAAGGACTGCAAGACCGACTTCGGAGTGTCCATTTTGAAGTCCGTCTTGCAAACCAACTTGTTGAGAGCTGACAGGTCTATCACCGGTCTCCATCCCCCTGTCGCCTTTTCTACCAGAAATAGTCGGCTGTAGAAACCTGGCCCCGGATGTAGGACCTCTTCCATGGCACCCTTCTCCAACATTGTGGACACTTCTTCCTGAAGGGCCGCCCTCTTCAATGGGTCCTTGGGTGCCAGCCACTCCATCAGGCTGGCCGGAATCAAAGGTGGAGGTTCCGTTAAGAACGGGAGTCTGTACTCTTCTTTCAGTACGGATACTGTCCAGGGCTCCGCTCCGTGAGCCCTCCATGCTTGCCAATATCGTCTGAGGTATCCCCCAACCTGAGGCTTGGGCAGGAGTAGGGGGCCTCCCACTCTATCTCCTCCTCGAGGAGCGGCCTGAACGTCCTCTCCTGGAAGCTGAATAAGCCGTCCTAAGAGAGGCAGACACCGCTGGAGCTCCTCTACGGGGGGGCTGTGGTGCTGGAGCCCAAGAGGAAGAAGGGGCGTCTCTCCTCGTCAGGCTAGGAGAGGCATGAGAAGTAGTGGGCCCATCTGATGTTGACCTCTTGTAGGAGGGCCTCCTTACGGGTTGAGGCCTGGGTGTGCTCACCTCCTTCCGTTTTGCGACCTTCTCCATTAGCTCCTCCAGCTGTTTTAACGGGAACAAGGAGTCACCCCACACAGGAAGGCTCCTCAAAGCCCCCGCCTCTCTGTCCGGAATCTTCCGGGAAAGCTTCGCCAAGATAGTATCCCGTTTCCAAAGTACCTAGTTCGCTGAAAGGGCAAGGGACTGGTATGTCAAGAACTTCAAAGTCTTGGCCCCGGAGATGATAAGCTCCTTCAGTAGGTTTTGTTGCTCCGGGTCCGTCAAGTCATAGGTGGCCTGCACCCCTACCAGCGTGGAGGTCCACCAGTCCAACCAAGAGGCGACGTGTACTAAGTCTTTTGACATTTCTTCCATCATCGCCGCCTCCGACTGCGAAAAGCAAATCGGGGCCGACGAGGCCCTGTGTTCTGGGGCACCCTGTCCCAGAACTTCTAGGGAAGGCTCTATCTTGCAGGCTCCCGGTCGCTGCCCTTCTGGAACATAAAACTTACTTTGGGACCTGAGTCCCTGTAGTAACTTTGAGGAGCTCTGTGACTTGGGAGCCTCGGCATTGCCTGCCACAATCTTATCCACGTGAGCCCGTCCCAGGACTAGATCTCTGGCCACAGGCAGGGCCAGGGAGGTTTTCTGCTGCACGGGTGCCTCCATCAACCGACTCAGGCTGGCCCTCCAGAAGTCCTCGTCGGCTGGAACTGGTTCCTCAATACGATGATGCCTGCGTATCAGGCCTATCACTCTTCGATACGCCGAGTCCTCGGTCAGGGAACCTTCCCTGCCGTCGGCAACACCTTCTGTCTGATCCCGAGGAGCCGGGTCACCGGGCACTCCCATTGGGCGCTGCGGCTCTGGATTAACCGGCACCCCCCTGCGGTGGTAGCGGTCTGCTCCGATGGAAACCTCCGCACTAGGGCCGGGTGTCGGGACGGGAATCGCCGTGTCGGCGAGAACTACCGTCCGCAGAATATCCTTGGAGGACGAGGACGCGGTTTCCGTGGGCCGACCCGACGGAGGAAACCGTTCCTGTGAGTCCAAAGGCCGAGTCAGCTGTGCCGACCCGACCAGGCTGCCCCCGCTGGGCGGGTTGAGCCGGAAGCTTCGCGGTCTTACGCCTGCCTGAAGAGGCCTTCTCGCATTGCTCCCTGCGAGAGTCATACTTGCGGCTGGTCGAGGGCCTTCGTGGCGAATAATCCCTAGACCGTCGGCTAGGGGAACGTTGAAAATCGCTCCTGCGGGGAACGAAGACCCATTCACCATCGGGGGACCTACTCTTCCTGTACTTCCTCCGCGGTGACCTGGATCGTTTCCTACTGTATCTCGAGTGGGACCTTGAGCGGGAATGCCTGCTCCTGGACCGCTCCCTCAGCCGTCGGCGCCTCCTCCTTGCTTCACCTTCTGAAGAGACCGAAGAACCTCCCTCCGAAGAACCCGACGATACTGTACAACCCGAACGACGGACGGGAGCGGGGGCCACGGAGGTCTTCGCGACCTGTTGAGTTCCAGAGGTCAAGGGTTGTAGAAAAGAATCCGGAACCGCCGTCAGAGGAGCTGGAAAGGAGGTCGGTCGCACTACACTTGGGAACCAGGTATCCAGGCCCTCTTCCATCCGCAACGGGGACCTACCTGGCGTTTTAGGGAGCCTCCACTCGAAGGGCTCACCTACCGTAGAGTCTAATTTCTCCTGGACGCTACCAGTCGCTGAAGTACCTGAAACACAGGCCCAAGAAGCGGGCGAAGAGACAGGTACAGCGTTACTACTCCACATGGGGTCGTCGGAGGAGACGTGCCCCCCAATCCCAATGGCAGAGTCTCCAGAACCCCCAGACACAGCACTATCAGGCTCCCCACTAGCCTGAGAAGGCCCAGCAACCCCCACATCATATAAATTAGACTCCTGGGGAAGAGCCCTCGGCACTTTCCCCGCAACGGACTTACCTCGTCCCCTACCCTGGGTAGGGGAAGAAGAGACGGAAGCCCCGTCGGACCGTCCACCTGGCGACGGTAACGGCGAAGAGATGCTCGACTTCCTGGGAGATCGTTTCGATGATTTCTTCTTTTTCGTGCCATAACGCACCCACTGGATCTCATTCCAGTTAACACACTCATCGCACGTATCCGACGACGAACACACTCTGCCTCTACAGGAAGAGCAAAGGGAATGAGGGTCCACTTCTGGCTTGGAAAGGAACGCTCCACATGACTTTCCGGCTCTAGGCCCAGGACAACGGCGGATCTGCTCCATCGCAACACAACCACAAGACACAGGCACGAAGGGAATAAACAAGGAATTCACTTGGGAAACACAAGGGAAGGGAGTGAACACGCGAGAGCACAAGGGAAAAGCACAGAGATACCACGCGGTAACCACGTGGGACACACGAGTCGGGACACAAAGGGTCGTAAGAGAATGAGAGCGGCGTGATGGTATCACGACGCGACCAGAGAACTTACTGACGAGCGAGACCCAAGCTAACGCCGACCTAGCTCAGGTCTACCCTCAGGGCACGTTCTCCTTACTCCTGGGTTAGTCCTCCATAGAAAACGGAGGTAGGGTAGACTACACAAAACTCTGGTCGGTTGAGAGGAGATTCCAGGTAACTCCTAAGAAAGTAGTTCTCGGTAAGTCTCTGTGTTGGAACAATATATTATTAAGATTACATTTATTTCTATGAACAATGCCTGATGTTCATATTGCTGACTCTCACACTATGATGGAGGTGAGACACCTGTTAAGAAAAGAGATTGGTCATTTACAAAATCAAAACAGTACAGGATAAAACAATTAAAATATTCTACACTCAATTGGTCTAGATTAATAACAAAACACTTTAAAATTACAAATTTGAAAGTAATTTGTATATTTCCTAACGATACAAACCTGTAGCTATTTATAGGGATTATCTTTCAGTGAAGCTGGAAGACTAGCCATTACAATTTTTAGGCGAGGGGGCAACTACTCAGCCCGCTAGTTGTAAGGGGTAGTGAGGGGTAGTGGGGGTTGCCAGCTACCCTTCTCACTCACACACCAGTGTATCTGAGCCACTTTTGATTGCAGGCAGGACTTATTAGGGGGACAGATGATGGCAGAACAATTTGTATAAATAGCTACAGGTTTGTATCATTAGGAAAAATACAAATTACTTTCAAATTTGTCACTTGTTCCAGCACTAATACAAACCTAATGCTATTTATAGGGATGACTCACCTATTAGGAGGGTGGAAGTCGACCACTGGCTTGGCCTTTGGCCCAGGGTTTTCTCGTACAGGCTTAGCACATAACTGAGAGAAACCTTAACACCTTGCTAAAACCTCATGCAATGCACAGATAGCGGCCTGTACATCCTATTTGGGTATGATAATGGCAATGTGAGTGTCTCAGTAAGATCCTTCCATAGATAAATTGGAATTTTAGCATCAAACATAGAAGTTTCCCAATACCCTCGCAGGGAGTATCGGGGAAGTAAACAAGTATTGATTCTATGCTAGGTTACAAGGGGAAATAGTTATTACCCGCAGATAGGCGAGGCCAACTTGCAGAGGTCCCATGATGCGGTTCCCCAAGAGAGGGGAAGATGAAAGAAAGAAAGAGCTAGTCATTCTTAAACATTCATCACATACTAATCCCGGATAACCTATGCCGTCAACCATCTGCTACTTGTCCATCAAGGAGCCTGAGGCATACTAAACCAGATTATGCGCAGCCACCACAGGACCAATGGAGAACGTCTCTAATTTCCTGAGGATCATGTCTTCTAGGCAGTGGGCGGTGAAGGTGGTGAAGGTCGTCTGACGCTTCCACACACCCACCTGTAGTACCTACGTAACAGAATAGTTACGTTTAAATGCCAGGAACGTACTTATGCCCTGACATCATGAGCTCTAGGTCGACGAGGAGGAGGAGGATCGGGATTCACTGCATGGTCAATGGCTCTGCGAATTCATGCTTAGATAGTAACCTTTGTGACTCTTCTCTTGATCTTTCCCGTGCTGACAAAGAGTGCTGACACTCAGGGCGAGCTACTGCAGTGCATTTAAGGTAATACCTAAAACTCCTCACTGGGCAGAGTAACAGTTGATCTGGGTCATCAATTAGAGAACGTAGGCTCCCAATCTGGAAGGGCCCAAATGAAGGATCCCCTACTCCCGGATTTTGAGTCTTAGCAATAAACTTGAGGATGAAGCTGAGTGTTATCTCCCACCCATCCCCATGAATAGGCGATGTCGTAGGATAGACCATGAAGTTTACAGAGTCTGATGGCCAAAGCCAAAGCGAGCAGGAAAACCGTCTTCAAAGTGAGGTAGCGATCTGCTACCTGGCATAATGCTTCGTAAGGAGCTCCTTTTAGGGACTAAAGGACCCAAACCACATTCCAAGGAGCTCTTGCGACTGGGGTCAAGTAAGATCATGATTTTATATGAGGAAATAAAGCTCCAACGAAGAGGAAACATCAACTCCTTTCTGTCTAAAGGCAAGGCTCAAAGTTGAGCAATAGCCTTTCACCACCAAGACCGAGAGAAGCTTTTCCTCCCAAAGGTATACAAGGAACTCTGCTATTGCTGGAATAGTGGTATCGAGGAGAGAGAGACCTCTTCCATTTCACCCACTACTGAAGACAGTCCACTATGCCTGGTAGACTGAAGCTGAGGATCTTCGCAGGTATCCAGACATCCTTCTTACAACCTGTTGCGAAAAGCCTCTCTGAGAGAGGAGATGCTTGATAGTCTCCAGGCATGAAGACAAAGAGAACCTACTGCTTATTGGAAGATGCTCATGTGTGGCTGTTTGAGTAGATTGTGTTGTGGAGTGAGTACTCTCTTGCCGACAGGGACACTGAATTGTCTTTTGTCCATTTTAACATCTCTACTGCTAGATGGCATAGGAGCTGCAAAAAGGTACCGCCTTGTTTCTTTACATAAGCCACTACTGTGGTGTTTTCGCTCATCAGCACCACAGATTGACCCACCAGAAACTGTTGGAACTGTTGTAGGGCTAGAAAGCCTACCTTTATCTCTAAGAGATTTATGTGCTGGTACCTTTCGGACTCGGACCATAGCCCTGAGGCTGTGTTCTGCAGCATGTGGGCACCACACCTTTCTTTTGGTGCGTCTGTATAGAGCATCAATTCCGGGGGAAGGGTGAAAAGGTCTGTCCCTCTGAAGAGGTTCTCGTCTGTCACCCACCACTGAAGGTCTGTCAGCTACTTTGGTCCCGTAGGAACCAGTGTATCCAGGGAGTCGGTGTGCTGACTCCACCTGGAGTTCAGCCATCACTGGAGAGATCAAATTCTGAGGTGGCTGTTGGGCACTAGATGAACCAGGGATGCCAGGTGACCTAAGAGATACAACCACTCCTGTGCTGAAGCTTTTCTCATCTGAGGAATGGGCTTGTTACTTTCCTCAGCCTGTGTACTCTGTTACCTGATGGAAAGACTTTCCGTAGCTCGGTGTCTATGATCATACTGAGATATACCAGTCTCTGAAAGGGGAGCAGGGATGAATTCTCAAGATTCGTCCCTTTCAGAGACTGAAGAAATCTGGAGAGCAGTCGAGGACCTCCTGAAGAGCGCCCTTCTCCAACATGGTTTGGACTTCGGCCCGGAGGGCTACCTCCTTTGCGGGTCCCTTCATGTAGGAGCACGATGGGACTGGATCCGAAGTAAGTAGAGGGAGAGATTGAGTGAACGGGAAGCGATACCCTGAACAAATCACGGAGACTATTCAGGGATCAGCCCCGTGCAGCAGCCACCTCTGCCAGCGGCATTGCAGGCATTCCCTCACCGGTGGTCAGGTGAGATGATTGCCTTCCCTATCAGAAACGACCTGTTGCTTCCCTTATTTTTACCTCTTCTGTAGGATTTGGAGCCCTTTTGGTCTTTTTCAGGAAAGGGATGCTTAGACATCTTTTTAGAGAACCCTGCTGTCCTACTGGTCAAGGGCTTGGTGGTCTGCAGCTGTTTCCTGGTAGGTGGTGGAGCCTTACCGAAGGGCCTAGATGTCAAGGCCCAATGAAGGAGGGAGTCATGGTTGGACTTCTTCCATCATTCAGCCACCCTCTCGACCTCTTCCAGCTTGAACAGCATTGAGGTGGAATTTCTGAGGCTGGTGACCTCAGATGCCACTGAATCCTCTTTCTTCTTTATTGCCTGGTCATAGAAAATGAAAATAGGAGTAACCCATTTAAAGGACTCAGAAGTTTGTATCTGCATAGGAATAAACTGTATTGTGCGACACAAGAAATCTTCCAAATCTTAAAATTTACTAACCGAGTAATTTGTACTGTATAAATCAACAAAGTGTACAATAAAAACAGAGAGAATGATTACTTGAAAATTCATGTTAAAAAAAATAAGAAACTTGGGAATTGTTATTACAATGTAATTTTTAAGATTGCTGATACAATGTACTTACGGACAATGCTTCCATAATGTGGATGATCACTGGGAGTGTGTTTCAACAGCTGCCCTAGTAGCAAGCGATAACGAGGGATTCTCTGAATAGGAGTTATGAGGAGAGATGGTAGCTTTGTCTGAACTTCAGGTCTTGATTCCTGTGTTGTTAACCAAGCCTTAAATTTTACAGTCTTCCTCTCATAATCCTAGTAATAGGAAGAAAAATAATTTAAGTTTGATGCTCCAAAATATAAAAAATTCAAAATAAAAACTACTGTATATTTTCCTTTTTTCGAGTTCATAAACTTTCACAAGGCTGGTTCAAATAAGTTTCTATTAAAGAGGGAGTTATTGATGAAATCTTGACTGGGGCAAAGAAGAAGAAGCATAAGCCTATCGAAAAGAGAGATGGATCTGATATAACAACATAAGATGAAGAAAGACAACGTTGGATGGAACACTTTAGTGAGGTTATGAATATGAGATACAAAGGAAATAATTTGATTGATATACCTGAAGTT
The DNA here is from genome assembly GCF_036898095.1 of Palaemon carinicauda. NCBI lineage: Eukaryota > Metazoa > Arthropoda > Malacostraca > Decapoda > Palaemonidae > Palaemon > Palaemon carinicauda. Next base: position 212,717,815 of record NC_090725.1, on the reverse strand, counting down.
GGTGAAGACCTTGATGTGCCCATGAATAAACTCAGTACGTTTGAAGTCAAAGCTATCATTAAAAACTCAAGAAATGAAAAGCTGCAGGATACGATGGAATAACTGCCGAGATGATACTGGCCGAAAATGAAGCGACTCCCAGAATACCCACAAGATTAATTTGTAGAATGTGGCATGAAGAGGCAAAAACCTGATGAATGGGAGTTAAGTGTGTTGGTGAAAATGACAAAAAAAGGAGGCCTGGCTGATGACAATAATTACAGACGCATAACACTTAAGTCAGTTATGAAAATATACAGTATGCTTATTCTAAAGAAACTGGAGAGAAAGATTGATGAAAAACAGAGATGAACAAGCCGTATTTTGAAAAGGTAGAAGTTGCACTGACCAAATTTTCATTTTGAGACGTACAGCAATGTATAGAATATAGAAATCCCCTTTTGATGGCATTTGTGAACTATGAAAAAGCCTTTGATAGTGTGCACTGGCCAATTTTGTGGAGAGTCCAGTGTTATTATGGAATTCCTCTTAAATATGTGAATTTGATTAGGTCTGTTCATGAGCCTAACAAGTGCAAAGTTAATGTTAATGGAGTCTTATCAAATGGATTCCCAGTGAACAGCAGAGTACAAGGGAATATGTTTTCACCTAGGTTGTTTATCCTCCTCATGGATTTTGTAATGCGCAGAACAGTCGGAGATGGTGAAGAAGGATTGGACTGATCGGTGATAGGAATTACCTACAGTATGCTGATGATGCAGTCCTTGTTAGCAGAACACCACTGGATTTGCAATGCTTGCTTAACAGAATGCATGAAATATCCCACGAAGTTGGGCTCAAGATAAATGGAAGAAAGACAGGGATGATGAGAACGGAGTATGCAATGGTAGATGAAATATCATTGGAAAGAGAAAGGATTAAAGAGGTAGAATCATTTAAATATTTATGAACTAAGATCTCCAATACAGGGTCCTTAGAATTAGAGTTTAGTGAAAGATTGAAAAAACCAAATCAGGTTAAGTAAAATTTGGAAATCAAATCGCATGAAATTACATATAAAAATCAGACTCTAGATCAGTTTAGTGAGATCGGTGTTACTATATGGACATGAGTCATGGTATGACAATGAGAGAGATTTGGGAGACTTGAGAACAAAGCCCTCAGAAGGATATCATGAGTTAAATGGCAGGACAGGATTAGAAGTGAAACGATAAGAGAGATTACTCGAGTCTCATATGTGGATAAGATCATGATGAGGGGTAGATGGAGATGATTTGGGCAAGGTCTTTGCACTTCCCAAGTGAGTTTACTTTTCCAAACATTCAGCTGGACTCCACAAAGCACTAGAAGAGTTGGAAGATCCAGGCCTACATGGCTGAGGACTATGAAGTGCAAAGTAGCAGATGATAAATGGAGAAGTATTAAATTAAAAGCTCAAGATAGAGACAACTGGCGAAATCTAACCGAGGCCCTTTGCGTCCAAAGGCATGGGAGGATGATGATGATGATGATGATGATGATGATGATGATGATGATGAAAGTGGAAACAAAGCTTGAAAGGGGATAATGTCTAAGTAAGGTAACCAGGTAGTGGATTAGAAGTAAAGAAAGAGCATCAGAGCCGGTGCAGATAGAATATCAAAATGCCTAATAGAACATTTCACAGTAATTATGAAATAGAAGAGTGAAATTGTTTTTGAGGCTACCATTTGGGGGAAAAAAAGGAAACAGTGCTATCAGATCACCTGAAAAATATACCTGGGAATAATTACAGTGAAGTGTTTAGTATGGCAGGTTTTCTCTTCCTCACCATTTTCCCCTTAGACCATCAACTCCTCTCAGTAGAGGTAAAGTAGTTAGATTTCAATTACGGCAATTTTATCAAAATGACAAATTTAGATATAATTCTAATTTTTCCTAACTACAGTATAAAACCTGGAGCTCTTTACAGTGGAGATATATTTCAGTGATAGCTGAAACTAGCCATTAAACTTTGCGAGGTGCAACTACTCTCTGCTAGTTAGAGGAAGGGGGAGTGTGGGTAGAACCCCCTTACAACTCAACTAGTAACTGAACAGCAATTTGCAATTGCAGCAGGACTTCCTGGGGAAAGGTGATGGCAGGACCAGTACAGGATTGCAGTAGTTACGAGAAATAAATTATTTCCATATTTGTAATTTTTTATGGCACTACAGTACAAACAAACCATTACGCTCTTCACAGTGGTGACACTCTTAGGTGGATGGAAGTCTTGAAAACCAACTGGCTGGTCACTAACCAGGGGTGTTACTCTGTGCTTCGAGTGAGCTGTTTAGAAGAACCATTACCTCATTGACTCTGAAAGTTAACGGCCTGGGCAATTTGTGCTAAGGTGTAAGAATTACGCAATGTGACTTGGCCAGGTAAGCTTAAAATTGGAACCAAACTCCACACTTAACCTAGACATTGTCCAACTCCACCTTGCATAGATATCGAGAGCATAACATATATATACATATACAGTGATATCTCAGGATATGAAAGTTTCTATATATAAAAAACTCATCATACAAAAAGGCATAAAAAGATTTTTACACCTCATACTGTATTATGAAAAACCCTCGGTACGAAACGAAATTCACCCAGATGCCAAAAAATAATTTTAAAATTTGCGCGCCGCACAAATTGTAAACTCACCACCATCATCCTGCTCTCCCATTGGTTATCTCCCTATTTTGATGCTAGTTACAGCTGCAAGATCCTGGTCTCCTATTTGTCAGCATCTTTCCCATCCTACATCTACGTATCGGCGTTCCTCTACAACTTCGTTTCGGCAATGCTACTGTTCAGATTAAATTCGTGTTGGTGATTTTGATTTCGTACTTATAGTTTTCATTTTTCTTTATTCAACATATAATTCAGGAGGAGGATGAATTTTATGAAGACAAAGCTGGCGATGAATCAAGAAATATGAGGCTGGCATGTGATTGAGTATGATCGCTAAGGAGTTTGGCCGAAATCCGTCAATGATAAGCACCATCCTCAAGCAAAAGGAAGCAACTAAACAACAACACCTTCTGAGGGTGTGACTGAGCTTCAAGTAAGAGGAGCTGCATCCATGATGAGATAGAGAAATTTCTTCTTTAGATTAAGGACAAGGAAATTGCTGGAGACACGATCACCAAGACAATAATCTGCCATAAGGCCAACGCCTTTTTTGGTGATCTTGTGCATGCTGAGGCCGAAGACGACGCAGGAGAAGGGACATTGCAAAAGGCGCCCACAGAGTTCAAGGCTCCACATGAGTGGTTTGAGAAATTCAAGCGACAGACTGGCATTAATTCAGTGGTGTGACATGGGGAGCCTTTGTAATGAAATTTGACAAGCTGACTCTCTAGGAAGTCTACAGTCATCAGCAAGTCTTCAACTGTGACATAACTGGAAAAATGCCACATCAGACCTACATCACAGTGGAAGAAAAAACTGCCCGGGCATAAGCCTATGAAGGACAGGCTTACACTTGCATTCTGTGCCAATGCCAGTGGGGATTGTAAGGTCAAGACCCTATTGGTATATCATTCAGAGACTCCTAGAGTCTTCAAATCCCACAAAATGTTAAAGGAGAAGCTTCCGGTAATGTGGAGGGCTTATGCAAAAGCCTACATAATGAGTGGGTAAATTTCTGTTTCGGTCTGACCGTGAAAAATTATTTGGAAGAGAACCAACTCCCTTACCCTCTTCCATACAACTAAATCATTCAGGAACAGTTCTCTGGCAGCGAGGAGGAGGACAGAGATATGATTACGACAACAGCAGAAATTAAGGAGATGCTATCTTATTATCATAAAGTGGCAGATTTTACAGAAAAGAAACACCCCAAAAAGGTTCACACAGGTCGTTTTCTTGCAATTTAATGACATTTACCCAAGTCATTTAAGGAACATTTTAAAAGGTAGGCAGAAACCAGCTTCCTTGGATCGTTATTTTTCAAAGAATCCCAAGGTGAAGATCAAAGTGATCTGAAAAACAGAAAAGTGGAAGTGAAGAAGAAATTGATGAAATTTACAAAGGGCAAAAGGTTAAGTAAAAAAATAGAAAAATAGAAAAAGGCAAAAAACAAAAAAACAAAAATTTTATTCATAGTTTTTTTGTAAAGTTGAGTGTTAATGTTTCCTGCCATTTATTAATGTGTTTTGTAAAGGTAAGACTTAACGTTTTCTGCCATTTGTTAATGTGTTTCGTAAGTTAAGTGTTAATGTTTTCTGCCTTATGTTTACGTGTTTTGTAGTTAAGAGTTAATGTTTTCTCCCATTTGTTAATATATTTTATAAAGTTAAGTATTATGTTTTCTGCCATTTGTTTATGTGTTTAGTAAAGTTAAGAGTTAATGTTTTCTGCCACTTGTTTGCCCTCCTCCTCTGCCGCCACTTTTGCTTTTGGACATCGCCTAATTCAAAAGGTAAGGTTCCACATTTTCGTATCATTTTTGTATTACTGTATTATTTTCCATTTATCATTGCATCATGTTCTAATATATTCTATTTACAATTATTAATGCTCAGGTTAGGTATATTGAATGATTAAAATGTATTTGCTCTTTTTCACTGTGGTTACAGGTATAGCTTTATTATAAAATTTAAAATAGCGTTTTTGTAGGGCTTGGAACGAATTAGGTAATTTACATGTAAAACACAACTCTTTATACATAAACAATCATGATACAAAAGCGACTACAGAACTAATCAATTTCGTATCCTGATGTATCACTGTGCCAGGTTACACAACGGACAATGATACCCACCTACAGTTACACGCCAGCTTGCAGAGTTCCTCAGATGGTGAACCCCAAGAGAGGGGGGAATGAAATAGGAAGTGGCCAGCCAATCGCACATTCATTCTAGTCTTACTAGTGGATAACGTCTGCCCTCAACCAACTGTTACTTGTCCTCCAAGGGAGCTGAGGTGTTATTGAACATTTTTTGTGTAGCCACCACAGGTCCTACTGAAAAAGTACAGTATCTAGGTTCCTCTGAGTTATGTCTTGCCGATAGTAAGCCGTGAACATGGTTTGACGTTTCACATGCCCACTTGTACTTGTATCACAGAAAAATTCTTTTTGAACGCCAGGGTTGTGGTGCTGACACCCCTGTCGTTATGAGCTTGGGGTCGACGGTCGAAAGGGTTAGAGCCTGATTGTACGGCTCGTCTCAATCACTTGCCTAATCCAAGAAGAGATTGAGTTCTTTGTTACCTTCTTCTTGACCCTTCCCGTGCTCACAAAGAGCCTGTTGATCTGAGGGCTAGCTCTAGAAGTTCTTGCAAGATATTCCCTTAGCACCCTTAAAGGGCAGATTAATAACTGAATCTGGGTCATCTATTACGAAACGAAGACCTTCCATCCCGAAGGGCCCGAATCAAGTATCCGCAACAGCCGGATTTTGAGTCTTAGCTACAAACTCACGGACGAAACTGAATGTCACTTGCCCCCATCCCCTTAAATGGGCGATATCATATAACAGACCATGTAAGACACTGATTCTCTTCACAGAAGCCTGAGCTAACAGGATAACCTTTTTAAATGTCAAGTCACGATCTGATGCTTGACAGAGAGGTTCATAAGGCGCTCCTTTTAGAGAACATAATATTTGCACTCCATTCCAAGGAGGAGGTCTGACTTACGACTGGGGGCAAGTGTGCTTGAAGTTTCGTATGAGGAGGGATAATTCCATTGAGGTCAAAATGTTAACTCTGCTAGGACTGAAAACAAGGCTCAAAGCCGACCAATAGCCTTTATCAGCTGAGACCAAGCAGAGGTTTTTCTCACTGAAGTACAACAAAAACTCCACTATTGTTGGAATTGGGGCACTGAGAGGAGTGATACACAATCCACGACACCAACCACAAAAGCCAGATCACTTTGCCTGATATACGGGGGGCAGACGACTCCCAGAGGTATCCTGCCACTCTTCGCAACCAGTCTCAAAAAGTCCCTCGTTATGAGGAGTTGCTGGATAACCTCCAGGCATGAAGTCGAAGTGATGGAATCGTTTGGTGGAAGATCTTCACATGTGGTTGCCTGAGTAGATCGGAAAGTGGAGGGAGGTCCTTCAGTGATCTGTGAGCAGATGCAGGTTCGGGAACCACTCTGCACGTCACCACAACATAGCTAGTAGGGTCATCGTGAGGTCTTGCGATGCGATGACCTTCTTTATAACCCTCCTTACTAGGCAGAAGTGGGTAAATGTGTAGACCTCTAGTTTGTCCAACCGATGTTGGACTGACTGGGTATCTGGTACTGGAGAGCAAAACACCAGAAGGTTTTGGTTTAGAGGTGTCAAGAACAGGTCAATCGTCAAAGAACCCCAAAAAGTCAAAATTTTGTTGGCTATCTGTAGTTTCAAAGACCAATTGGAGCCTACTATCCAAGTCACCCAGCTTAGATTGTCCGCTAGCACATATTTTTTGCCCAGGATGAAACAGGTTGTTAGGACCACTGAGTTGTCTTCCGTCCATCTCAGAATTTCTATACCTAGATACCAAAGGTGGTGCTATAAAGTACTCCCTTGTTTGTTTATATGTGAACCTACTGTATTGTTGTTCCTCATCAGCACCATGGAGTAACCTGGAAGGAGCTGATGGAATTGCCTGAGGGCTAAGAGAGAGAAGGTCTATTCCTCTGAGCAGGTTGGTGTCTGACACCCACCAACTCAGGTCTCTCTTTTGCTCTGACCCTATCAGAACAAAGGTGTTATTATTATTATCATTATTATTATTATTATTATTATTATTATTATTATTATTTGCTATGCAACAACCCTAGTTGGAAAAGCAGAATACTATAAGCCCAGATGCTCCAACACGGAAAATAGCCCATTGTGGAAAGGAAATAAGGAAAAATAAAATATTTTAAGAACAGTAACAACATTAAAATAAATATCTCCTATATAAACTTTAACAAAACAAGAGGAAGAAAAACAAAACTGAATAGTGTGCCCGAGTGTATCCTTAAGCAAGAAAACTCTAACCTAAGACAATGGAAGACCATGGTACAGAGGCTATGGCACTACCCAAGACTAGAGAACAATGGTTTGATTTTGGAGTGTCCCTCTCCTAGAAGAGCTGCTTACCATAGCCAAAGTCTCTTCTACCCTTACCAAAAGGAAAGTAATCACAGAACAATTACAGAGCAGTATCCTCTTGGGTGAAGAAGAATTGTTTGGTAATCTCAGTGTTGTCAAGTGTATGAGGACTGAGGAAAATATGTAAAGAATTGGCCAGACTATTTGGTGTGTGTGTGTGTGTGTGTGTGTGTGTGTGTGTGTGTGTGTGTGTGTGTGTGTGTGTGTGTAGGCAAGGGGAAAAGGAGCCATAATCAGAGAGAAGGACCTAATGTAGTACTGTCTGGCCAGTCAAAGGACTCCATAACTCTTTAGTGGTAGTATCTCAGAGGGTTGAGACACTGAGACCAAAATGTCTACAGCTGCCACTGTAGAGAGCGAATGCGTAGGCAGCCGTTGGGACCATTTTCTCCAAGGAAGTCAAGTGCCCCAAGACCCTTTGCCAAAGAACTGCTGGAAAGGCAGCCTGCAAGGGAAAGGGGAGAGCTACCCATTTCATCCTCTCTACTTGTTCTTTGAATGGGAAGACATTGCTTAGTTTGATCATGATCTTCATTCCTAGATATACCATCTCTTGCGAAGGTTGCAGGGACGACTTCGTAAACTTTGCCACAATCTCCAGATGTTGGCAAAAGGCAAGTAGTCTGTTTCGATGGAGGAAAAGGGTCTCCCTCGAGTCTGCTAGAACCAGCCAATCCTCCAGATATCACAGGAGACAGATGCAGTTCTTGTGAGCCCAGGTGGACACTAGGGTGCTGTGGACAGGCCGACGCACAGTACCTTGAATTGGTATATCTTTCTGCGTAGTGTGAATCTTGGGTGCTTCCTTGATGATGGCTGAATGGGGGATCTAAAAGTATGCATCCTTGATATCTAACGATATCATGAAGTTTTCTGGTCTGACCATCTCTTTCTTGAATAGAGTTTGTTAGACAAACTCGTTATGGGTCGAAAGGTTAATGATTGGTCTCCAGCCTCCAGACTTCCTTTCTACAAAACATGGACGACTGTAGAAGCCTGAGAACCGATCCAGGAGGTCCTGGAGAGAGTCCTTCTCTAGCGTGGTCTGGACTTCACCCTGAAGGGCCTGTTCCTTTGCGGATCCCCTCACAATAGGAACTTGACTTTCTCGGATGGAGAGTCAGAGGAGGGTGAGAGAGTACGGAGACTGACTAAGGTTCAGCCCAGTGGAGCATCCACCTCCGCAAATTGCTATGCAGGCATCCCCCCACTGGTACGGGTCTGAAACAGATCATTTCAATTTCAAGTATGTATTATGGGAAAAATTAAATTGGCAATCGCAGTTTTGACAAAAATTGGTCAACATTAAAAATGTAGATGCAATTTTTCTCCAAGAATTTTATGATTTAAAAATCGGGCTTCAAGATTTTTTTTTGTAAGGATTGGTTGAATATACTTTAGTATGTAAAAATATGGGCTTTTGGTGTCAATTCCCCTGTATTACCGGGGATCATAAAAGTTCAAGAGTCCGCCATTGTACTGGACTGGACCTATTCTTCGGGATGCTTTTAAGGTCTTTCCTTTCCGAGGCATGCACCCTCAGAGAAAAGGGAGAAGTGGCTAGGTAGACGTCTCTCGTCTCTCTCCTTTGCATTCTCAGGGTTGGACTGCACTGTCCAACCCTGGCCTAGATCTGTCCCGATCCAGAGGGGGCTGTCATTTTGCTTCATTTTTTTGACTCTTGAGAACTGGGAGAGCAAGAGGTCGAGTCAACTTTGGTCGGCGACATCCGATAATTGTTAACCAGGGTTACCTCCCTGGGTGCCAGAACCCTGATGAGTCCAAGGGCGATAGTCATCTCAGCTGCATTCGGTTGTGCCTTCGTTGGTCATCAAACCTTATTGGCACAATGTCCAGATCCTGGAACAGAGGCAAGGGGCATTGGGAAGCACGTGCCTAAGTTCTCTTAGGTGTATAATCCCTTACAATAGGAGGATCCTGTCCCTCATCTCTGGATATTGAGTGATCTATGGGAGTGCTTCTAGGATAAATGTGTTGGCGAGACGCGTCTGGGAGAGTATCATGGGTAGAAGAAATAATATTAAAGGAATTCAGTACAGTATATTATTGAAATAGAAAAAACCTACCTTTTCCAAAAGTTTGAGCAACGAGAGAGAGGAAATTGACTAGTGTTTGGTCAAAGATGTCGTTACCTCACTGTCGTCAGACTTTTGGAGACAAACTGACCATGGATGGAGAGTGGATGCAGTGAGAAAGAAATCATCTACTTTGGACAAAAATGTCATCGTCTTAATTTGTGTATTCAGAATTTCTGAGAAACCAAGCCTGGAGGAAATCACTGTTTATTGAAAACCAGATTGCATCAGAAATTTGTTCTAAAATCTTCTATGGCATGACCGAAGTGGATGTTTTTCAGGAAACCAATCAGGACACAGAATATAAAAAAATCGCCTTATATGGAAATGACGATTGCCTATCGTAATTAGCTCCGCCCATACATGGGTATATAAACTTCAAAAAGTAAGGGTCAAAAGGAGATAGGACAAGAGAGGAACTACATTATGTTCAAACGAGATAGGAACCACGTCCTGTGAAGATAAAGACGAGAAAAGAAGACCAGAAATTGGACAGAGCCAGTTTCCGACCTTTCTTCACGACGACAAGCACCTATCTCCAAAATCTTGTTATAGTCGAGTTGAAGAGACAAATTGAAGAAGCCAGCCCTCCCTGCTTGTGACAAGTAGCTAACACAGCCTGCAGGCCTAATTTTCCTTTCAAACTATCACTGAATTCTAGGAGAAGACATTTGCTGTTTCATCTTGAGCCAAACCCTTCTGTGACATCCTCAAATTCGAAGTTATCAGGCCAGCTTCAACTGAACTTCAGCCGCTGTTCTGCAACGTTCTCACCTAAAGCCTCCATAACAGTATCATCTCAGCAGCTGCATAAAACTCAGCATACCAATAACTGTACCAATTTTCTAAATTTTTCATCCAATCTATTAATATTTTGATTGATTTAATTTATCATTTAAAGTAACAGAAGAAGCAAAATTGATTTTTTTTATAAGTAAGTTTGTGAATAAACGTGTTGTGAGTTTGTGCACGTTTCATTTTACATTCCTTTCCTATTTTTCAATTGCTGTTGTCAAATCCTTTTACTTTACAGGTTAAAAGAACCTGTAACTATTCTAGATCATAACAGTAAGGCGCGCTCCTGGGCGAGGCGCGGCTAGGTTAGGCACGTGTGGGTGAGATGTGTCTAGATGAGGCGCATGAGGTTGAGATCTGTGTGGGCGAGGCGTGTCTAGGCGAGGAGTGTCTTGAGTTCTTCAGTCTCAAGGGAAGAATTGAATTGAACTGAATATAAAAGGCCATTCAGCACTAAAGAACACAAATTAATCAATCATACCCATACACTCACACCATTTGGTATCATTTTAACCTATAAAACCAATCTCACCACTTTCATACAATAACATCTAAATGTAAAATAAAGTGGGATTACAAGGATTAAATAAATTAATAGAATTAATTACAGCTCATAATACAACCCAATACCCTGTTTACATTTTTTCAAGTTCAGGGCACAGGAAGTCGTCGACTTAAAATCTATGCGACTTATGACTGTTCGACTATACGACAAATTTTCCACTGATGACGTCACAAGTACGTCTGGAATAGTGCGCTAATAAGATAAATATTTCCTTGGAAATAATATATTTTCTTGTATAAAAATGAACTAATTCATCTTGTAAATTAGTGTTTTATTTTATTGATAATATACAATACCCATTTTCAGTAAAAATACATTAAGAAAAGTTTTCATATCTGTCAAGTTCATATCATATGTCTGGTGACGTCATATTACCAGAGGAAAGCGGGCGGGCAATAAGAGTGATTTCCTTCCAATAGGCTAACTATTAGTATTAGTATTCCCATTATTGAAATATTAAGTAATGATACAAAGTATATCGTGAGTCTGTATCGATTGTTATGAGTACTACTTAGCACAAATTTGACTCTACGCTAGTTTTATTTCATCTCTGATAATAGATCAATATTTATCTAGTGAAAGTACACTAATAGGACAAATCTTTTCTTAGAAATAACATACTGTATATTCTTTAACATTATAAAAATCAAATACTTTTGCTGTGTAAGTTAGTTTTACGTATTTCGAAAGTCATTCTTTGTTGAGTTCACGTAACAAGTCCTGTGACGTCATATTTCTAGCGGAAAGCAAGCTGGCAAACTGAATTATTTCCTTTCGGTGTCTATTATGGATTAACGTAATTTTTATATTTTGATTTTTATCAGCATTGTTTCTACATTTATTTGTTATGTAAAATTAGGGTAAATTTAAAGTCTTTTCTGTTGAAAAGCTGTTATACCTCCTCCCCGCTCATGTTAATTTATAGCGGTCTAGTTTAACGCTTTGATTTCTTTTCCGTGTTTTCCAAGTCCTTGGATGGCAACAAACACCGGAGTTTACTAGTGAGGAACTCGTTTGCTAAAGTGATCATTCGAGCCACTGAGGCTTCCCGGACATACTGCAGCTGTTGGCTAAAATAACCCTCGTGAGGATTGCGCCACCCACAGTTGACGGCTTTATGCAGGTGCATTTCGGCCACCTGCGGTGTTTTACTGTTCCTGCGGGCTCTCTTCTGGAGTCTGAAGAGCCGACGCATTAAAATCCCGGCTTTAGGGAGGACTCTGGAGAAGCCCCCTCGTCATATCCAGCTGTTGGAGCCTTAGAGCTCGTGGAGATACGTAGGGAGGCAGCTGCCAGGTAGGAAAGAATATTTTACCTTGTTTTTGAGGTTGGGACTCCATGTCCCTCCCTTTGGCATGGAGTCCTACAGAGCTGTACTCCCTACAGTAGTAGTGTGCCGGTGGAGCCCCTACCCTATTATTTGGAGCTGTGGGAGTTGTTTTTTCCAGCCTCAAAGAGTGTGATATGGCTAGGTATTTAGTGTTTTCTTTTTTTTGTTTAGTGTTTAATTGTTTTATTTAACTCTCTCTAGTTGAGAGTGTGTTGTTTCCCATAGGGGAATGTTATTGTAATTACCCATTTGGGTGTTTAATTATTAATTGACTCTCTCTCGCTGAGTGTGTGTGGTTTCCCGCTGGGTAATTTTGTTATTGTTTAAGTGATACTTATTAATTATTAATTGGTTATAGTGTGCATTTAGTAATCTGTTAATCATTGTTAATTGCTCAGTGTTAAGTTGTAAATTGTTAGGTAGTCACAAGGTTGGCTTTTCAGAAAAATTGTTGTTAATAAATATTGTTAGGTTTTCTCAAGTGTTTTTGTTACCGCTGGCCAATTTTACCACAGATATTACTTAAAACACTGTTCTCCCTATTCGTGCAATAAAAACTTGCACCACGACCCGCCAAGGGTCGTGACAGTGTCTTACCTAGTAATTTTATTATTCCCATCATCAAAACATTGAGTAACGATATCAAGTGTTTCAGTTGTCTGTATCAGTTATGAGAATAGTACTATTTACCATAAATTTAAGAACAAAAGTCTGATGGCATCATATTTCTGGTGGAAGGCGCGTGGCAAATCAAGTGAAAATCTTTTGACGCGTTACCAAGTACTGTAATATTAGTATTCCCATAATCGAAACATTCGAGTAATGATACAAAGAATTTCTAATAATGTCTAAAGAAATGTGAAGATTTGAGAGAGAGAGAGAGAGAGAGAGAGAGAGAGAGAGAGAGAGAGAGAGAGAGAGAGAGAGAGAGAGAGAGAGAGAAACATTCATGTGATATATAATAATGGCTATAAACGAACTGTTTGAAAACTATGATATCCTATAACATGTTAGTACTGATGTAATATTAATTATAAAGATATTTTGAATAAGTTAAGAAAATATATAAATTATATCGTATGTGCGCGTATTCGCAATACAATAGCATGACCTTGAGATCAGCTGATGCTTACTAAAGTTAAACCTAAGTAATTGTCGATTATTGAAACACTCCCGAAATTGAAAAATATAACACAAACATTCTTTAATAAACCACAATTAAATGCAATAATGTCAAATGAAATATGAAGGCTCAATAATGAACTAAAAATTAAACACTGTATGAAGCTTGGAAAATTAACTGCACACATGCACGCACACACAGAGAAAGAGAGAGAATATATTCGAATGATAACTAATAATTACGGCTATAAACGAACTGTATGAAAACGATACCGTGTAACATATTGGTGCTGATGTAATATTCATGATGATGATATTTCAAATAAATTAAGAAATTTTATAATATAACAATACGCCTTGTTATTATGTGCACAATCTTCCGATACGGTAGCGGGACCTTAAGAGTCAGCTGATCACAACCAAATGTAAATAAAAAAAAGTTGGTAATTGATAATTATCAAAATGCTTCCACAATTCAAAAATAGAATACAGAAATGCTGTAAAAGAGCATGATATCCTATGAAAAAAGAAAAGTAAATAATGGTAGGCAGTAAGAAAAGATTGATAAAATATGACTTGGAAGATTACCGAATCATGATGCAGCATAATAAATCAACGGAAACTTCACTTTTTAAGTTTGACATACGTCCAGATCGACCTATGACAAGTCTCTCGTTCCCTATCTCGTTGGTAAGTTGACAACTCTTATTACAATTTTACCCCAGTATATCCCTTAAAGCTTTCTTCTGGAGTAAACGTGTCATACACTGAAGATTAAAACCCAGACAATCAACTGAAATATATTTAATATCCATTGTCACTTGAAAGGTATTACAAAGAGGGGCCTGTCTCCCTTTCACACTCTTCATTAAATAATTGTGGGTTACATGTGTATGACCAATATGCAGTCTAGTTGAAATGATGTTCTCCCTCTTACTTGTCGAATTACAAAATGACCATTTATCCACCACAGGGTGGATTTGTTGCAATTTTGTATTGGTGGTCAGTTCAGACCATCAACTCTGCCACTTATTCCTACATTAAAAATGCATCACACTTTTAAGGTCTTTGTAAAGAAAACTAAAAGGAAATGGGTTAAGTAGCCCAGAAGCTTCCTTAACTGCCTTATCTACTCGTTCACTCGAATCCAGAAAGGTAAGGCAGAGGTTGACATACAATCTTATGAGCTCACTCAGGTGAGCTAGGGTGCTCGAGTGAAAGTGCTCCTGCCTCTGTAGGTGCGATGGTTAGGTGATTGTCGTCTATCTGGAGTATGTTCCGAAGAGCTAGGACACTCTGATAAGCTAAGGTGCTCAAGACATACAATCTTATGAGCTCGCTCAGGTGAGCTAGGGTGCTCGAGTGAAAGTGCTCCTGCCTCTGTAGGTGCGATGGTTAGGCGATTGTCGTCTATCTGGAGTATGTTCCGAAGAGCTAGGAGACACTGATAAGCTAAGGTGCTCAGGCACTCATCCTTGCTTGCAATACTTCAAAAGGGGGCATCTTGAGGTGCCTGTGGGTCCAAATGTGTGCACTCAGGAAAAGGCGAGTAGGCATGTCTGCTTGTGTGTAGGGAGGCATGCTCGCCAACACTAGGAAGGGGGCTTCAGAGACATGTATCCTTCAGTGGTCTCAAAACATTGTGGAGGGACTAAGGTGGAGGTGGAGTGCTACGGAGGAATAAGTCCAGTGAGGAAGGACTCCTTTCTCAAGGGAAAAGAGCCGATGACATTTCTTGTAGGAGCAGCAACACACTTTATAGCACTCTTGCAGCAAACACCTACACTAACCAATTCTTGGAAGGAGGACCTTGAAGTCACAAAGAGGGCCACTACAAACGAAAAGCATCAACGAACTGTAAAGAAGAAGCAAGACTCCCATTTCGCTAGGGAAACGGGAAGGTCTCCTTACCCCGAGCTTTGCCCTAAGTTAAAGGGGCACCACTTTTACCAAATCGTTGTAAAGGGTCAGAGGATAACATACTAGAGATCAGAAGAAGAAATCGGGACTTTTCCGACTTCTAGGATAACCCAGAAGGCGAAAAATTCCTTGTAGAATTTTCTTTTCTCTCCCTGACATACACTACCTACTAGGAGGGTGACCACTCCCAATAATCAGCACATGGAATCCTAACTGCAGGAATGTCTTCAGTAAAAGATGATTGATTGATTGATTTAACGTTGTCTGGCATCCTGACATCTATGGTC
Organism: Palaemon carinicauda; assembly: GCF_036898095.1. Lineage (NCBI taxonomy): Eukaryota > Metazoa > Arthropoda > Malacostraca > Decapoda > Palaemonidae > Palaemon > Palaemon carinicauda. The sequence goes on along the minus strand of NC_090725.1, from coordinate 212,702,582 downwards.
ATTGACACCGATATCATTTATCATATAAAAAATAAAAGAATATTCAATTAAAACTATAAAAATTGAGATATTATAAAAGTTAAATAGTTTTCACAAGACCTGCTTCTGAAATAAATCTAAAAATGCTGCTCGCATAGTAGGACACATCGTGTCCAAGAATCTTGGCAAGGTTGAACCTGCCATCCTCACCTCGAGCCTCAAACAGATATCTACTTCTTAAGTTATTATAATTGGGGCATTCGGTCAACAAATGCCTCACTGTTAAAGGTACCAAATAGTCGTCGCAATACAATTGGTGTTGGCCCTTCAGCAGAAACTTGTGTGTTAACCGAGTATGACCAATGCAGAGATGACAAAGAGACGTCTCCCACTTTCGGGGCATCATGTTATACCTCTAAGGAGATATAACATTTGTTACTCCTCTCATTTTATTGCCATCTAGACTAGCCCAGTGCTTTTGCCAATTATTACAAAACAACTTCTTGATGTTAGGTAGGAAATCATTACAGGGAATGGGATACCTTCTTGGCAGCAACTCGGATGCAGCATTTTTCGCCAGTAAATCTGCTTTCTCATTCCCAGACACACCTACATGTGCTGGAACCCAACAAAATCGAACCATTATACCTCTCAGTCCAATGATAACAAGCCATTCTAAAATCTTTAAAACTAAAGGGTTCATACATACATACATATACCAATGCACTTCCCCCATTTTGGGGGGTAGCGTTACTAGAATTAAAAACTTCTAAAGCTGAGAAGGACACTCCTTGCATCACTAAAAATGGTAAAATTACCCTCCATCTCCGTTATTTTGTCAATAGCGGTTAGTATGCCATACAGTTTCCGCAGTAAATATGGAAGCTGTTAGAGGAAATGCACTCTACAATTAAAACCATTACTATGTACTTCAAATCCAACGCCAGCATCGGATTTGGAGCCATCATTATATATAAAAGTCAATCCTCTATGTTCTGCAACATGTTCCATAAAAAGATTTTAAGTCAAGTCATATTCTTTTTACCTTTAATAAAGTATTTATAAAAAGATACCTCTGGTAATTTCCATGGAGGTGTTGATGATACCTTAAATGGAAGCACCTTACTTCTAATTATATCAAGACTGTTTATTAATTGTTTAATCCAAAAACCATAAGGTTGAGGAGATTTTGGGGTGCAACTCAAAGTATATGTGCTTTACAAGGCTTGCACTCTGATAGACTAAAGAATTAGGAAGTCTTTGCAACCTCAACCAATACCAAACAATATAAGACTTTCGGTAAAGGTCTAAAAGTAATTCTCCAGCATCAACAAGGAGACTTGTGATAGGCGAAGTTCTAGACGCTCCAGTGGACAATCTAATACCAGCGTGGTGTATTGAATCTAATATCTTTAATCAGTTTGGGGTAGCTGAGGAGTATATTTCACATCCTTAACTTATTTTTGAAAAAATTAAGGCCTTGTATAATTTTAAAATAGTATTGCTGTCTGCCCCCATGATGTATGGGACAATACTTTTAAAAGATTCAGAGCTTCAAGACATTTAGCTTTCAACGCCTTCAAGTGAGAAACCCATGTAAGCCTACAATCAAATATCAAGCCTAAAAATTTAGCTTCACTTACACATGGGATCCGTTGACTTTTGATGTATATATCCAGGTCTGGATGTACTCTCCGAATACAACAGAAATGGACAACAACAGTTTTACTTGTCAAGAACTTAAATCCATTCATAAAGGCCCACTGGATAATTTTGTCAATTGAGAGTTGAAGTTTTCTCTCAACCATTCTAGCTCCAGCAAATGATATGGAGAGATCATCCACAAATAGTGTTGGGAGAACACCCTGGGGAATGACTGAGGATATCCCATGAATTGCTAGTGCAAATAGGATTACACTCAGCACGCTACCCTGAGGAACTCCCTCTTCCTGACATTTACTCTCTGATAGAGTTTACCCCCTTCTCACTTGAAAAACTATGTGAAAGAAATGATTGAATAAACACTGGTAGCTCTCCTCTTAATCCCAATTCATAAATGGTTTTAAGTATACCATATCTCCATGTAGTATCATATGCCTTTTCAAGGTAAAAAAAAAAAAGACTGTCACATGGTGCTGCTTGGAAGCAAAGGCTTCACAAATAGAGGGCTCAAGTCGTATCAACACATCAGTCGTTGAATGCATTTTTCTGAATCCACACTGAATAGGTGATAAAATATCCTTTTTTTCAAGGTACCATATCAGTCTTGCATTGACCATCTTCATGATTTTACATAAACAAGATGTCAATGCAATTGGTCGAAAGTTTGCTGCCGGGTTTAAAAAAGGCCAAAATAATGGCTAGTTCCAAAACACTTGGATAACAATGACCATGCCATATTTTATTAGTAATGCTTAAAATAAGTAACTTTGTATTAAAAGGTACATGTTTAATCATTGCATATGGAATTCCATCAGGTCCAGGGGCTGTATCGTTACAAGTAGCAAGTACGGAATCAAATTCTCTTTCAGTAAAAGGAGAATTATATGACTCTTCCCTTCCTGTTGCAAAATTTAAAATTTTCTTTTCTTCAATGCTCCTATACTGGTGACCAGGAGCTCCTTCACACTTGCATGATATATTTAAGAAATGATCAGCCAAGGCAGTGCTACCACCATTTGCTTCAGTCACACACTGAACATTCACCTTCAACACTGGTGGTGGTGGGTTTGGGGTAAATTTGCCTGCAATCTTTTTTATTTTCCTCCATACAGAAGATGGTGGTGTTCTACTGTTGACTGAGGAAACAAAAGATGCGTAAGATTGGCATCTAGCTTCTTTCATGGCACGACGAAATTGTGCTCTACACCTTTTGTATGTTATCAAATTTTCCTTAGTATGGCATCCACGCAATCTAGTCAAGAGATTTTCTGGTGGCTCTGTGCAAGAAAGTTAATTCTTAAGACCACCACGGGACTGGTCGTCGTTAGAATAATCCTGAGGTTTTGGGAATCGAATTGATTCCTGCAATATGGAGAGTTCCATTCAGTAGACCTATGGCATCATCAATACTTTCAAACTGTTCTGCACTACCCTTGATTTCACTTAGCTCACAAAATTTAACCCAGTCTGCTTTGTCAAGATTCCATCGTGGCGACCTTTGTAAAAGTGGACCATTGTTGGTGTTAATAATGATTGGTGCACGATCACTAGTATGCCAATCATCTAATGTCCTCCAATCAAAATCCAGAAGGCAGTTAGAGCTTGTAATTGAAAGGTCAATGCATGACAAGGTACCTGTCTGAACATGGAAGTGTGTGGGCTCTCCTGTATTACGGAGTCCGACATCTTCGTTTTCCACAATTGATGATATAATATTGCCCCTGGTGTTTGCTAAAACATCATCCCACAAAGGATGTCTACCTCTACTAAATTATCATACGATATGTTATCATGTGGAAGCAAGTACAGAGAGCAAATTGTATATTTTCTCCCTATATCAATCTGTACAGCCACTACCGGCAGAGGTGTACGGATAGATAAAGGTATTAGGCGAATATCTCGATGAATGTACATAAGACTTCTGCCATGGCTCCCTGCTTGTTGATTATATGGTGTTCTATAACTAACATAATCTCGAGGACAAGGAGTGTTAGCATCAAGCTTGTTTTCCTGTAGACATAAAAGTTTGGGAGAATGCTCATTAATTAGAAGCTTAAGTTCTTTATATTTAGCCATTAAACTCTGACAATTCCATTGCAAAATGTAGGAGAAAACTATGATTATTTTTAGAAGATATCTTGGATGATATCTTCCCATTGGCAGTCTTTAATCTAACATGATTTCCTGTAGGTTTCTTTAGAGATGGCCTAGATATATTGGGTTTTACCTTTTTCATTTTTTTTTTTTTTGTGTGTGTGTGTGTCCCTTTTATCTATTTGTTGAGGCGGATGGTGGACCTCAACTTGAACTTCTGATTTACTCAAGTTATCTTCCGGTTTATCAGAAACATCAACATACAAATAATCAAATTTATTCGATGTCATAACTTTAATATTTCTAGTGGAGGAGGGTGAGAGAGACGGAGGTCTCTCTTTTTTACGATTAATAGATGGTGAGGTTCTACGTTTTTTCACCTTTCCCTCTACAGGTGCATCAGGTAATTTGCTTTTAAGTGAAACCTCCATCAAATCAGGCAAGGGCATGGCCTGAGAGAGGTTTGTACTATTTTTTGTATTGTGGGACGAAGGTTGTACAGAGGTGGGCAATGCCCCAGTGTTAATACACTGTGGTAAAGCCTCAGGAGGTAATATGTTTACCTCATCATTCAGCTTTTTATCAGATAGTATATTTTTTTTTTTGAAGTATTGGTAGTACTACGTGGGTTTGATTTTAACGCCTTAGCATATCTATATGATCTATTTAATAGTCTTTTGGCATGTCCCACACTTATATGTTCTAAACATTTGTTGAGGGCAGCTTCTTTCAACTTATACAGCTTGCAGGTGCTATCAGTGGATTTATGGTTCGAGTTGCAATTTAAACACCTGGCCTCTAGTGCACATTCTCCATGGTAAAATTTGGAGCAAATACCACAGATTTTTTCATTTTGCAAACTTTGGACAGGTGTCCAAATTTAAAACAATTACAACATTGCAGTGGCTTCTGCTTGAATAGTCGTACTTTAATAATTACATTTTCAATAGTAATATGGAAAGGTACATCAGCATCCTGGAAAGTAAGGATAACCATTCAAGTACCTGGGACTTTGTGTACTTTCAATACATTTAATGGACACATGGTCAGTATCTCCTCCTCCGTAAATTCATATAAATCTTTCTTAAAAACTACTCCCCTTCCATAGCTAAAATTTAGGTGGGGTTTGACATCTAAAATATCATCATTACTTGTTGTTAGGTTGGACAATATTACGGATTGTGCTTGATTGGCATGGATAAGGAAACTATTTTTTCTAAAACGAGATATATCTCCTGGAGCAATAGCTTCTACTTTTTTCTCAATAAATTGGCATATTTTGAAATAATTCCCTGTAACTTCCTTAGATTCAGCTACAAGCCACATTGGTGGTTTCGGCTTTCTCTGAGAAGGCATAACTTGGTCAGCGTCTTTTTCCAACCAGTCAGCAGGTCTATGTACATCCAAATCCTTTGGTACCTTATCGCAAAGAGCAGCCATGACATTCAAGTTATTAATTTTAATATTACTTGTTGCTTTAAACGCTTCAACATGACTACTGTAAGATATCCATGAATCCCATTTTTCATCTTCAAGTTTCTTTCTTATTTCCTTTATACATCCATAGCACTCAAATGCCATATATACGGTAGATTATCATAGTTTGTGTCTATTGGAATTTGGGTAACATGACGGATTCGAAGTTTCCCTGTGTTATCCAAATTACTCGATTTTAGGATATCAGTAGAATGGTCCTTTCCAGTTCCGAGGTCATCAACAGAATTTTCCTTAATAGATTTGCCAGAGGTTGTCAACAGTGCCGGGGAAGATTCAGCATATCCAGGGGAGGGGGGTTTGTCATTAGAAAGATCCATTTTAGAGAGTAGTTTGTCATTTGTGAGTGAGTTGTGATTTACCTGCGTGAAAATATCAAAAAAGTATCACACGTTGGAAAGGAAATTTAATCTCTCCACTGTCAGCACAATGAGAGTATACTTCCCAGATGGTCCACTCCATACCCTACCGAAAGGATAGCACTAAAACCGATATAGGGGCACAGGCATAAGCTGAACCCGCCTGTTAGGACTGAGACCAAGAAACTATGGAATCATCCTCCCCATATCTGTAATGATGGGTTTCCGGCTAAAAGCCGAGAGTCCTACCCCAAGCATTGAATCCCCCTGGATTCCGAAGACCCAACACTTGAAAATAGTTCTGCCAAAAAGGTCCAAACCATTTTCCAGATGGCTGAGATCATCCAATACCCTCACATATAGTTTTGAGCGCAAATACCTCCCAACTGCGACACCTCCTCCCATTCATCAAGCAGGCAGCAATAACGGATGTAGAAACATCCATGCCCCCCCCCCCCCCCCGAAAAAAAAGACAAATACAGTACATGTACATAATTACACATATACATATGGGAAATTTTACTCATTGAGTTGGGACAGCAACACGAAAGAAAGTTTATAAAATTAGGAGAAGGTCGAAGTAATATTAAGAGGGAGAAAAAGATGAGAGGGAGAGAAATTTAGATTCAAACTGGGGGATCAATTTCCCCAAGTTCAAGACCCCTCTTGCCCGTCACCAAGTTTCAATACATTAATGATATGCCGTGCTGAAGCTCAATGACTTTATCAAGGCATTCTCTCATTAAGAGGGTGCAAAAGGTGAGGATTTGTCCTCATAAAGGACATAAAGGTGATGCATTTACTGTCCGACACCCCTAGACATTTCCGCATTTCCACAGGCATCCCCAATGAAGATATAAAGTTGATAACATGCTGGAGAAGAAAAAGAAAGCAATTACAAACTTTGCCAATATTCCAGCTAGCAAAAATGTCTGTCCTTAATAACAGCTACTATCAAAGTGAATACTCAGTGAGCAAGCAGGGGGACAGGGATTCCCCACTCCCAGTCGGTAACTACGTACCGATCACTTCTTTACACCTCTTTAAAAATTTTTAATTGCTGTGTATTCCAGCTTCGCTATTATCTCTCCTATGTTAAGGACAAAGGTTTGTATTTGTACCAGAACAAAAGGCTTTTTAGTTTTATATACTTAAGACCCTTGATGATCATAATGTGTACATATATTTTATTACTCGGTAAGCAAATAAAAATGACACATTTGGAAATAATTTGTATTTTTCCCAGCAATACAAACCTGGAGCCCTTTACTGTGTAGTATTATTTCGACGAAGCTGAAATCGGACGATAAGCTTTTTTGTCAGGGTGTAACTACCCACCGCTAGTTAGCGGAGGGAAGGAGAGAGGTTAACCCTCCTGCTCACACCAGCACTAACGACTAACCATCACTTTTGTAATTGCGGCAGGACTTGAAGGGGGTTGGTGCTGGCGGGTCAGTATGTGTTAAGAGCTCCAGGTTTGTATTACTAGGAAAAATAGAAATTACTTCCAAATTTGTCATTTGTTCTGGTGCAAATTACAAAACTTCCAATCTTTACTGTGGAGATTCACCTTTAGGTGGGTGGAAGTCCGAAACAACTGGCTAGCAACTATCCCGGGATGGCATCTGTATAGGGATACCTTGAGGGATCCTGCAGCACGTTATCCTCGTAGGATAACAGCCTGGGCAGTCATTACTGGAGAATAAGGAATTAATCTATTGGAACATACATCATAGCCATTCAACCATACCCTCTACTAATGTATAGTTCTTCCCACCTCCCCCTGAAAGGAGGATGTGGACAAAACACATACAGTGGAACCGCTACATACGATTGTCCCAACATACGAAGTAAAATTCGACCAAATTTCTGTCTCAACATACAAAGTGTTGCTCCAACATACGACGTAAACAATAAGCTTACCCGTGGAATTTTCTCGAAAGCGTGCAGCGTACTGTAGTTTGTTGTTGACGCCGCTAGACGGCAGCACATCGGAGGGACGCCAATCGAGCGTCACCTTGATCAGTCCTCTCATCGCGTGCGCATCGTGTGGTTGTCCTCTATTCGCTCAGTTTTAACAATTTTTTATCTTGCCTTTTCACGTGTTGTTTTCTGTGTTCCGTAATCATGGGTCCTAAAAAGCTTAGTTTCGGGTCAGGAAGTAGTAGCAGTGGTGAGAAAAAGAGGAAGTCTATGCTTTCATTAGAATTAAAGCAGGAAATCATAGAAAAGCATAAGCGAGGTGTACGTGTTAGCGATCTGGCTAAACAATATGGCCGGAATATGTCGACGATCTCGACGATCATAAAACAGAAGTCAGCCATTAAATCAGTGAAACCTTCGAAGGGGATCACGATTATTTCTAAATGTCATAGCCCTACCCTTGAAGAGATGGAACGACTTTTGTTAATATGGATCAAAGACAAGGAGATTGTTGCCGATACGATCAAGGAAACGATCATTTGTGAGAAGGCCAGCGCTATCTACAGTGACTTGAAGGCGGCGCGCTCTCGGGGTGACGCGGGGGAGAGTTCAGCCGATCCTACGACGGAGGAATTCAAGGCGTCTTGAGGTTGGTTCGAGAAATTTAGGAAACGGACCGGGATTCATTCAGTTGTTCGTCATGGAGAAGCTTCGAGTTCGGACACTAAGGCTGCTAAAGACTTTGTTAAAAAGTTCGAAAGCATCGTGGCGGAGGAAGGTTACGTAGAGCAGCAGGTTTTCAACTGTGATGAAACCGGTCTGTTTTGGAAAAAGACGCCTAGTCGAACGTACATTACCGCTGAAGAGAAGAAAATGCCTGGACATAAGCCAATGAAGGATCGATTGACTTTTGCGCTTTGTGCCAACGGCAGCGGGGACTGCAAAATTAAGCCTCTGTTAGTTTACCAGTCCGAAAACCCTAGGGCATTTAAAGCACATAGAATTAATAAAGACCTGCTACATGTTCTATGGCATTCTAATTCTAAAGCTTGGGTTACTAAGCATATCTTTGTGGAATGGGTAAGCGTAGTTTTCGGCCCTGCTGTCAAGAAGTATCTTCAGGAGAGGAATTTGCCTTTGAAGTGCTTGCTTTGTTTGGACAATGCACCCGCTCACCCCCCGGACTCGAAGATGATATCATCGACGAATACAAATTCATCAAGGTATTGTATCTTCCACCGAATACCACCCCTATCCTCCAGCCCATGGACCAGCAAGTCATCTCTAATTTTAAGACGCTGTACACCAAGCACTTATTTAAGCAGTGCTTTAATGTCACGCAAAGCACCAACTTAACTTTGCGTGAATTTTGGAGGAGCCACTTCAATATCCTGCACTGCTAAAAGATCATTGATCAGGCTTGGGAGGGAATAACTTGTGGGACCCTGAATTCCACTTGGAAGAAGCTTTGGCCTGATGCTGTTGCTCCCAGAGATTTCGAAGGTTTTGGCCCCGAGAATGAACCTGTGTTTGCCGCCGAGGAAGACGTCGAAGAGATTGTATCCCTTGGCAAGTCCATGGGTCTGGAGGTAGATGAAGATGACATCACCGAACTCGTCGATGAGCATCATGAAGAGCTCACCACCGAGGAACTCAAGGAGTTGCAAGCCATGCAGCATGATGAGTTCCAAGCGCAGTTGAGTGAGTCGGAGGAGATCGAGGAGGTAGGCGAAATCTTAGGTACGGCGGAAATAAAACAGATGTTGGCATATCATCAACACGTTGTTGATTTCATCGACAAGCATCACCCACAGGAACTTCAGGTTTGCCGTGTTGTTGCGCAGTTCGATGATGTTTGCTTAACGCATTTTAGAAAAATCCTTAAAAGCCGTACAAAGCAACTTTCCCACGATAGTTTTTTTTTAAAATCTCTACTAAAACGGTCTAGTGATCATGATGAAAAGAAAGAAAGTGAAGCAAAGAAAAGGAAGACCGAATTGAGTGAAAGTGATGAAAATTAAAAATAAGATAAGAAAAATGTAAAAAAAAATATAAAATTATAAAAATGAAAAAAAAAATAAGCTAAGTTAAGTTAAAGTTCACGTAGTAGTGTAAGTTAGTGTAAGTTATCGTACACGTTATCGTACAAAGTCAACGTCCCTACCTCCTCGCTGATCTTCCGTCTCCTCCTGCATAGAAGTCCCTACACCTGCGCTGGCCTGTCGCTAAGGTAAAGTGTTACATTACAACCCGTTTTTTATTTATTATTTCATTATTATTACTCTTTTTTTTTGGTTTGTAATATGTATTTATTATACAGACATTGTATTAATGTATTGTGTAATTATGTGTAGCCATTTATTAGGGATTTATTATGGGTTTTTAGGCTGAGGAACGAATTAAATCAATTACCATGTATTCTTATGGGAATATTTGCTCCAACATACGATCGTTTTAACATACGAAGTAGTTTCTGGAACGAATTAAGATCGTATGTAGAGGTATCACTGTATATACATGTATATGCAATTGTTCAAAGAGAGTGATACTCACCCACAGAGCAATGAGGTCAGCTGTGCAGAATCCCCCGAATGCTGCACTCCAAAAGAGTGGAAGATGAAGTATGAAGTGGCCAGTCACTACTACATTCATCTTAAGACTTATTTCGTGTGTGTCCTCCACCCTAGAACCTCTGATACTTGTTCCACAAGGGAGCTGAGGGGTTTAGATCACGTTATGAGTATCCACCACAGGACCTTCTGAGAATGTTCCTAGGCTCCTGTGGGTTATGTCTTGCAGGTAGCGGGAGGCAAACATTGTTTGACATTTCCACCTGCCTGCTTGAGGTACCTGCTGAACAAAAAAATTCTTTCAGAATGCCAGGGAAATATTTACTCCCCTGACATCATGAGCACGGGGACATCTACCTGACGCCGAGGTGTCTGAGGCTCGTGCCCTTTCTATTACTCGCCTGATCCAAAAGGAGATCGAGTTCTTCATGATTCTCCTCTTGGTCTTCCCCGTGCTGACGAACAGCTTGTTGATCTGGTGTCGAGCTCATCTCGTCCTTATGAGATATAACCTCATTGTCCTTACCGGACATAGTAACAGTTGATCAGTATCGTCTGTTAGCGATCAGATACTCCCAATCCGAAAGGGCCTGAATCTAGGATTTGCGAAGGACGGATTCTGCATCTTTGCCACAAAATCAGGGACTAAACAGAGTGTGACTTGTCAGGCATTCCCTTGAATGGGCAATGTCGTATGAAAAATCCTGTAGCTCGCTGACTACCTGCAGAGGTCAGGGCCAAAGGAAAACCTTTTTAAAGGTCAAGTTCTTATCCAAGGTTTGATGTAAAGGCTCATAAGGAGCTCCTTTCTGTGAACGTAAGACCCTGACAACATTCCAAGGACTTGGTCTAACTTCTGACTGAGGGAAGGAACGCTCGAAGTTCCGTATGAGGAGAGACAATTCTATCAAGGCGGAAATGTTAACTCGATTCAGTTCAAAAACAATGTTCAAGGCTGAACGAAAGCCTTTCACCATCGACACTAAGTGGAGTTTATTAACCCTTGAGGTACAGTAAAAACTCTGCTACTGCTCGAATACAGGCCCTGAGTGGAGAGAGACCCCGTCCATGACACCCACCACGGAAAATGGACCACTTCGCCTGATATACTGCAGACGACGGCTCCCAGAGGTATCTTGCCATGCACCTAGCAACTGGCTTTGAAAAGCGTCTCTCTGTGAGTAGTTGCTGAATAACCTCCAGGTGTTAAGATGTAGCAATAGTATCGCTTGGTGGAAAATATTCATGTGTGGTTATCCGAGTAGCTCGGGAAGGGGGAGGAAGCTCTCATGGTGCCTCTGTAAGCAGGTGCAGGTGGTCCGGAACCATTCTGCGTGTGCTCACAAGGTGAGAGCTGTAAAAGCGAGCCTTTCCTAGCTTTCTTACTGGAAATTGCTACCTGTATACGATTGTGAGGAGTGTGTTCTTGGTGAATGGGTGCGCAACACAGCACAAGATTTCCTTGAGAAACTAGCCTGTATTCATGCTCGAGAAGGATGGAGCAGAGTATTTTCGTACGACCTGTCTCTCATAGCAACCTGGGTAGCATTATGCACTCCTACAGTAGGAGGCATTCATTCATAAATGGCTATTAAGACTGCAGAGACAGGTTGTACCCGTGAGGAAAAAATCACCACACCTGATCATCAGAAAATGGGAAGGCCTCTGGACTACCTGGTCAACCAATACCCAGTAGGGTGGTCAACAATACCCCAGGATTGTGCCTGTTGTACCCCCTTATGGGTTAGCAAGTTCCATTGAGTTGAAGAAGCGACCTTGACCCTCAAGCGAAAAATCAACCATCCTCGGTTCCTCCAGAGGGGTCTAGCGACTGCGTAGCAAGTAACATCTTGAGTTGATGTCAAGACACTCAACCAGTTGCACGCACCTGCTATGAAGGGGGGGAGAATCTTGTCCTCCAACTGCCACCAATCCAATGGGAGTTGGCCTACTAAGTATGTTACAAACTGGTAAACCAGGGTAGCCAGTACCCCTTGGAGGCCTTAGAGGAAGATGCTATTACAGTGTATCTCTTTAGTGATCACTTTCAGGCTAGAGACCGATTGGTGACGACCGATCGCACACAACTACTCCCGAAAGGTAAAATTTAGACGTATCTTCAATCTATTGTTGAACAGGTAAGGAACTGTATGCATATTCATCTACAGACCAGTAACACAGACCAGAGAGGTGGACAAACATACGGGCATAGAACAAACTATTAGTTGTGTCCAGAACTCAGTTGGAGAACGTTGATAAACGTTCGTAAGCGAGACCTCCTCCTTCCTATGAATAACAAAGACATTTTTATTTCTTCATCTCGATCGGCAAAACTAGTATGAGTTTCGAATATTCCGTTCCAGGAAACAGATTCGCTTATGTGAAGTTTTTAGTCTCAGTATTTTTTAAAAACTTGGACCTTCGATCAGAAGTTAGGAAGGAATTGCCTGGGATGAAGGTAGATTGCATATCCAGTATGTCAGGTTATGGGAAGGAAGAACAGTAATGCATAAATGGTTTCCCGTAAGGAATATAGCCATCAACACTAATGATTTATTAGAACGGAGTTCTAATTGTAAGATTGTCAATAGTCCTTGTCGGCAGAAAAATGTCTTGTTCGCATATGTGCATGTCCGTCTGCAGTTGCACATGCGTAACTTCTTTGCCTCTAGGTAAACATTTGACGAGTCTGAGCCCGCTTGCAGGAATAAAGTATGTGTGACGAATCGCAACATTATTGCCCAAGGAATTTTTTAAGATGTGAGCGCATGCCCCCTTGAAAACAAAACATACAGCTAGTCTAGCGATCCATACCTACATCGGTTTGCCTGCCCATCTTGTAAGCGGGGCTTGCTATCGTTCATAAACATAATGAGATGCTGACAAAGTTTGTCTGGCTGCCTTGTGGGAGGGGCTTGTTAACGTTCGTAAAAATAACGAGAAGCTGACGTTTGTCTGGCAGACTTGTGGGCGGGGTTTGCTATCGTTCATAAACATAAGTTGAAGCTAATACCGTTCCCTTGGGACCAAAGGCTTGAAATAATAACGTTGTAAGGGTACTGTATATCACACGCCCGTTTTGCGAGTGCTCCAAAGAGCTCTCCATTCCATCGAGCAACAAAGCCCAAGAATATAACCCAGAAGGATTATGTTTCAATAAACTCTGCGTCTAATGAGAATTCGTTGAGTCCAAGGGCACACTGACGCATGCGGCTGACTCCAGCCATTAGTAGTAAACCGTATTTGCAGCAATAATACTAAGGTTTTGTCTTGGGGAGAGTGCATGGTCCACAGGGGTTCATTTTAGCCTTTTACTGTATATAGTTTTAACGAACGTACATCGTTGTGTAAAACTTCTCAGGGATGAGAGTTACCCATGAAGAAGCGAAGTCTTGCATAAAGGATTTGTTGTCCCAGAATGCAAAGAACACAACACTATGCAGTTTCGTATAGGCTTGCCAGCAAATGTGGTTAGAATCAGCAGACATTGGCGATCGTCCACAAATGCTGGCAAGCGATTGTGAAAACCAGAGACAATCAGTGTGCCATCTGATACTGTACTAGCAAAACGCTGGAAGGCACTCGTGAACGCCAGCGAGAATCGGTAAACGAGAATTTGAAAATGCCAGCATTAAATCTTGCCTTTACGGCTAGACCCAGTAGCGTACTCTACTCTAACGCTGGCAAGGAGGGTTTCCTAAACCAGCCATGATTACTAAGGTGAGGCGAGGGTCTCACAAACCTGCCATGGGTATTAAGGCGAGACGAGGGTCTCGCATGAGGCTGGTCTCGCAAGAGACAAGGGTCTCGTATGAGGCGAGGGTCTTGCAGTACTAAGGCAAGACAAGGGTCTCACCCGAGGCAAGAATCTCGCCTAAGATACTAATGCGAGGGTCTTGCAAAGCCTCCCCTCAATGTGGAGGATTAATTTATTTTAATTGATTTTTTTTGTTTTGCGAGAGAGAGAGAGAGAGAGAGAGAGAGAGAGAGAGAGAGAGATACATTTTATTTGCTTTAGCTTTGTCATTAGAGAGAGAGAGAGAGAGAGAGAGAGAGAGAGAGAGAGAGAGAGTCAAAGTCAAAGTCAAAAACCTTTATTCCATTATAAAATGGTTATTCTGTTACATAACAATATACATTATTTACATAAAATTCACAATAATTGGATTGTAAAAATTTAGGATATATATACATTCAAGTAAAATTTAAAAAATATTGCTTAAGTTTCTTTTTTAATAAATCAGAACTAACATTTATACATTTTCTTATTTCCAGAGGTAGTTTATTCCAGCAAGCTGGGCCCCTTATTGCCATTGAGCGTGAACCCAAATCAGTTCGATAGCTGTCTACAAATAGATTTTCATTCTGTCTGGTTAATGCATTCCTACAACCAACTGTAGGAAATGTGTATAGCCAGTTGGGATATTCTTTTCTCAAACTTTTAAAAACAAAAACACAAACATCGTACATACACTTTTCTTTTAATTTTATCCACTTTAATTGCTGGAGGGTTGGGGTGATGTGATCGTGTTTTTTCACCCCAATAACGAGAGAGAGAGAGAGAGAGAGAGAGAGAGAGAGAGAGAGAGAGAGAGAGAGAGAGAGAGAGAGAGAGAGAGAGAGAGTGAGGGAGAGAGAGAGAGAGAGAGAGAGAGTGAGGGAGAGAGAGAGAGAGAGAGAGTTTATTTACTCAAGTTTTGTCAAATCGCAAGAGAGTGAAAGTGTGTTTATTTGTTTTAGTTTTGTCAAATAGAGAGAGAGAGAATTTCATTTGCTTTAGTTTTGTTAGATAGCGCGTGCGCGAGAGAGTATGTGTGTTTGTGTGTACGTGTGTCCGCGGTGCGCGCCGAAGAACAAGGGTAGTTAGCGAATGATTGTTTGTAGTGGGAAAGACTGTCGGTATATTTGAGGTTGTTTGTTTACATTTTTTTAGCTAGGATAGGGCGGTGATGAATGTCTTGGGGGAAAGCATTCGATATTTGACTGTAGCAGGAGTCGGTTATGTTTTTTTTGTTCTTTGAAAGCCGGCTGTGAAGTGATTTTTTTTTATATTCTGAGTAAGTACAGTTTTGTTTATCTTTGCTTGTCGTGATTGTGAATGATAGGAACAATTTATTATTTATCTTTGATTATAGTGCGATAGTTCAGTTAGTTAGGAGTGTTCATAAGTGTTTTTCTTTTTTATTTTGGCAGGCCGTGATTCCTCCTTTGGAGAGACTTAAATTTTTGGAAAGTGGATATATTGTTGATGACCTGGTCTGTATTAGATTGTATTAAGACTGCTCTTGGATTACGCAACCGTTGATGACCTGGACTACGATTAGGATTACGATTTGATTGCACTGAACGATTTTCTTGATTTTGATGCCATAATGACCCAGCCCGTTTGAAGGATTTTCCGTTTGGATCACTGATAATCAGGATTGTGATGATGATGATGATTAATGCAATTATATAATAACATTTGTCCGTGTTACGGTAGCTAGAGAGCTGTGGTTGGGCTGTAGAAGGACTGTTGGCCCTTGTTTGGACAAAGACGTCCACACATAAACAAATACTGTATTGGTTTTGGTGTATGGGATAATTTTAAGTCTGTTAGGGTTTTTGCGGGTTATATGAATGGTGCTTTTGTTTATTATATATATGTTATTTTGTGTTGAGTTTTCGATTAGTTTTAAGTGTTGATAATTTGAATGTGGATGGTTATTGATTTAGTTTTAAGTTTTGAGAAATATAGTTTTAAGGTCATGTTTTGTTTTTGTTGCCCTTCAGTCTAAGAGTCCAGTTTATGATAACGTCAGGGGAAAGTTTGTGTTGCGGAGACAATTGTCAGAAGTAAGATTCAAGGGTGTGGGGGTTGTTTTTGTTTACATCCCGCCAAATCAAGTACTCGCCTCAGGTACTAAGGCTGGACAAGGGTCTCGCACAAGGCGAGAATCTCGCCTAAGGTACTAATGCAAGGGTCTCGCACAAGGCGAGAATCTCGCCTAAGGTACTAATGCGAGGGTCTCTCAAACCCTCGCCTCAGGTACTAAGGCGAGGCACGGGTCTCGCACAGGGCAAGGGTCTCGCACAAGGCGAGGGTCTCGCACAAGGCGAGGGTCTCGCACAAGGCAAGGGTCTCGCAGACCTACGTTAGGCAGAAGAGCTCCAAAACTAAGGTCCTTTTATTACTCTTACCCATCCTATACCCTAAAAAGGAGGGTGGCGAGTAGCCTTATGTCATTCCCTCGGAAGGGAACTCGTTAGAGTTAGAAACTATGAGGCGCAGAGAAAAGCTTGGCTTAACAAAGCTCTTGCAATAACCCGGGGGAGTTAAGGCCTACGAGGCTCCTCGATGGGAGAGGAGGCAGCCTCAAGCGGCCAGCAGTCATTGCCATCTGCAGCAAAGATCCCTGAGGGTACGGCGGCAGAGAGTATGAATTGTAGGAATTCGTCAATAAGCCCTAAAGAGCAAGGACAAATCCAAGTTCCGCTGGAGGAATCCCCAATTCTCCCTGCAAGCGGGGAGATTGGACAGTGGCTGGTGGATAAACTCTCCCTCAAACACTTGGTGGAGGTTAACTCTCCCTCAAAAAGGGAAAGTTGCTCAACAACTGAAGGAGGTTATCTCTCCCTCGAGTGGAAAATTATCTAACACCTAGGAGCGAACCTCCAGGCAGTACTCTTTGCTTCCAGTCAAAGAGCTAAGCTTAAGTTGAAGGCCAACATCAAGTGTTGCCTGTGAAACGTAGCCGAAGTTCGTTTCTAGGTTTAGCCTGAAAGGTTACCCGACAAGCCATTCCAAGGAATTCTTGTCAG
Source organism: Palaemon carinicauda (assembly GCF_036898095.1). Lineage (NCBI taxonomy): Eukaryota > Metazoa > Arthropoda > Malacostraca > Decapoda > Palaemonidae > Palaemon > Palaemon carinicauda. The sequence goes on along the minus strand of NC_090725.1, from coordinate 212,685,700 downwards.
CCACTGCTCCTGCCCGCCCGCTGAAGCAGAGCTAGCATTGGGTGAGCAGCTGAGGTAGAGGCCAAAAGCCTCTTGCTACCTTCCTTGCATGGAGGGACATTTTATTAAGCATTAGCCCAGTTCTATATAACCGTAACTGGTTAAAATGGTCCGGCAGGAGAGAAAGGCTACGTCTTTACTCTACCGTGTCAAAATAAAAAGTGACGGTTAGTCGCTAGTGCTGGTGTGAGCAGGAGGGTTAACCTACCCTGCTATTCCACCCCCACCCCCCACCCCCACTAACAAGCAGTGGGTAGTTACACCCTAACAAAAAAGCTTATTGGGTGTTTTCAGCTTCACTGAAATAATACTCCCCAGTAAAGAGTGAAAGGTTTGTATTTTTCACAGGAACAAAAAGTGTATAGTATATGTTTATTAATACTTATAGAACTATTTACTTGACAGATTAATTATAACAAGTTCTTTTGGTTTAAAGCTACTTATTAATTATGCAGTTAATTTGCTGAAAATAAATACTTTATAGAACAAACTGCATTTCAGATTAAATTTATAGTATTTTGCCAAAGCATTCATATTAACCCAAGTTCTAAAAGTTTTAGTTATCTAAAACCAGCATTGAGGTAGAAAAAGAATTTTAAATAATCAAATACTGTACACTGCCTTTCCTTGCACATAGCAGTCCATAACTGTTGCTGCTTTTACTTCATTATTTCTTTATGGTTAGGTAGTAAGTTGGCATAGAAAGACAAGATGAGTGCCTGTGGCAGGGTCATAAGTCCAGGGATACATACCTTCATAATTATTGTGGCCTTATTAGTAACATCTCTTATCTGGTGATTGCCAGAGAGGGGTTCAAGTCCCACTCAAACTCGTTAGTTCCTTTAGTGTCTGCAACCTCACCATCCTTGTGAACTACGAATGGGGGTTTAGGGGAGCCTATAGGTCTACCTACTGAGTCATCAGCAGCCATTACTTAGCCCTCCCTGGTCCTAGCTTGGGTGGCGAGATATCTTGGGTGCTGATCATATGATATATGGTCCGTCTTTAGGGCATTATCCTGCTTGCCAGGGTAATGCCACTGTCCCTTGCCTCTACCATTCATGAGCGGCCTTAATAATAATAATAATAATAATAATAATAATAATAATAATAGTAATAATAATAATAATAATAATAATAGTAATAATGATAATAATAATAACAGAATTCTTAACTTTTTAGCGACTGATGGATGTCCCTGACATTGTCAAAGTCATGATCCCCTAGATGACCAATGGAAGTCCTTGATGCCGTAAAAACGTCGTAAAAAGTTTTTATTTCAAATACAGTACTTATTAAAAATGAAAAATGGCACCTTACTGTAAAATATTACTACGAACTACAGTATGCTAGTGTTTGAGCCTTAGTTGAACCACAGCAAACATGATTCCAAATGATAGGAAAATCCTTTTATTTTCTATCAATTTCTGATTTCAAGATCAAAGTTTAATTTCCTGAAAATTTTCTTTCATGACCTACGTAAGATTTTCTGCCTCAAACTGAAAAAATTAAAACCCTGTTAAAAAAACAGATTTCGTTTAGAAAAAAATGCAACATAATTCTCCTTCCTATATTTTACACTTTTCTTTGTGGATATTCATGTCAATGTATGTAGCATTCAATGTATGTAGCATTATTTCCTTTTTTCCACCACAGAACTCAAAATTTACCCAATCTAGACAAGTTTTATTCCAATTCTAATTATTCTGTTGTCAATTATAATGTTTTGAAAATCACATTTTAAAAATCATCAAAATGAATGCTATAACTCAAGTATTAAGGTTACTACTGCAATTTGAAAATTTTATTTCCTTTTCTTTTTTTGCTAGTGGCCAAGAGCCTGGTTCTGGGTACAACATACTACAGTCATCAAAGAATGAATGGTTTCATTCTTCTGTGTTGTAATTGAGCAATTTAAATGTTCTTCAATAAAAATATTCTTTAAACTTCTGATTTTTCTTACTATCTCTTATTTACTTCTTATATCCTAGACTTAGTAGTTGGTTACTTCATCATGACTAACTTCTGAATAAACTCATAATACACTCAAACATCTTTTGAAAGCTTACAAAGAAAAGTTATAAAACAATCACAGCACTTACCACTAATATATTGATTGCCTGCTGATAATTTTTTGCGTACGCTGCATACACCTTCAGGAAAGGTGCCATTTTCAAGAAGGCAGCACCAATGTTGCCTTCTTCTATGCTCAGAGATTTAAATAATTCAGTGTTCATTTCCTTGATGGGTGGTAGATGTCCAAAAATCATAGTGTGAATTTGCTGAGGAATTGATGCTTTCTCCAAAGATGCCTTTACAAAATACTGCAACAGATCAGATACATATGACAAGTAGAAATTACATATTCACACACTTAAATGACAAATTTGGAAGTAATTTTTATTTTTCCTAACTATACAAACCTGAGTTCAATAAAAAGGAGAAGAAATCAGTGCAGGCTGGCATATGGCTATAAAAACCGCCAGCAGCCCCCAAAACAATACTCACTTATATCTTCTTCACTTTGATTGCAGCAGGGGCTTTCCTTTGGGTGCAGGTGTTGGTAGATTAAGTATGTGAAAAGAATTTCAGGTTTGTATAGTTAAGAAAAATACAAATTACTTTTAAATTTTTCATTTGTTCCTATACCAATACAAACATTTGTTCTTTACATAAGAGACTAACCCTGACGTGGATTAAGTTCTATCAACTGGAAACTTTTGACCCAGGATTGTTGCATCCAATCATGATAATGTGAGGGATGAGCATCCTGACACCTTGTAAACTAGTGGCCTGTCAAAAATGGAGGAAGGTAACTACGATTGGCTAAGTATAATCAACAGGTTTGTGAATATACAAGTTGTGGACCAGACATCCCAACTACTTCTCATAAGAGAATAGGGACGTAACGGAATATATAAACATATTCTAGCTACAAATAATACGGGGTATACCTGTAGTAAAAGAAATCCAGCTGACAAAGTCTTTGGATACTCTGCCCCAGGAGAAGGGAAGATGAAAAAGAGAAAAGGACAATCGTTCCCATTTCACTTATCCCAGATTAACAATGAAAACTCTGACCTCCAATGTGAGGGGCTAAGATAACTATACCACTAGCTGTGCAGCTACCACAGGGCTTACCAAAACAATGTCCAAGGACCTGTGCGTTACATCTTGCATGTAGTGGGTAGTGAGGGTAGATTGTCTCTTTTATACACCCACTTATAGTGTAGTATAGTCCCGAATTATGCAAGTTTGAATTGTGTGATTCGCCATTTATGCGGTTGCTAATTCTCAAAAATAAATTTTCTGTGTCTGCGAATCTAGCACGACAAAATGTATCAAAACTGTGTCTTTTGAAGTACATTGGTAGGCTTAGGTACGGTGACTGATAATATATATAACCAAACTATATTTACCTTACATTTTATTGACATAATTTAAAAAAAAATAGCCTATAAAGAAAAATTCTATAAAAAATGAAATGAACTTTTATCGATGCGAGTCAAGCTGACAAAATTTAGAGTTGTGGTTACGTTCTAGGCAACCTTTATCTTTCTCTAACCTTTCACTAATTTTAATGGTAACATTAATGATGGTATTACTACCAAATAACAAACTCTCTCTCTCTCTCTCTCTCTCTCTCTCTCTCTCTCTCTCTCTCTCTCTCTCTCTCTCTCTCTCTCATTAGACTTAGTTTGTCAGTTGAGAGATTTTTGACTAATCTTCTCCACCCCATGCGATCCTGACAGATTCCTACAGCTTCAGTGAAATTTGTGTCGCATCTTGCTAACAAATTACTACTGATATCCTTCCACCTAATTCTTGGCCTTACCCTTTGTCTTTTGCCTTCCATAACCCAATCAAACATTCTTTTTACATCCCATGTTCTGGCTTTCTGCAGATGTGTCCATACCATCTCAATTGGCTCTTTCCAGTTGTAAGAATTATAGGTTCCACACCCAATCCTTCTCTTATATTAGTATTGTATAATCTTTCTCATTTTAGTTGTCATAAATTAGATGCAAAACACATTTCAGCTGCTTGGATTTTAGATTTTAGCCTCTCAGTCAGGACCCAAGTCTCACAACCGTACATTAGTATGGGTTTAAGAATTGATTCATACAATTCAACTTCATTTCTCTTGGGGTATTTCTATTTTGTAGTAGTGGGTACCTAGCACCTACATTTTTACTATATTTGGCTAATCTGCTGTTTATCTTAGGCTACATCCTTTCATCTGAGGTCATGACACTACCTAGGTATATACACCAGAAATTCAGTCTTTGAACGGTTTAACTTCAATCCTTGTTGCGTAAGAGCCAAATCCCAGTAATTCATTTTATCTTCAAGGGCTATCTTACCTGTCTAACTACTGTGGAGATGCTAAAAGGAGTATCTCCTCCAATGACTTTACTCTTCTGATCTTTGAATGTGCCCTTAATTGCTCTGAATAGATGTTCAGGGATTCCATATTCATGGAAGATTTCCCAAAGTTGGTTTCTAGTAACTCTTATCAAATGCTTTTCAAGGTCTAGAAAGCATAGATGTTGTTCTTGGTTGTATTCCCATTTCTTCTCTAGGTATAACCTCAATGCAGAAATCTGGTCTACTGCACTGCGACCTCGTCTAAACCCACATTGCCTTTCAGCTAGTCTATTTTCCACAATGGCTCTTACTTTTTTTTCTAAAATTCTTTCGTAGATTTTAGCTATATGACTCATCACTGATATGTCAATGGTTCGCACATTCTGTAGGCTCACCTTTCTTAAAGATAATGCATATAAATGACTCATTCCAGTCGGAGGGAACTATGTCAGAGCTGTAAGCAAAGTTATAGAGGTTGTGCAAGCATTCAATCATCCCATTCCCACAAACTTTGATCACTTCAGCAATATTATCTGGACCTGGTGATTTGTTATTTTTCATTGACTTTAACGCTGTCTCTACCTCTTGTATGTTTATTAGATTATCCTGATCTATTTCCATATTATTGTTGTTAATTGCAGGTGCACTGCTGCTCCCACAATTTGAAGGTCACTAAAATACTTAGTCCATATGTTTTGTATATCTCTAGGGCGAGTAAGAATTTCACCATGATTATCCTTTATTGATGTGTGACAACTAGTAGTACCTCTAGATGTGTACCGTTTTGATATGGAATAGAGTAGTTTTCTGGCGTTTTAAAAATCAATATCTAGATCACCAATTTTTCTCCACATTCCATTTTGTACTTTTTGCTTTACAAGATTTGCAATATCTCTGTATATTTCATATTCATGTCTTCTCTCTGGTGTCCTTTCCTTCATCTTCATCATTCCACCACATAGTTGTCTTCCTTCTTTTCCACCAACTGCTGAGACCTCAACAACCTCGTTTTCTATCTTCAGTCCAATATCTTTAAAATATTCCCAGAACTCTTTGACATTGTCATCCTGGATAATTAAACTGTCTTCTTCAAATCTCTTCTGGATCTCTGGCTTCTTCTCATTAACCTTTTCCTCAAGTAATCTCTGTCTCTTTGGCTGCTTTAATATTTGTTGTTTGTGAATTTTTAATTTAGCCCTCAATCAAAAGAGATGGATGGGATGGCTTTCATGGATGGCTTTCACATCTTTTATGATACTTTCCTTTGATGTTAAAAGGAAGTCAATCTGACTTTTTTGGTCATAGGCACTCTGGTGGTTGTAATATCTGTACCATGTATACTTATGCAAATCTTGATGTTTAAAGTAAATATTTAATATTGTTAGATTATTTCAAGCAAAAAAAATCTACCAGCATTATTCTTTCTAAGTTCTGCTCACCAATGCCAAAAAAAAAACAATTACTCCATTCAATTTATTTCTACCAACATGTCTGTTTAGGTCACCCATAATAAAAATTTCACTATCCATTGAGGAGTGTTCACACACTTCCTGAAGTTGATTGTAGAAAAGTTCTTTTACTTCATGGGATCTTCCTTGCTGGGGGGGGGGGGCGCAGGTCTGTATTATGGTCATTTTATCTTTATAAACTACGTTCTCGATATATTGTACATAGCAAACTCAGGTGACAGTATCATTCCTACTCCATGATCATAGTTATCTCTTCTGCTAGAATATATCAATTCATGACCATTATGTATTGTTTTTCTGCCATGTTCCTTCATTCTTGTTTCTGCAAGACCAGAAATCTTAGTTTTCTTAAGATCCAACAAGTTAACTATTTCTTCTGTTTTGCCTCTCATTGTTCCTATAAAGGTGTAATCCTTGGGGGTTGACCTATTTCAGTCAGATGTTCATCATCTGTGGATCAGTACATTTATCTCTCTGCATAGTTCTTGAGCTAGGGTAATACCTGGCGGCAACCTAGGCCTGTCACAGGTTTGTTCAGGTCTACTTATTTATACAGTATGCAGCAAAACTGATGACACTTATTTTTGCATCGGACGAGCGTTGTTCTTGAGTTGCCACTTAGTACCAACACTTATATTTTACTATGTAAGCATGACAAATTCGTAGATAATTTGTATTTTTCCTAACTATACACACCTTAGCTGAAATGACAAGGCATTAAGATTTTAGCGAGGGTTAACTACCCACACCGCTAATTAGCGGGGGGTAGGGGGGTAGCTTGCTACCACTCCCCCTCACACACATGTGATTTAGCTCAATTTGCTTGGAGGTAGGACTTCAAGGACAATAGGGCAAGTTTGTATAAATAGCTAAGGTTTATATAGTTAGTTAGAAGGGTGGACGTCCCTGCCAATCTGGCTTTTGGCTTTATCCGGGGCTCCTTATCTGAGTATATTAGTACTAAAAAAAAAAGGAGTCCCTGCCCTCGCTAAAACCTTGCTACGCAAGCTTCGCAGCCTACGCAAGCTTCGCAGCCTACGCAAGCTGTGTGTTGAGACATGCTAAAGTGTGACTGTCTAGGGAAAGTTATTCCAAATCTATTGTAAGAAAAACTTATGTAACCAAGAGTTTCCCAATACCACCTCGCCAGGGTATGGGGACGCAACAGTATTAGCTTAATACTAGGTACACAAGGGAGCATGGTTTACCTGCAGTGGTTTGAGGTCAGCTTATGCAGAGAACCCAGGATGCTGCTTTCCCCAAGAGAGGGTAGGATGAAGAAAAGAATAAGAGCCAGTCAAATCTTTTCATTCATGCAAACTAAAACCGGGTAACAGTGCCTTCAACCTTCTGCTACTTGTCCAATAAGGAGCTTGATGTATACAACCAGCTGTTGTGCAGCCACCACCGGACCGATAGAGATCGTATCGAGTTCCTGTGGGTCACGTCTTGCAGGAGAAAGGTTGCGAAAGCCACCTGGAGAATTCACATCCTTTCATGTGAAACCTGTGTCACAGAGTAATCTGCTTAGAAGGGCCAGGAGCATAGCTATGCCCCTGACATCGTGATTCGTCATGTTGAGATGATGTTTTGGTGCTCCTCCTTTAGTCTCTCCCAGTGCTGATGACAAGAGAAGGGACCCGGGTGGGCTGTTGCCATTTTCTTAAGGTAGAGTCACATACAGTGAACCCTCGTTTATCGCGGTAGATAGGTTCCAGACCCGGCCGCGATAGGTGAAAATCCGCGAAGTAGTGACAACATATTTACCTATTTATTTAACATGTATATTCAGACTTTCAAAACCTTCCCTTGTACGTAGTACTGTTAACAAACTACCCTTTAATGTACAGAACACTTAATGCATGTACTAACGTACCCTAAACTAAAACAGGCACAAATATTAAGGGCGACTTTATATCATGCGTTTCCTAAACACGCCAAAAAGCACGATAAAAAATGGCAACCAATGTTTTGTTTACGTTTATCTCTGATTATAATGAAGAAACAAACGCATTTACACATCTGTGTATAGGTTAGTTTCTGCATCGATTATATTGATTATTCAGTACAGTATGTTGATTTGGTTATTACTAATGTTTTACTTAATTTTTCTTAGGACTTCCAAATGAAATTTTTTCTTTATGACGCCGCCTGAAACGACGGCGTCATAAAGTACGCTCAGTAAACAAACTAAGGAATTTAACGCGCATGATGAAAGTGATAAATAATGATATTACAGTAAAAGCTTTAATAAAATATGTTATTACAAATATTATTTACCGTATCTATATAAAATCATACATACGTAGCAAAGCAGGAAAACAATCTACGAGAGAGAGAGAGAGAGAGAGAGAGAGAGAGAGAGAGAGAGAGAGAGAGAGAGAGAGAGAGAGAGTTGTTTTACATACGTAAATGTAAATTTTAAACAAAAAAAAATAGCCCCATTTCATATAAAATAGATTACAAATATTTTACTTTATCATATTACAGTAGTCTGTATAATACTGTAAAGTTCAGTACAGTATGTTGTTGTTAAAGTCGTGGCGATGAAATTCTCACGAAACAAAAACACGCCATTTGAGTACAACAGCTGATTCTCTCTCTCTCTCTCTCTCTCTCTCTCTCTCTCTCTCTCTCTCTCTCTCTCTCTCTCTCTCTCTCTCTCTCTCTCTTCGTGTTATACAATAATTACATTTAGATGAAGAAACTAAAATTAGTTTTCTTAGTGTCAATTAAATACGAAACTAAATAATTAGGCCGAGTCTACATCCATTTCAATCATAGCTAAAAATACGGCATCCGATTTCATCAGCAAACCACTATTTTTTGGGAAATATCATTTTATTCTAGAAAATTGCCACTCTTTAAATAGTTAATTGCACATTAAGAAAGCGTGTACTTTTGTTTTTAAATTTCGGGTTTGTTTTAAAAATCGAGTATTGTTGACTTCTTTTTTTTTTTTACTTTTGGCTGTGATTAGATCAGCTGTCATCTAGCTGCCGCTCTTGAGTGTGTACGAATACACTAACAAAGTATCATTTATACCATTTCTTAACTTATTCAAACCGTCTACAGTATACAGTTGATATTACATAAGCACTAATGTGTTATAACCTATCAGATTTTTTTGTTTATTACATTTAAACCCCTCTCTCTCTCTCTCTCTCTCTCTCTCTCTCTCTGTGGGCTACTTTTCACTACCTCCCATTCCTTACCTCTCTCTATCTCTCTAACAAATGATATCTTTGTTGCTCCTCAAAGTTTCATTTATATTGAAAATCAATCACGATTCAATTTTCCTTACTTTCTCCAATCTCGCACCATCGGTCACATTGCGGTATTTTCGATATTTCTGGAAAATCCGCGATATATGTATATACATGGGTTATGAAAAAAATCCGCGAAGTGGTGAATCCGCGATGGTCGAACCGCGAAGTAGCGAGGGTTCACTGTACCTTACCCTGGGTACAGTAACGGATGATCTGGATCGTCCGTTACCGAGTGGAGACTTGTGTAGGATCCGTCACCTCTAGAGACTCTGTCTGGCGACATACTCCGGGACGAAACTGAACATTGCCTTTCGCCCTTCTCATTAATGGGCAATGTCGAAAGAGAGACCATGAAGTTCCTTGACTTGTATGGCTGCTGTCAGAGTGTGTAGGAACATTGTCTTCTTAAACCAGGTGAAAATTTGTTGCCTGGTGAAGTGGAACATAAGGGGGTCTCTTTAGAGACCGGAGAATTTGAACCATGTTCCGAGAGGACGGTCTCAATACCGACTGGAGAAAGGAAAGTTGTAAGTCTGTATGAGTTAGGAAAGGTCTAGCGATGAGAGGATGCCCCTTCCTTTCAGTTTGAAGGTGAAGGATCAAGGTTAAGTGATCGTCTTTACCTGTTGAAACTGAAAAGGGGGTCTTTTCCTCTTGCATATACTCGAGGATTCCGCTACTGCTGGAATAGAGGTATCGAGTGGAGAGACACACTTTCCAATGACACCAACCACACAAGACGTTATACTGCCTGGTAGACTGATGCTGAGGAATTCCTCAGATATCTAGACAACCTTTTCGAAACTTATTGCGAAAAGCCTCTGTGGGAAAGGAGGTACTGGGTAGTCTCCAGGCATACAATCATAGCAAAGCTATAGCTTCCGGTAGGTGACGAATTGGGTTGTCTGTGATGTGGAGAGGGTTTTCTTGGAGAGACTATCAGGAGCTGCAGAAGGTTTGGAAACCGTTCTGCGTAATGCCATAGCGGAGCTATGAGAGTCCTTGAGAGGCTGACCGATGTTCTAGCCTTCTTGAGTGCCCTTCTCCAGACAAAACAGGGACGAGACGTAAACGTCATTGTTGTACACACCGTTGTTGGCCTGTTTTTTGCCAGAGAGCCTTGGGGTCTAGGGCTGGGGAGCAATGGCAACCTGAGGTTCAGGGGCATTGCGAACAGATCCCTAGTTGGAGGATCCGTAAAGTTGGGACTTTGTCGGCTACAAGGTGATCCAAAGACCATTCGGTATACCTTATCTGAGATGCTGTGCACAGATTGTCGGCGAGCACATTCTTTTAATCTGGAATGAAGCGGGCTGATAGTGGCACCAAACAGACTTTGGCCCATCTTAGCGTTTATACTGTCAGATGGGAAGAGGCTGCAAGCAAGTTCCTTTTTGCTTGTCGATGTGAGCCTCTATGTGGTGTGTGGTACTGTCGCCCATCACTTCACTGAGTGGTCTGTTAGGAACCAATGAGGCTGCTGAAGAACCAGAAAGTTGGCCTTCATCTCCTAAGAGATGATTTAAGTGAAGGTACTTTTGGACTCTGTCCCGAGGGTTGAGGTCATGTGGTGCAGCATTATGGTCCCTCCTCTCTTCTTTTAATGTGTTCTATGCACAGCATCAAGTCCGAGGGGTGTGGAAGGATGAGAAGGTTATACCACTCTGTAGATTCTCGACCGACACCCATCCCTTGAGGTTCGTCCAAACTTCTGGTCCCATGGGGGTCAGAATGTCTGGGGGATCGAGGGCCCGATTCCAGTCAGACTCAAGTCACTCTGGGATGGGAGTTCTTCTCGTTTTGAGAAAGTTTATGGAGATTGGTGTCTAGAATCATTCCCAGATACACCAGTCTTCTGGGAGGGAAGTAGGGAAGACTTCCGCAAGTTTACCTTGATCACTGGATCTTGGTAAAAAGACTTCAGAAGTTTCGGTGCTAATGCAAGATTGCCACTGAGTCTGCTAAGGTTAGTCAGTCATCCCGAAACGGAGGAAACAGAAGCCCATCCTGTGAGACCAGGATGGGTGTAGTGGAAAGACCGAAGCACAAGTGCCCTGAACTGGTGTTTCTTGTTTGTCTAGACTGAATCTTCCAACCTTCCTAGATGGATGGTTTGGGCCTGGAAGTATGTGTCCTTTAGGTCCAGTGTGCAAATGAAGGCCTGAGGTCTTAGCCCTTGTTCAAACTCCAAAACGGTGTGGACATCGACCCAAAGGGGCAGCTCCTTGTGGATCCTTTTGCATGGGAGATTGTTGACGCTGGGGTCTTGAATCGTGGCGTAAAGGATGGGACGCGATACCCTCTCTCTTCCCTGAGAGAGAATTCCTTCAACTAACAGAAGGAAAGCAACGCTTAGCCCTACCATGCACCCTGATGGGACTGATGCTATTCCTTAGAATAGAATCAATCTGGCGAATGTTAATCAATGGTTAACGGTTGGGTATCGTGGTTACTTTGCAGTTGGAGAGTGCTCGCAAGTAGTCCCTTGTCGACAAGCCGTTGATGAGGGTTGTCGATCGTTTGCCGATCACTTTAGTGCGATGGTGAACGGCCACTAGCTAGAAGTATGTTGTACACCTTCTGATCTAGGGAACTCCGGGCAGAGGTTGACTAGTAAGTCCGAGTCATGAACTGCTGGCGAATTGCCGATGATCAGTGAATAGGCAGTCAGTGAGCCGAAGATGGTAACTGACAGGCAGATGAAGGCTGTCGGGTCAGTCAGCCAATGAGTTGGTAATCAGCTTTGAGAGCCCTGAGAGACAGAGAATGGTTCAATGATAGTCAGTTGGTGATGGTAAGCCATTGATGATCAGCGATCGATCGCGGAACGGTGATCGGTGAGCTAGAGATCAGCAAGCTGACTATGGTCCCTCCTGGTTGGTCAGAGATCAGCAAGCTGACTATGGTCCCTCCTGGTTGGTCAGAGATCAGCAAGCTGACTATGGTCCCTCCTGGTTGGTCAGAGATCAGCAAGCTGACTATGGTCCCTCCTGGTTGGTCAGAGATCAGCAAGCTGACTATGGTCCCTCCTGGTTGGTCAGAGATCAGCAAGCTGACGATGGGCTGGTCAGAGATCAGCGAGCTGAGTTTGATGATCGAAGAAAGATGAGCTGCCCATCGGTGATCTAGTGATCAGCAAGCTGATAACTGGTTATTGACTAGCAATCGGTAATTGGCACGCTAGCAATCGGAGATCGTTGGTCATTGGAGGGACTAGAGGTCAATGATCAGAGATGAGCTAGCAATTGGCGATCAGGTGATCGGCGAGCTAGCGATCAGCAAACCGTGAACTAGCCATCAGCACACAGTGATCTCGAGATCAGTCTGTTGATGCTTTCTTGTTTGCTGACGGTGGTCTGTCAAGGAACAAAAAACTTCAGAAGAGACAGGGACCAAGGATTCGCCGTTTTGATTCCCCTTGGAAGATGGAATCTTCGGGATCTTGAATCCTTCTGTGAAGCCTCTTTCCTCTTTTCCCGGAGGCCATGTTATGCGTTTTTGGGGAGAGGAATGGGGCAATGGTGACCTATCCACAAAGTTTTATTCTTATTTGCCTATTGCGCGAGTGTGCAGGAGAGTACTGGAGCGATGGCACACAGGATGATGCTGGTGCTCAGTTTCTGCTGAAGCGCAGTTTTCGGTGAATGCGCAGAAGAGCGCTGGAGAGCAGGGCAAGCGCTGGTGCGCAGGTGAGCGCTGGCTCTTTGGCAAGAGCTGGCGCATTGGCGAGTACTGAATCTGCGAGCACTGGCTCTTTGGCAAGAGCTGGCGCATTGGATCTGAGACCGCAACTGTGCAGGAGAGCGCTGGTCTGAGAGCGCAGGCGAATAGGCAAGCATTGGCTCTTTGCAGAGTTGGCGCATTGGCAAGCGCAAGTGAGCAGGAGGGTGCTGGATATGAGAGCACAGGTGAGCGCTGGCGCGCAGTAAGGCACAGTGTAGAGTTTCGTGTAGTCTCCTTAGAATGCGCAGAAGCGCATGACTGGTTGCGCACGAGCGGGTGCATGGGCACGCGATTGCGTGGCGCGCGCGAAAGACTATTGGTACGCGCGCACAGAAGACTGCTGCCGTGCATGCGCGTAAGAGGGCTGGCGCACGTGCGCGTAAGAGGGCTGGCGCACGTGCGCGTAAGAGGGCTGGCGCACGTGCGCGTAAGAGGGCTGGCGCACGTGCGCGTAAGAGGGCTGGCGCACGTGCGCGTAAGAGGGCTGGCGCACGTGCGCGTAAGAGGGCTGGCGCACGTGCGCGT
>NC_090725.1:212662307-212664807 GCF_036898095.1 Palaemon carinicauda | reverse complement strand
GCCTGGATACTGGTCATTGCTCTGGGAGAACTACCTCGATGGGAGAGGGACAGAAAGACCCTGCCAGAGACTCCTCTCTGAAAGAGAGAGAATCTTACCTCCGGAGACAAAGGAGGGTGCCTACTCGTGGAGGAGTGGGAACAACGATACTGAGCTTTCGCTTCGATGTCCACACAGGCATCAGCTTGATCCAAGAGGACTCCTGCAATTAAGCTACTCCTCGTTTCCTTTTAAGAGGAGAGATGGAAGTTCTAGGAGGAACCTGAGGGGGTGGGAAGATAGACTTACGACCTGTCCAGAGGAATCCTTGGCGTACTAGTGGATTGCTGTGATGGGACAACTCCCTTAAACGCCTGGTGTACTACTCTGACAAGGGCTTTATTGAATGAATGATTTGAAGTTTTCTGGCATCCTGACATCGAAGGTCATTGATACCGATATCGTTTATTATAAATAACTACTAAAAGAATATTCAATTAAAACTATAAAAGTAAATATGTTATAAAAGTTAAATAGCATTAAGACCTGCTTCTGGAATAAGTTTAAAACCGCTAGCATTGTACGACACATCATGTCCAAGGATCTTGGCAAGGATGAACCTGCCATCCTCACCTCAAGCCTTAAACACATATCTTTTTCTTTCTTTGCTATGAGTGGAGCATTCAGTCAACAAACGCCTCACTGTCAAAGGTATCAAACAGTCGTCGCAATATGGTTGGTGTTGACCAGCCAGCAGAAACTCATGTGTCATCCGAGTGTGACCAATGCGGAGACGACAAATAACTTTATACCTTCAAGGGGATATAACATTCGCAGTTTCTCTCATCTTATTTTCAGTTAAACTATCGCAATGCTGTTGCCAATTATTATAAATAAAATTCTTAATTGTGGGTAAAAAATCATTACACAGAATAGGATATCTTATTAGTAGTAACTCTGATGCAGTATTCTTACCAGTGAATCTGCCTCTTTATTTTCAGACACACCTATGTGTGCCAGAACCCAGCAAAATTGAAATGCTGTACCTTTCTTTCAGGGCAATAATTAACAGCCACTCAAAAATCTTCAAAACTAAAGGGTTATTGGAATTAAAAACTTTTAAAGCTTGTAGGACATTTCTTGCATCACTAAAAATGGTAAAATTGCCCTCCTCTTCCAACAATAACTTCTCAATAGCAGTTAGTATGCTATATGGTTCGGCCGGAAATATGGAAGATATTGAAGAAAGTGCACCTTTACAGTTAAAAGAATTACTATATACTCCAAATCCAATGCCATCATCAGATTTGAAGTCATCAGTATATAAAAAAAGTCAATTCCCTATGTTCTTCAACATGTTCCATAAAAAGAGACCTAGCTTCTAATTCAGTCATGTTCTATTTACCACCAATCAAATATTTACAAAAAGATATCTGGTAATTTCCACAGAGGGGTTGATGATATCTTAAATGGAAGCATTTTACTTCTAATTATATCAACACTATTTAATAATTGTTTCACCCGAAAACCATAAGGTTGAGGAGATTTTGGGTGCAACTCAAAGTATGTTGTGGGCCTTACAAGGTTTGAAGTCTGAAAGGCTAAAGAATTAGGGAGTCTTTGCAACATAAACCAAAACCGAACAATAGAAGGTAAAGGTCTAAAGGTAACTCTCCAGCGTCAACAAGAAGGCTTGGGATAGACGAGGTTCTAAAGGCTCCTGTGGCCAATCTAATACCAGTATGGTGTATGGAATCTAAAATCTTTAGTTGAATTGAGGTGGCTGAGGAGTATATTTCACACCCATAACTAATTTTTGAAAAAATTAAGGACTTGTATAACTTTAAAATAGTTATGCGGTCTTCTCCCCATGTTGTATGGGACAAAACGCTTGAAAGATTCAGAGCCTCAAAACACTTTACTTTTAAAGCTTTCAAGTGAGGAACCCATGTAAGCCTACAATCGAATATCAATCCTAAATATTTAGCCTCACTTACACATGGGATACGCTGACCTTTGATATATACGATCCGGGTCTAGATGTACTCCGCAAATATGACAAAAATGGACAACAACAGTTTTGCTTGTTGAAAACTTAAATCCATTCATATCTCCCCACTGAATAATTTTGTCACTGAGAGTTGAAGTAAAACTCCACCATCAACATTCTAGATACAGCAAATGATATGGAGAGATCATCTACAAATAATGTTGAGAGAATGTCTTTGGGAATGATGGAGGATATTCCATTAATGGCCACTGCAAACAGGGTTACATTTAGTACACTACTTTAGGGAACGCCTTCTTCCTGACATTTCCTCTCTGATAGAGTTTCACCTACTCTTACTTGAAAAATCTGATAGAATGGGTTTTGTGTTTGTGATTTTCTTTTTGTCCTTTTGATATAATTGTTGAGGGGGATAGTGGACCTTAACTTGAATTTCTGACCTATTTATATTCTCTTCTGGTTAATCAGAAACCTCAACAGGCAAAACATCATATTTATTTGACATCATAACTC
>NC_090725.1:212657307-212659807 GCF_036898095.1 Palaemon carinicauda | reverse complement strand
TATATATATATATATTATTATTACTATCCAAGCTACAACCCTAGTTGGAAAAGCAAGATGCTATAAGCCCAGGGGCTCCAACAGGGAAAAATAGCCCAGTGAGGAAAGGAAATAAGGAAATAAATAAATGAAGAGAACAAATTAACAATAAATCATTCTAAAATAAGAAACAACGTCAAAACAGACATGTCATATAATAAACTATCAACAACATCAAAAACAAATATGTCATAAATAAACTATAAAAAGACTATGTCCGCCTGGTCAACAAAAAAGCATTTGCTCCAACTTTGAACTTTTGAAGTTCTACTGATTCAACCACCCGATTAGGAAGATCATTCCACAACTTGGTCACAGCTGGAATAAAACTTCTAGAGTACTGCGTAGTATTGAGCCTCGTGATGGAGAAGGCCTGGCTATTAGAATTAACTGCCTGCCTAGTATTACGAACAGGATAGAATTGTCCAGGGAGATCTGAATGTAAAGGATGGTCAGAGTTGTGAAAAATCTTATGCAACATACATAATGAACTAATTGAACGACGGTGCCAGAGATTAATATCTAGATCAGGAATAAGAAATTTAATAGACCGTAAGTTTCTGTCCAACAAATTAAGATGAGAATCAGCAGCTGAAGACCAGACAGGAGAACAATACTCAAAACAAGGTAGAATGAAAGAATTAAAACACTTCTTCAGAATAGATTGATCACCGAAAATCTTGAAAGACTTTCTCAATAAGCCTATTTTTTGTGAAATTGAAGAAGACACAGACCTTATATGTTTCTCAAAAGTAAATTTACTGTCGAGAATCACACCTAAAATTTTGAAAGAGTCATACATATTTAAAGAAACATTATCAATACTGAGATCCGGATGTTGAGGAACCACCGTCCTTGACCTACTTACAATCATACTTTGAGTTTTGTTAGGATTCAACTTCATACCCCATAATTTGCACCATGCACTAATTCTAGCTAAATCTCTATTAAGGGATTCACCAACCCTAGATCTACATTCAGGGGATGGAATTGATGCAAAGAGAGTAGCATCATCTGCATATGCAACAAGCTTGTTTTCTAGGCCAAACCACATGTCATGTGTATATAGTATAAAAAGTAATGGGCCAAGAACACTACCCTGTGGAACACCGGATATCACATTCCTATAATCACTATGGTGCCCATCAACAACAACTCTTTGAGATCTATTACTTAAAAAATCAGTAATAATGCTAAGAAACGACCCACCCACTCCCAACTGTTTCAGTTTGAAAACAAGGGCCTCATGATTAACACGGTCAAAGGCAGCACTAAAATCAAGGCCAATCATACGAACTTCACGACCACAATCAAGGGATTTCTGTACAGCATTGGAGATTGTAAGAAGGGCATCACATGCTCCAAGGCCTTTACGAAAACCAAATTGCAAACTAGGGAGTAGATGATTACCTTCAGCAAACCTATTAAGACGTTTTGCCAGAAGACGTTCAAAAACTTTAGATAATATGGGAGTTATGGAAATTGGGTGGTAATCAGTGGGACTTGAGCTACCGCAAACACATTTACATAGAGGAGTAACATTACCAATTCTCCAACTAGTGCTAAAAGCTCCTCTTCTTGCTAACTTGCGCAAAATAACAGATAACTTTGGAGCTAAGAAATCTGCTGTCTTTATAAAAAACAAAGGAAAAATACCATTTGGGTCTACACCTCCACAAGCATCAAGGTCCATCAACAGAGCTTTAATCTCACGAGATCGAAAAGCTAAACTAGTTAGTTTAGCCTCAGGAAAACAGGAATGAGGAAGTTCAAGTTTTTCATTACTCTGTTTACTGTCAAAAACATCAGCCAAAAGGGTTGCCTTTTCCTTTGGACAGTGAGTGACTGAGCCATCTGGTTTAAGTAAAGGAGGAACTGTTGCATCTACACCAAAGAGTGCAGATTTAAGGGTAGACCACCATTTATGTTCCTGAGTTGTACCAGAAAGTGTTTCTTTTATGGTTAAATTGTACTCCTTTTCAGTTGAGGCATAAACTCTCTGAGCAAAAGCTCGAAGCTGAGTATAGTTGTTCCAGGTCAAATCTGATCTGTTACCCTTCCAAAGTTGATAGGCCTCCTGCTTCTCCAAAAAAGCACGTCTACAATCATCATTGAACCACGGTTTGTCCTTCACTCGATACCTTAGCACACGAGAAGGGATACGCCTATCAATTATGTTGACTAGATTCTCATTCAAAGGGACAACAGGATCTACACTATTATATAATTGTGACCAATTCAAGCACAAAAGATCATGTAAAATCCCATTCCAGTCTGCTTGGGATTTCATATAAATTTTACAAGAATATGAGATATCAGGGACAGGCTGCTCAGTCTTCACTAATAATGAAATCAAGGCATGATCAGATGTCCCGACTGGAGAACCAACCTTACCAGTTATAACGCCAGGGGAGTCAGTGTATACAAGGTCCAAGCAATTACCAGACCTGTGAGTAGCTTC
>NC_090725.1:212647307-212652307 GCF_036898095.1 Palaemon carinicauda | reverse complement strand
CTTTCATCGCCCTCCGGCTTCACCGGAAATCGTCAATACGCTTTACTATTATCTTAGCCTTAGCCTTTAGCTACGGCTTGTGTTTTATAAATTTCACAATTGAATTATTATCCACAATTGAATTATTCAGGACCTCTCATCGCCCTCCGGCTTCACCGGAGATCGCCCATACACTTCACACTTATATTAGCCTGGCCTTTAGCTACGGCTTGTGTTTATATTTATTTTACGGGCCTGTCACTGCTTCCCCGACCCTCAGAGGTCGGCAGATTGCTTTAGATTATTTATTCTTATGTCATTATTATCACTTTTAAGATGATACAGCCCCATTACCATTGCTGGTGCTTTTATATTTAATTGTTTTAATATAGAGCTCCGGCTCTCACTGAATTCCCTTAAGCACCAATATTGCATTTATCTGATGTCTGTTAATAGGGTCTTTAACCCCTTACCAGAGTTTCAAGGAACACCAAGACTCATGTCTCCTTTCTTTTACAGAAGGTCCGTTGTACTGCCCAAGGATGCCCTGCCTCGTTCAACGACCCCGTTGGGCATGACCTCTGTCGGTCCCACGCACACTGCGCCATCCCCTTTATCCGGGAACCGGGACAGGCCCAGTATATGGTCTGGTTCCCGGATTTGTGCTCGCTCTGTTACGAGTTGTCCTCAATACTACTGAACGATGATGTAAGTGGGTTTTCCTTTTGTTCCTCATTTCTCTTTGGCAGACACTAATTTAGCCATTAATATGACATACACGGTATATTTTGGAGAGCAATCCCCCTCCTGCATCACTAATCACTACAAATCTTTCAGGCTGATGATGACTCTCTTCGGTCAGCAAGGGCTACTCTTCGTCCTTGGGTGTCGGGCTTCGACAGGAATGCCCCGTCTGGCGCACCCTATCTCCTAGATGGAGACATGGCCTCCCGTCTCTTCCCAGGCTCGACTACTGCAGCAGTCTCTCCTGAAGTTGCTGCCCTCTTAATTGAAGAAGTCAGGGCAACCATTTCCGTGGAGGACAAACCCCTCGTACCGCAGGACGTGGCAGATCTAGATGTAGATGTAGAACCCAGGGACGAGCAGGTAAGTGGTGCCGAGTTGGTGGAAACCCTTTTCTCTCCTACTCCCTCTCCTACCTCTTCCTTTCTAGGTTTTGATAACCCTAAGGCTTCTCCTCGGGATCCCTCTGTCCCCGTACGACCCAAGGTGAAGCCACTTCGCACTTATAAGTCTTCAGCTTTGCCAGTATCAACGTCACCGGTCCCCGGACACTCGACAGCTCTTGATATTCATATTGCTCCTCGTAAAACCACGACTCCTAAGAAGTCTAAGTCTACCAAATCCAAGACACCACCAACGGGTGGCTTTCAGGTACCCTGGGGCGATCTCTTCCCCATCGAACTGGTCAGAGATATGGTCAGAGAACAAATTCAACATCAGTCTGGGGCGATGACAGAGATTAAGGATATGGTGGCTACTCTGATCCGCTACGGAACTCAGCTTCCTCCTCCTTCCGCCCCAGACGTATCGAAGCTACCTCCCTTCGATAAAAACAATCCTTGGCGATTTGCCTTGCATGCCCCATTCTTAGATGGTTCCCTAACTCTGGAGGTCATAGGCACCCGCCCTCTAGAGGACCTGGAGTTCTACCCCCCGGGCCTAGAATTCCCATTCAATGGCTTCGTACGTTTAAAAGAACATGCATTGGTCCGTATGGACAAGGTACCGAAGGAAACGGTGATATTTTCGAAAGAGCAGGCCCAGGCTATCTGGGCCAGAACTCTATCAGAGTGGGGGTGTATTAACTCCAAGCTCACCCCACACACAGGTGCCTACACTATTTTTACGACAGCGGCCTCCATCTCTTTGCCGCTCATAGACAAAATCACAGAGCTGACTATACAGGCCATCAAGGAAGGCTCTTCCATGCCGGCTCTCAAGGAGACGGACCCCACCTCATTGCTTATTCCCGGTACCTCTGCAACCTGGGATGACGCGTCTTCTACCTTCACAGTGGGGAAGCTAGACCCGGACTGTGCCTCTACTCTTTTCTCTGAGAAGCTTCCCAGATTACTAGAGAGTCTTCTCAAAACTGAGTTCGAGACCCGTAATAGACTAGCTTGGTCCCTCCACTCCATCACCTCCATGGAGTCCCTAGCATCGCTTTACCCAGAGGAAACGCTGTTCAGAGTCGCCACAAAGAACCAGCTGCTGTCCTACCAAATAGACCTCCATGACTTCTGGTCGGCTCGAGTTAGTTGCAGGAAGTTCGTTCTGTCTGAGGCCTCCATCAGACATGAACCGAACAGGTTGATAGCGTCCTCCTGCTGGGGTAAGAACCTCTTCCCTCAGAACGAAGTTGATAAGGTTCTTCAGGACGCGGCGAGGGCAAACCAAAACTTGCAAGTAAGTTGGGGTCTCTCAGCCAAAAGGAGGTTCGAATCCCAGAAACAGACTTTCTTCAAGAAGAAGCAGAGGTTTAGTCCTTACAAGACGGTCCGGGGTAACTCGTCACCACAGTCTTCCGCTGCCTCGACTTCTCAACAACCGGCTCCCCCTCAGCAAGTAGTCTACCTCACTGCTCCCCCTGGTACACAGCCCAACCCCTCTTGGATGTCCTCTCCTGCATACAACCCTGCCTACGAATCCTCCGGTTCCTTTCGTGGACACCAGAGAGGAAGCTTCAGAGGTAGAGGACAGTTCCGCCAACGCGGCGGACCTAAAGCAAGGGGTGCCCGTGGAGGGAGGGGACCTAGGTTCACTCCCTCCCAATGATGTGATGCCGGTAGGAGGGAGACTTTATCACTTCCGAGACCATTGGACCTTCAGTCCATGGGCTCACAGCATAATATCCAGGGGCTTGAGTTGGAAATGGTCACAGGGAGCCCCTCCTCCACCGGTGACCTTCTTCCAGAGACCCACTCCCATCCTGGAAGAGTACACCGCAGAGTTACTCAAGAAGAAAGCGATCAAACGGGTTCGATCCCTGAAATTCCAAGGCCACCTGTTTACAGTCCCGAAGAAAGACTCGTCGGCGTTGAGGGTAGTTCTGGACTTGTCGAAACTAAACTCTTACATCCTTTGCGACAAGTTCCGTATGCTGACTATCTCTCAGGTACGGACCTTACTTCCCCGTGGGGCCGTCACCACCTCTATCGATCTTACCGACGCCTATTATCATGTCCCAGTAGCTCGAAACTTCTATCCTTACCTAGGCTTCCATCTCGGCAACAAAGCCTTTGCATTCAAAGTCATGCCCTTCGGTCTCAGCATTGCCCCCAGGATATTCACGAAACTGGGGGAGACGGTGCTCGAACAACTCAGAAACCAAGGGATACAGATCATCGCCTATCTGGACGATTGGCTCATTTGGGCCCAGTCAAACCAGGAATGCAACAGAGCTACGTCGAAGGTACTCCACTTTCTCGCCAAACTGGGCTTCCAAGTCAATCTCCGAAAGTCTCGCCTACAACCATCAAGCCACTTCGATTGGTTAGGCATCCGTTAGGACCTTTCAAAGCACAGGCTCTCCCTTCCTCCCAAGAAGGTAAGGGAGATAGCTTCCAAGGTCAGGAACTTTCTCAAACACAAACAGGTGTCCAGAAGAGCTTTAGAACGCATCCTCGGCCTTCTCCAATTTGCCTCACTGACCGATCTCCTATTAAAAACCAAACTCAAAGACATCAATCGAGTTTGGAGAAAGAGAGCGACAATACCTTTAAGAGACAATACCTCGAAGATTCCCTCTGTCTTAAAAATGAGACTACAACCATGGTCCGAATGGAGGAACCTCTCCAAATCGGTTCCTCTACAGTTCCCATCTCCACAAGTGACAATTCATACCGACGCGTCTCTGAGTGGATGGGGGGGGTTACTCCCAACATCAGATGTTTCAGGGCTCTTGGTCACCCGCCATGAAGCAGTTCCATATCAATGTTCTCGAAGCCATGGCGGTGTTCTTGACCCTGAAGAGAATATCTCCTCCGAGGTCGACCCACATCAGAGTAGTCTCAGACAGCACGGCAGTAGTCCACTGCCTTAACAGAGGGGGATCCAAATCACCCAACCTGAATCAAATCCTGGTCACTATCTTCGCCTTGGCAGCCGCCAAAGACTGGTTCCTGTCAGCAACTCACCTGGCAGGAGTCCAGAATGTGATAGCAGACTCATTATCCAGGACAAAACCACTGGAATCAGAATGGTCCCTGGACATACACTCCTTCCGGTGGATACTCAGGCTGGTTCCAGGTCTCCAGGTAGATCTATTCGCGACCCAACTCAATCACAAACTCCCATGTTATGTGACCCCGAACCTGGACCCTCAGGCTTATGCCATGGACGCATTAACCCTGGATTGGAACCATTGGCAGAAGATCTACTTATTCCCTCCAGTGAATCTTCTACTGAAAGTCTTACATAAACTCCGCTCCTTCCACGGGACAGTGGCTTTAGTGGCACCTCACTGGCCAAAGAGCAGTTGGTTTCCTCTCCTCCTCGAGTTGAAACTCCGTCCCTTCCGGATCCCATTCCCCAAACTGACCCAAGTGGTCCAAACTCGGACTGTGTCAGATTCCTCAAGGATAGCCAAAACCCTAACTTTGTGGATTTCATGAAGTTTGCGGCTCGTAAGGATGCAAACATCGACCTGGATAATGTCCTCTTTATAGAATCAGACAAAAGGGACTCTACGATTCGCCAATATGATTCGGCAGTGAAGAAACTAGCAGATTTCTTAAAGAATTCAGACCATTCTGTTATGACTCCTAATTTAGCCATCTCCTTCTTTAGGTCCATATTTGACAAAGGCCTAGCAGCTAGCACTATAACCACCATTAAGTCAGCTTTGAAGAAGGTCTTCCTGGTTGGGTTTAACATTAACCTGGCGGATTCTTATTTCTCATCTATTCCAAAAGCATGTGCTAGGCTTCGACCTTCCGTTCGCCCACAAAAGGTCTCTTGGTCTCTGAATGATGTCCTCAAACTTGCCTCCGACACGG
>NC_090725.1:212592307-212642307 GCF_036898095.1 Palaemon carinicauda | reverse complement strand
GAAAGCTTTGGCCAATTCGACACACTTCTCTATGTTTTTCCCACTGGGATTCATAGTTTTCTTAATCATATTGTAATGCACTCCTAAAAATTCAATTCTTTGAGTCGGTTCAATTGTAGATTTTTTAAGTGAGATATTCCGTCCTAAGTCTGACAAGATCTTAATGACTAGCTGAATGTGATTTTTACATTTTACATAATCTTTTGCTAATATAAGAATGTCATCAAGATAATTGAATATTAAGATGTTATATGAAGTTCTAATATACTTGATCACTGTGTACATTATCTTTGAAAAAATATAAGGTGCTGTCTTTAGTCCAAAGGGTATCACAGTCCATTTGAACTTCCTTTTACCTAGTTTGAAGGTTAGAAATTTCTGGCTACTTGCATGTAATGGAATGTGCCAATAAGCATCTTTTAAATCTAGTTTGCAGGCCCAAGAGTTTAGATGTAGATAGGGAAATATAGTATTGGCCTTGAGCATGGTAAAAGAAGGTTTTTTAATCATGGTGTTGAGCACCTTCATGTCAAAGATTAGTCGTACTGTTCCATCTGGTTTGAATTTATAAAATATGTGGTTGGAGTAGTAAAAGGAAGTTCTGGGGATCTGCTCTATGACACCTAGTTTTAGCAGTCTGTCACATTCACTTTCCAATATTTTACGCTTGTTAATTGAATAAAATCTATCTTTACCTGTTCTTTTTAATGACCTCTGGGCTTTAAGTTTATTATTAAACGGAATTCTCACCCCTTCATTGATAATTGTACAAGCAAAAGAGGCATTAGGAAGCTTTCTCCAACTAACAATATTCATCAATAATGACTTACCTATCCTATTCTCTGGGGGGCTCTGGGAGGAGTTATTCATTGGTTTTGAGGCCAAAGGCAAGGTCTCTTTACTTCTATCTTGATTTATAGCATTTGGCCCAATGTCATGATGGTCTGGTGCGGAGCAAAGCTCGTTATTATCTGGTGCTGAGCAAAGCTCATTAACCACTGGTGCTGAGCAAAGCTCGTTATTAACTGGTGCTGAGCAAAGCTCATTAACTGGCGCTGAGCAAAGCTCATTATTAACTGGTGCAGAGTAAACATCGTTATCAACTGGTGCATAGAATACTGGTGCTGAAAAAATCTCTCTTTGAACTGGTGCGGAGCATGGCTCAATTTCTAGGGTCTTTCTTTTCTCTGGCTCCTGAACTATTAGCTTGTCCATTTTGTGACCTCCCCCCCCCCCCCTGTACCCACCTCGCCTATTACCTCTTCTAAGCGGCTGAGACTTGAATCTAAAGTTAGGGTTACCTTTGAGGAAACTGAACCTTCTTCCCTGAAATCTGCCCCCGAAGTTGAATTTCCTACCCCTGAAGTTTGCTGCCCCTCCTCTGAGGAGGGGACCCTTGTGAAAGCAGGCAGCAATGGCTGATTTTTGGTCTTCAATTAAATTCCAAACTTCTTTAATGTCTGCTTTGATTATAAGATCTCTTATTCCTTCCTTGAGGTATCTAGGAAGTGCTCTGCTTCTGAAATTTCTTATCAAATTTTGTATGAGGTCTATGCTCCTCCTTAGGGGACCAATAATAATTTTGGACAAAAAATCAATGTCATTTACTTTGGAGGGGTATACAATGTGTGCCAGTGCTGCATGCCCTTGAAAGGCAGAAATACTCATTTTAATATTTTCAATGTCATAAAAAAATTTTCTCTTATAACTGTCATCAAATACCTTACCTTCAGGCCAGAAATTCAACTTTGGAGTATTAATTAATTTTAAAAAGTCTGAGAACTCCTTATTTTGACTACTAACAAAGAATTTATCCCGGTTATCACTATGGCCTTCACTGAAAGTTAATGCTACTAGTGAATTATTCAATTGAATTTTCCCTTCTCTATGAAAAGATGGTTCAGCTTTGAAATTGGTGGAAATATATGAAGGAATGGGTTTATTGAAGGTAAGAAGGTTGAAATCTTCGTAATCACTTTCATCTCCATTATTATAAAAGGAAAAGAGGTCTAAATTTGCACTTTCAGGTAATTCAGGTGATCGTCTTGAGCGCTTAGTAGGAGGGGGAGCCTCATTCTTCTTAGCAGGTGAACCACTTCTGCCGAGATGAATGTTTAATATCAGTGATTTATTTACCATAAATTAATTGAAATTTTGTTCAACAGGTATAGTAAATATGGACAGCAGCGGACCTAGAAGGCTGAAGTCAGGCAATGGGGTTCACGACTCAAATAGCCCTCTTAGGTTAATTCAGTGCCATATTTAAGTGAATGATAAGTTTAAATCTGTTATTATTAATAAACTAGACCTGCCTCATATGTAACCCTTATCAGATAGCCCCCCAGGGCCTAGGCTAGTGTCGATAGGTTTAAAGCGAGAAATGTAAGTTCGAACTTACCTGTGGTCTAGCCTACTGCCTATTAAGCTGCGTGCTTTTGATGTGTCAGGCAAGCAATTTGTTTTGTGTGCTTAATTATAATTTTGTAATATATAAAAATTGGAGTATTTGGTTTGTTTATACCAATTAATCGTGTAGTAATCATGCACATGCTTTGCTTAAGCTACTTACGCTATGTTCGGAAGTGCCTGCTCTAAGCATTCAAATCATAACAACCTTACGTATGGGGGCCGCCATTTGCATTTGTGACGTCATTAGTCTAAATCAGCTGCTTTCCATATGACGTTTTCGTTGTAAAAAGAATTTAAAACCTTACCTTTTCTGGATAATTTTCATGAGAGTTTGATTCTGTTGTAGTAACATATTTACGATATCAGAATTAGAAGGCATATCACTATCTGCAGTCAATTGTGTTCGTTTTTCGTTACTGATTACGTTCTCCTCTCCGCTGGAGTCTTCGCTAAGCCGATGCACCTCCGCGGAGGTAAGAATTTGCCTAGACGTAATTAAGCCGTGGGCTGAGATATTACTCTGGTTGCTGAGTGCAGAATAATGAAAATCAGCAAATAATGTTGGGAGCAGCGGGAGGGAAAAAGAGGAGAACGTTCTGTGCTGAAGTCAACTTCAGAAATGTGACTTCCATTGCCGAGTCAACCCGCTCGTCCCTGGTAACTCCGCCCAAGGGGGCGTGGTTTGGGGCTCGCGCCGCCGCTTGGGGGGGTTCCAGGGGGGGGTGTATAAGCTACCACTGGTGAGTCCGGAAGGTTGAGACCTCCCTCTCCAGAAACAGATTTTCCTGTTTAAGTACGAGGACTTCAACAAGGCATTGTCTCGTTAACATGGACAATAGTATTAAACCAAGGTTCCTTGCTGACAGCAGCACTGACTGAAAAATCCACTGAAAGAATCGATGCTGGAGGTCTCTGAAAGGATGGAATAGGATTCCTGCCTGGTTCAACTGACGACTGAACGGACAAGCAGTGTGAAGAGGTGGATGGCTGCAACATCAATGATTTCCTCTTGAGGGGGAACTGAACAGAACGCCTTTCCTGTTAAGGTTGTTTAAAAGATGATTCCTCCAGAAGGAGAGATCGTCGGGAGTTGTCCTTACGGTGTGATGTACTGGACACCTGCACTGGAGAGCAGTGCTCACGAGCTGACCTATAAGGAACAAAAGATTTACGGCCTAGAATAGGTGAATGGCAATCTACGCCTGGCAACCACCATGAAATGAGGGAGATCCCTTGCAAGGAGTTGGCGAACGGCGAATTAACAAGTGTCGATGTCCAGAGGAGCGACGAGAAACTCAAGGAGAGCATCGGGAAGTCTGCCTTTGGTCTGAAGGAGATCGTCTATGGAGAACGAAGAACAACTGGCAAATAACGAGCAGCTGGCGAACACCGAGAAGCTGGCAAACGACGAGCAGCTGGAGAATGACTAGAAAATGTTGAATGTCTAGTAGCTGGTGACCGTCAAGTTGTTAGCAAACGATGAGCTGGAGAATGATGAGCAGCTGGCGAACGACGGGAAACTGGCGAACAACAAATCATTGGAGAACGGCGAGTAGCCAGAGAACAATGGACAGCCGGCGAACGTCGAGTCATGAGAGTGATGAGTAGCTGGAGAACTGTGACCAGTTGACGAACAGCGGACTGTAGATGAGTGACGAGCAGTCAGAGAATGACAAGAGCCTAGAGAATCAATGGCAGCTGACGAACCATGAACAATTGGCGAGTGATGAGTAGTCGGAGTGACGATGGACTGATGAACGACGAGTCTGGAGAGAGAGTCCAATAAAACAGGCGAGGATCGGGAATCAGAAGGCTGTTGGAGACACTGACTCTGATCTAGAACACGAGATGCATCACGAGGTGACGAGTGACTATCTCTGGAAGAGCTCTGCGATCGAGGTGATGAGTGACGAGAGGTTGAAGAACTGACGAATGACGAGTTCGGGGGATATTGCAGGTCTTTGGGAGAACCAAAGACGTCTCTTGGTAGGTGGCGAAGGAGAATGTCTGAAGCATCAAGGTGGACCATGGATTCTGGGAGCCCATTGGTGACAGCGAAGATCTTCCAAAGGGAGGACTGCTCGGCAGGAAAAAGATTGATTGATTGATTGATTTGAAATTCTCTGGTATCCTGACATAGAAAGTTAATTAACTCCAATATCGTTTAATATAAATAAAGATTAAAAGAATATTCAATTAAAACCAAAAATTTGCAAATATGTTATAAAAGTTAAATAGCATTAAGAAGACCTGCTTCTGATATAAATTTGAAAATGCCACTAGCATTATACAACACATCATGTCCAAAAATCTTGGCAAGGATGAACCTGCCATCTTCACCCCAAGCCTCAAACAGATATCTATTTCTTTCTGTGCTATAAGTGGGGCATTCAGTCAACAAATGCCTGACTGTCAAGGGTATTAAACATTCGTCGCAATATGGCTGGTGTTGGCGAGCCAGCAGAATCTCATGTGTCATACGAGTGTGACCAATGCGGAGACAACAAAGAGTAGTCTCCCACTTTCGGGGCATCCCATTATATCTCCAAGGGGATATAACAATCGTGATTTCTCTCATCTTATTTTCGGTTAAACTATCCCAATGCTGTTGCCAATTGTTATAAATAAAATTCTTAATTGCTGGTAAAAAATCATTACAAAGAATGGGATACCTTCTTGGTAGCAACTCAGCTGCAGCACTCTGTTAGTGAATCTGCCTCTTCATTTCCAGACACACTTATGTGTGCCAGAAACCAGAAAAATCAAACAGTTATACCTTTTAGGCCAATAATTAAAATACACTAAAAAATCTTTAAAAATAAAGTGTAAATAGAATTAAAACATTCTAAAGCTTGAAGGACACTTCTTGAATCACTAAAAATGGTAAAATTGCCCTCCTCTTTTAACGCTATTTTCTCAATAGCGGTTAATATGCCATATAATTCAGCAGTAAATATGGAAGATATTGGAGAAAGTGCACCTCTACTGTTAAAAGAACTACTAGGCTATATACTCCAAATCCAACATCAGATTAGGAGCCATCGATATATATATATAAGTTGATTCCCTATGTTATTCAACATGTTCCATAAAAAGAGACCTAGCTTCTAATTCAGTATTGTTTTTTATACAGCAATAAAGTATTTACAAAAAGATATCTCTGGTAATTCAACGGAGGGGTTGATGTTCTCTTAAATGGAAGCTCCTTACCTCTAATTATTTCAAGACTGTTTAATAACTGTTTTACCTGAAAGCCAGAAGGTTGAGGAGATTTTAGGTGCAACTCAAAGTATGTTGAGTGTCTTACAAGGATTGCAGTCTGAAAGGCTAAAGAGTTAGGGAGTCTTTGTAACCTAAACCAATACTGAATAATGGAAGACATGCAGTAATGGTCAAGGGGTAACTCTCCAGCATCAACAAGAAGACTTGGGATAGGTGAGGTTCTAAACGCTCCTGTGGCCAATCTAATATCAGTATGATGTATTGAATCTAATATCTTTAATCAGCTTGGGGAGGCTGAGAAGTATATTTCACACCCCTAACTGGGAGGAACGTAGAGAGGAAAGGCCCCCTTTTCTGTTTCATTTGTTTGATGTTGGCTATACCCCAAAATTGGGGGAAGTGCCTTGGTATATGGATGTATGTATGTATAACTAATTTTGGAAAAAAATTAAGGCCTTGTATAATTTTAAAATAGTTTACGGTCTGCCTTCCCATGATGTATGGGACAATACTTTTAAAAGATTCAGAGCCTCAAGATATTTAGCTTTTAACACCTTTAAGTGTGGGACCCAGGTCAACATACAATTGAAAATCTATCTATCTACCAGACCTCTGGATCGGGGTCTCATTCTAGGCAAGAGAGAAGTCGACCCGCAGGAGAGATGTGCCTCGGACTATGCTCCGCCCCCGACAGAAGAGTCAGCTTAGCAAAGGGGGGGGGAGCGCAATCTTCAGCAACGGTGGAAGGAGCAGGGCGGGAAACGTCTGAGGACTCAGCGAACAAAACCTCAGGATCTCGCAGGCCCACGCTCAGCAGCAACAAGGGATCCACTTCTGAGGAAGTTGGGGTTCAAGCAGCACTTGCTTCGACGGGGGACCGGTCAAACCCAGTGATGGCCACACCTGAAATGAATCAGAGAAAGAAAAAGTCTCATTCGGAGGGGAGGGGAGAGGCCGCTTCGCTAGGGGAAGCAGCATCGTCCCTCAAGACCCAAGATTGACCTGTGCTGACTGATCTACGCTTCTGTTTGATTGTTCCCCAGGGGAAACCGATCAAGCAGGAGCTTCGGAAAGAGGTCAGGGGGGTCAAAGAGGACGTCCTAGGTTTCTTCGATTTTGAGGACAACCCTGAAGGAGATCAATCCTTTTGGACTCCTCCTAAGCCGGTGCCCATACTTCTCCCAATGGGAGGCAGATCACTCCAGGCATTCAAGGAAGGTGTTGTCATGGTCACAATGCTGCCCACAGCAGGAAGGACACAGCAGATGAGGGTCCGTATCCAAGGACGACATAAACGTCCCGCACGAGCGGCCCTCAGGTCCGAGACAAGTCTGCATGAGAATGGCCAAGGAGAGAGCACACATACTGAAAAGAAAATGAAAAAAAAAAAAATTATTCAGTAATGACAAGTAAATAATGGTGAGGGGGGGAAAGAGCGGCAACGTCCGTTCTCCACACGAGCCAAAAACAAAGTGGGTTCAAAGCCCACAAGTATGAGTGAGCGGGGTAGCAACTAAACCCCCCACCCCTGATAACTAGAGGGTGGATAGTTAACACTAGCTAAAAGTCTAATGCTCTTCTTTCAACTTCGCCAAGAGTAATACTGTATCCCTAAATAGCGTTGGTTTGTATTTTATGACGGAACTATTGTAAATTTAAACATTCCATAGAGAACAAAAAATAAAACTTTTATGGTATGGTAGTACTGAAATCTTATAAAAGTTTATTAACAACTTACCTTATCCAGGGTATGTAACTGTTTTAGATAAGCCTCCTCAGAAGATATCATTTCTTGAACTATTTTTTTCCTCATAGCGCTCATCATCGGAGTATTTTGCATCAACTGTAAAAAGTAACAAGCACAACATTATACAGTACAACTAACACCTGGATCAAACAAAAGCTACAATCTTCAATTTATCTACTGGTATTAAGACAAAGACTAGAAAACCTTTGAATACCAACAACAAAGGATGAGATGATGGAGCTTATGAAAAATATTTGGGATACAGAAATCAGAAGTATTGCTGGCAACTAATAACAATAAAGAGGATATATGGTCAGGCTTTGCCGATCTTTACTTTACACTGTACTTTTCTTTGACGGCTGCTTTTCCGGTCCCATATAGCAGGGGAACCCCACTCTCTACAGGATCTCCACTGTCGTTTTATCTTGTTCGTTCAGAGTATTCCACATTTCATATCACGTATTCCTCATTTACTGTTAAATCGTCACTATCGAACAACTCCAGAATAAGAGTCTTCAGTTTCCTCTTAAAAGCCTTAATGTCTTCAATCATTCGTGCCAGGAAAAACCGTAAATAATGGATGCACCCTTAATAATCATATCTTATTGCGCCAACATTGTATCCACTGCATAGCGGCCCAATTACATTCATAGACATCCAAATCTGTGCAGATTGACCCCTGCTCACACCCACAAAGTATGTGGTCCATTGTCTGGATGGGATGCCCACACGGGCACTCAGTTGAGAGGGCAAGATCCCACTTATGAAGATTGTCTCCAGTCCTTCCAACTTTAACTCTTGCTTGATTAGGAGTAACTCAATCCTTTCTAGATGGGTTTGTTCTAATGGGAAGACACTCACAAGTGCTCTGGATGGCCTCAACAGGTGGGCAGTAGTTTGTTCCTCTTCATCATTTTAGGCATAAGTTGCTAATTCCATGGAGTCGAGGCTAGAGGTGGTTATGAAGCTCTTGCAGGATTTCAGTTTTTGTCTAACCACCACCTAGTGATCATCAAGCAAGTGCCTTTCATCATTTAAATGTGCTGTTCAGTAGATGTTTAGTGGTGAAATACCTGCCAATCTATAGAGTACTGGAAGGGTTATTGGAATTAAGACACCATTAATTATGCAATATGCTTGATTGAGCTCAGTATCAACTTTATGGGAATGACATCACCTTTCTCAGACTGGTACTCAGTATTCGGCAGTGGAATAGTCGAGTGCTAGAGCTTTTAGTCTTGGGGTTTGAAGATTTGTTCCCCAATATGAACTAGAAAGTTTGATAAGGAGGTTAATTCTGGTAGCTACCTTCTCCTTTAATTTCCTCACATGCTCCATAAAATTACAAATTTAAAGTAATTTGTATTTTTCCTAATGATACAGATATGACAAATTCGTAGATAATTTGTATTTTTCCTAACTATACAAACCTTAGCTATTTAATAGGGGTATTACTTTCGGCGCAGCTGAAATGACGAGCCATTAAAATTTAACGAGGGTTTACGTCTTGCAGGCTGTGAACGTTGTTTGACGCTTCCACACCCCCGCTCCCAGAACCTGCTTCACAGAGAAATTTCTTTTGAAGGCTAGGGACGTAGCTATGCCCCTGAAATCATGTGCTCTAGGGCGACGTGACGGAGGAGGATCTGGATTCAAGGCCAGATCAATGACCCTACGAATCCATGCAGAGATGGTGTTCTTGGTGACCCTTCTCTTAGTCCTTCTTGTGCTGACAAATAGTGCTGGTACATGAGGACGGACTGCAGCTGTTCTTTTGAGGTATGGCCTCAAACTCCTTACTGGGCATAGTAAGAGATGGTCTGGGTCATCTGTTACAGAGGGGAGACAAGAAATCCGGAAGGAGTCGAATCGAGGATCCACTACTCCAGGATTCTGAGTTTTAGCAATAAACTCAGGGACAAAGCTGAACGTTACCTCCCCCCATCCCCTTGAATGGGCGATGT
The DNA here is from genome assembly GCF_036898095.1 of Palaemon carinicauda. NCBI lineage: Eukaryota > Metazoa > Arthropoda > Malacostraca > Decapoda > Palaemonidae > Palaemon > Palaemon carinicauda. Next base: position 212,632,965 of record NC_090725.1, on the reverse strand, counting down.
CATACGAGAGACCATGAAGTTCGCTGACTCGCTTGGCCGAATCCAGAGCTAGCAGGAACACTGTCTTCCAGGTTAGGTGGCAATCAGAGGCCTGGCATAATGGTTCATAGGGAGGTCTCTTAAGAGACCTGAGAACTCGAACCACGTTCCATGGGGGAGGTCTCACTTCCGACTGAGGGCAGGTAAGTTCATAACTCTATATGAGTAGAGAAAGTTCTAGCGATGAAGAAATGTCCATTCCTTTCAGCCTGAAGGCTAGACTTAAGGCTGAGCGATAGCCTTTCACTGTCGAGACTGAAAGGCAAATTTCTTCACACAAATATACAAGGAACTCCACTATTGTTGGAATAGTGGCATCAAGTGGAGAGATAACCCTTCCGCGACACCAATCACAGAAGACTTTCCACTTTACCTGGTAGACTGCTGCAGATGACTTTCGCAGGTGTCTAGAAATCCTGACAGCAACTTGCTGCGAAAATCCTGTCTCAGAGAGGAGATGCTGGATAGTCTCCAGGCATGAAGTCGTAGTGAAGCTACGGTTTTGTGGATGATGTTGGCATGTGGTTGCTTGAGTAGCTCGTGACGTGGAGGGAACGCTCTTGGTAGCTCCGTTAGGAGTTGCAGAAGGTCCGGGAACCATTCCGCATGATGCCATAGTAGAGCTATGAGGGTCATTGAAAGATTGACCGATGTTCTGGTCTTGTTAAGCACCCTCCTCATCAGACAGAACGGGGGAAAGGCGTAAACGTCGATGTTGTCCCACCGTTGTTGGAAAGCATCTTGCCAGAGAGCCTTGGGGTCTGGGACTGGGGAGCAGTACAACGGGAGCCTGAAGTTTCAGGGCCGTTGCGAAAAGATCCACAGTCGGAGAACCCCACAAAGTCAGGACTTTGTTGGCTACTAGATGATCCAAAGACCACTCGGTACTCACTATCTGAGATGCTCTGCTCAGATCGTCGGCGAGCACATTCCTTTTGCCTGGAATGAAGCGTGCCGATAGTGGTATCGAGTGGATTTCGGCCCATCTCAGTACCTCTACTGCTAGATGAGATAGCTGCTGCGAAAAAGTACCTCCTTGTTTGTTGATGTAAGCAACTACTGTGGTGTTGTCGCTCATCACCACCACAGAGTGACCCGCCAGGTATTGTTGGAACTGTTGAAGGGCCAGAAAGACGCCCTTCATCTCTAGGAGATTTATATGGAGATACTTTTCTGACTCTGACCACAGGCCTGAGGTCCTGTGGTGCAGCACGTGGGCCTCCCACCCTTTCTTTGAAGCGTCCAAAAACAGCATCAAATCCGGGGAGAGGACGAGAAGATCCACTCCTTTTCGTAGGTTCTAGTCTGCCACCCACCACTGGAGGTCCGTCAGTTCTGCAGATCCCATAGGGATCCGGATGTCCGGGAAATCGTAACCTTGATTCCACCGGGACTTGAGTCGCCACTGGAGGGATCTCATCCTGAGGCGACCGTTGGGAACTAGATGAGCCAACAATGAAAGGTGACCGAGGAGACGTAACCACGATTGGGCTGGAAGTTCCGCTCGTCTGAGAAAAGGACTTGCGACCTTTCTCAGTCTTGCTATCCTGTCATCTGATGGGAAGGCTTTGTGGAGATTGGTGTCTATAACCATGCCTAGATATACCAGTCTTTGAGTGGGAAGCAGTGAGGACTTCTCGAGATTTACCAAGATCCCCAGATCCTAGCAAAGTCTCAGAAGTTTGTCCCGGTGCTGAAGAAGGGATGACACCGAGTCTGCTAGGATTAGCCAGTTGTCCAGATAACGGAGGAGACGGATGCCAATCCTGTGTGCCCATAAAGATATTAAGCTGAACACTCTGGTGAAAACCTGTGGTGCTGTGGAGAGACCGAAGCATAGCATCTTGAACTTGTACTTTTTGTTGTCTAGGCAGAATCTTAAGTACTTCCTTGAAGACGGATAGACTGGGATCTGGAAGTACGCGTCCTTCAGATCCAGTGTACACATGAAGTCTTGCGGTCTCACTGCTAGTCTGACCGTGTCTGCCGTCTCCATGCTGAACGGAGTTTGTTCGACAAACTTCTTCAGAGATGAGAGGTCGATAACTAGTCTCCAGCCTCCAGACGCCTTCTTTACAAGAAAGAGTCGACTGAAGAAGCCTGGAGACTCGCCGAGGACCTCTTGAAGAGCGCCCTTCTTCAAAAGGGTCTGGACTTCTGCCCAAAGGGCCTGCCCCCTTGCCGATCCCATGGCTAGGGAGCTCAATGACACTGGATTCGTCATCAGGGGAGGTAGAGATGTTGTGAACGGGATGCGATATCCCTGACTGATTACGGAAATCGTCAAGGAATCGGCCCCGAGTTGCTGCCACCTGTCTGCGCAACTTTGTATCATCCCCCCCCCCCTGGTGGACATGCAGGGGGACTGCCAATCCTAGCATTTGCGGCCTCGGCTGCTCCCTCTAGGATTCTTACCTCCCCTGGAGGACTTTTTGCTTTTCCTATCCTTGACAGGAAAGGGCTTAGACACCACTGTCTTCGCTGCTGTCGTTAGTTTTGCAGTCTTGGTTGGACGGGACTGCTGGGGTACTGGAGGCTTATAGGGCTTGGATGTCAAAGCCCTATGAAGGAGGGAGTCTTGGTAAGACTTCCTCCACCTCTCAGCGGCCTGTTCCACATCCTTAGGCTCAAACAGGATGGATCCTTCTAAGGAAGAATATCTGAGCCTATTGATCTCGGTGCTAGGGACCTTCTGATGGAATCTCTCAGCCACCGCATCCCGACGTTTCAGGATGGTGTTTGCCCACAAGTTCGAGACTTGGTGGGCCAGAAACTCGATCATGCGAGTGCCTGAGAGTAGGAACGTCTCCATAGCTTTCCTGGTACGTTCTTTGGAGAAATCCTCAAAGTGTATCAGGATACCTAAGGTCCCTAACCAGATGTCCAGCCACAAAGTGGCTTGCATAGCACACTTCGCAACCTTCACCTGATTAAGGATCTCGGTTGCCAAGAACGAGACCTGCCGGTTGGAGAGTCTCTCAAGAGGGACTACCCTGGTAAGCTCTTCCAACAAGTGGTGGAGAGGAAGAGCTAAACAAGGATCCTCCAAGATCTCAAAGTACCTCCTCTGCTGTACGCGAGAAGGTGGAAGGAGCTTGTTGGCAGACTGGAACGGTTGGAGGAGGATATCTCGGAGAGCTGTACAGCGATCTTGTCTCTGGTACTCTTAACCCTTTGAGACCAGGGCAGAGCTGCACTGGTCTTAGAGGGTTTCTGAGTACCGAATACAGGGTCCAAGACCGTGCCCTTGCCCTCTCGAGGAGGGATCTCTGGGTCGGAAAACCCATTGAGAGCCCTCATTAGAGTCAGAACTTACCAAAATGCATGTTCTGACTCTTGCTGTTCTCCTCCTGACGTTGGACTTGCAGCGAAGTCTCCTGTCCCCAAAGACTCTTTTTGGGGAGAGTCGCGGACGTTCTCCGAGTGGCTAGTTGGCTCCGTCCTTGGTCTTGTAGAGGACTTTGTTAAAGTCTTAGAGTCCTTCAATTCCTTCCTGGGAAGGATGTAGGACTCTAACATCGAAGATGGTAAGTTCCTTCCAGCCCCCACTTGAGAAGACCTCTCAGCGCGAGGAGAGGTTTCCCTCATTGGTGCGATGGGGGAAAATCTCACCTCACGTGATTCCCCTGATGACGGGAATTCCTCGTCTGACAGGGAAGGAGAGATCTGGGGGAGTCAAGGAACCTGCCTCGAAGGCTTGCGTGGAGTCAACTTAGCCCTTGGAGAAGTTACCGCGTCCGGAACTCCTATTTTTCTCTTCAGAGGGGTAGAGACAGCCAAGGATCTGTGACATGATTCAGAGAAAACAGGCTTGAACGCCTGTGTAACTGCTCTGATTAGTGCACCGAATCAAGGTTGTTGGCTGACAGACGCGCTGTCTGACACCCCCTTTGAAGGGCCAGGGATAGAAGGATCCCTGAGAGGAGTTCCTATAGGTGGGTTCGCCAGAAAAGATTTAGGGATCCTGGACCCTTCTGGATGTTTCCCTTTCGCCGCAAAACGCGCTGTTATGCATTTGCGGGGAGGGGAATGAGGGGATGGCGACCTTGCCGTGCGTTGTTCAGCAGTCTCGCGCGCGGGAGGATATTGACGCTTGCGCAGGGACGCGTAATGGTGCTCGCATGATGGAGATTACCACGAATCGCGCGCGGGAGACTGCTGGCGCACGTGCGGGGGAGACTGCTGGTGCCCGTGCGGGCGTAGGAGAGCGCTAGCGCGCAGGAGGTTGATGGCGCGCAGAAGAGTGCTGACGGGCAGGTGACGGTTGGCGCGCAGCTGGCCGGGGGCGCGCTTGCTCAGCATAGTGCGTGAGGGAAGTATGAGCGCGTTGGTGCATACACCCTTGATGCCCTGTATTAGGGTTAGATGATGAGGCCTGACGAGCGTGGAGGTCAGGTTTCGTTGGCGCGTAGCACGCATCAGCATTCAGGAACGGCGACGGCAGGTCGGCAGGTCTGTCGGGTGGAAGGTCGACGTGTCCTTTGAAAGGACGACCTTCCACCGAAGGGGATCGCGAACGATCCGCAGAGAGGTCCAGGACCAAAGCAGAACAGTCGGTGATCGATGACGAGGCTCCTCTGCGGGGGACTGCAACGAAGATGTAGAACCAAAGAGGCGCCTCCTCACCACAGGTGAAGGAAGGCCTCTCTGGCGAAGAGGAAGGCGAGCCTTGCGACGAATACGCCCTCTGGTGGCCGTGGGATCAGCAAGCTGACCTTCTGCAGTCCTCCGAAGAGGAGTCTCTGTAAGTGAACTCCCCCGAGGGAGAGAAACACTAGCAGGAGAGACTGTTGGACTTAGTTTCTCCCTCGTTGGTTGAACAGGAACGGGAGAAACTAAGCCGTCAGCTACTGTAGGGTTTGAAGAGGCAGAGGTAATGGGAGATACCGCATTGGATACCTCTGACACCACAACGTCGACAATCGACAGAAGATCAACCTCTGCCGGAGGCGGCGATTGCTTGACAGCAGCACCCAATCGGATGTAGTCAAGTAAGACTTCCTTGGAGGGTGAACCCTCGAGCCCCAAGGAAGACCAAAGCTGCAAAAGATGGATTAGTGATACATCCTCCCCCGGGGGGAGAGGTGGAGCTGCTTCGCTAGGGGAAGCAACGCCATCTCTCGAACCCTGAGCTTGGAAAACCGTACAACAGTCTACGCTACCACTCGACGGTCTCTCGAAAGAGACCGACCGAGTGGGAGCTTCGGAGGAGGTTTGAGCAACGGAAGAAGAGGCCTTGGGTTTTTCTCCTTTCAAAGAAATCCTCGAAGGAGAAATATCCCGTCTGGACTACTTCTTCTGTCGCCGCGAAAACCTCTCCCACTGGGAGGTAGACCACTCCCTGCACTCACTACATTTATTATCGCTATCACACCGTTGACCTCTACAGTAAGGGCAAAGGGTGTGAGGGTCTGTCTCGACCGCTGACATGAATGTTCCACAGGGGCGGTCGGGTAATCCAGGGCAAGTGCGCATAATAGCAGAGGCTAACTTCACACACAACTGTCAAAAAGAGAAAGCAAAAAAGCATTAATGGCTGCCAATGAGCGGCGAGGATGACAACGGACACGTCCAACTACCATCCCAGCCGAGAGCAAAGTGGGTCAAGCACAGGTGTGTGAGGGGGGGTAGCAAGTTACCCTCCCCTACCCCCGCTAACTAGTGGTGTGGGTGGTAAACCCTCGTTAAATTTTAATGGCTCCTCTTTTCAGCTACGCCGAAAGTATTACCCCTATTAAATAGCATGGTTTGTATTCCAGTTACAGAACAATTTTCCTTTATTAGTTGACATTCTACGAAGCGGTTGCATTCGCTTCCGTTCGTACATACAGTATGTACATTCCTGTTAACCAGTTTTACAACTTCTGCGCATAAACTCATCTCCCCTTTATTTTAACCAATAGGATTACTTGTTTTCTTATAAGCCCTCCTCATTTTTACCTACGACATTCATGTATTTAACCCTTCTAATACCATATGTATGTATTCTTTGTTGCAATACCCACATGTACATATTTCTTTTTACACACGACATTCAAGTATACTATGAGACTTGATGATCCTAATATCGTTTGTATGTATTCGCTGATGCAATACCCCCATTTATATTTCTCATTTTCTCAAGTTTAAAGTCGTTTCCTCCTTTATTACAACATTTTAATGTATTCCCATAAAATAATATGACAAATTCGAAGATAATTTGTATTTTTCCTAACCATACAAACCTTAGCTATTTACAGAGGGTTTACCTTTTAGCGCAGCTGAAATGTCGAGCCATTAGAATTTAACGAGGGTGTATTACCCCCGCGCTAGTTAGCGGGGGGGTAGGGGAGTGGTAGCTAGCTACCTCTCCCCCCCCTCACACACAGATGAATGCTCACTTTCACTTAGAGGTAGGACTTGTCTTGGGGGACAGGGCTGGCGGGCAAATATGTGTAAATAGCTAAAGTTTGTATGGTTAGGAAAAATACAAATTATCTTCGAATTTGTCATTTGTTCCGTAACCGAAATACAAACCACGCTATTTACAGAGGGTGACTTACCCCTTAGGTAGGGTGGAAAATCCCCAGCCATACTGGCTTTGGCTTTACCCGGGGACTCAGAATCCGAGTGAGTCGCACTCGAGAAAAGGAGTCCCTGCACCTCACAAGTTCCTTGCTCCGCAAGGAACCATGTGGCCTACGTAAGCTTGTGTGTGAAGGAAGAAGTGTGACCCGTCCTAGGCAGTTGACCTGGAGTTCCAGAAGGAACTCTGGGTTAGGACGTTCCCAATACCACCTCGTCAGGGTATGGGGGACGCGACAGTATTGACTCAATACTCGGAACACAAGGAAGCATGGTTTACCTGCAGAGGTTCGAGGTCAGCTATGCAGAGACCAGGATGCTGCTTCCCCGTAGAGGGGATGATGAAGAAAGAAATAAGAGCCAGACATACTTCTTTCGTTCATGCAGACTAAAACCTGATAACAATGCCCTCAACCTTCTTCTACCTGTCCAAAAAGGAGCCTGAGGTTAGACCAGCTGTTGTGTAGCCACCACAGAGCGATAGAAAACGTATCGAGACTCCTGTGGGTCACGTCCTGCAGGAAGCGGGCTGCGAAGGTCATTAGACGCTTCCAGACTCCAGCTTGTAGCACCTGCGTCACAGAGTAGTATTACTCGAAGGCGAGGGACGTTGCGATGTATCCAACATCGTGCTGTAGGGCGACGTGACGGGGGAGGGTCTGGAGACAGGTCGAGATGAATGTCCTTGAGTCCGGGCTGAAGAGGTATATTGGTGACTCTCCCCCGTGTCCTCCTTGTGCTCCCAAATCGGCTGCAACTGAGGACAAACAGCAGCTGTTCCCAGCGCTAACCTCTCGATTCCTTTACTGGCAAGAAAGAGAAGGTCTTGGGACATCAGATACAGAATGGAGACTCGAAATCTTGAATGAATTGGACCGAAGGGCCGGGACCCCCAGATTCTGAGTCTAGCCAACAACTCAGGAGTGAACCTGAATGTTGCCTTCCCCTCTTCCTTAGAAAGGGGGGAGTCGTAAGAGACCAAGAAGATTGCTTACACAATGGCCGTGGCCAGAGTGAGCAGGAGACCCAAGGCGGAATACAATCCGAGGCCTGTCGTAAAGGGTCTTGAGAAGATCTCTTAAAGGAATAAAAGTCCGAGCCATGCTCCAAGTTGGAGGTCTTCCTCCGACTAGGGCAGGGACGATCGTAGCTTCGCATGAGCGAGGATAGATCCAGCGGGCAGGAAAAAGTTATTCCTTTAAGCCTGAAGGTCAGGGAAAGGCTGAGCGACAGGCTTCATTGCCGAGAGCGGAAAGGAGTTTCCTCCCGCCGAAAGCCACTAAGACCGTTATTGCTGGAGAAGAGGCCTCAAGGGAAGAGGTATATCTCCCACGGCCCCAACCACCTTAGACTCTTCACTTTGCCTGGAAGACCCCTGTGGATGACTATACAGTGAACCCTCGTTTATCGCGGTAGATAGGTTCCAGACGCGGCCGCGATAGGTGAAATTCCGCGAAGTAGTGACATCATATTTACCTATTTATTTAACATGTATATTCGGACTTTTAAAACCTTCCCTTGTACGTAGTACTGTTAACAAACCACCCTTTAATGTACAGAACACTTAATGCATGTACTACAGCACCCTAAACTAAAACAGGCACAAATATTAAAGGCGATTTTATATCATGCGTTTCCTAAACACCTAAAAAGCACGATAAAAAATGGCAACCAATGTTTTGTTTACGTTCATCTCTGATCATAATGAAGAAACAAACTCATTTAGTGTACACATATATGTATAGGTTAGTTTTTGCATCGATTATATTGATTATACAGTATGTTGATTTTTTTTATTACCAATGTTTTAGTTTACGTATTTTTCTTAGGACTTCCAAATGAAATGTTTTTCTTTATGACGCCGCCTGAAACGACGGCGTCATAAAGTACTGTACGCTCAGTAAACAACCACGCTCAAAACAAACAAGGCATTTAACGCGCATGATGATAGTGATAAATAATGATACAGTACAGTATTTACAGTAAAAGCATTTACAAAATATGTTACCTTACAAATATAATTTACCGTATCTATATAAAATCATACAGTACTGTACAGCACATACAGTATTGTACGTAGCAAAGCAGGAAAACAATTTACGAGAGAGAGAGAGAGAGAGAGAGAGAGAGAGAGAGAGAGAGAGAGAGAGAGAGAGAGAGAGAGAGAGAGAGAGAGAGAGAGATTGTTTTACGTACGTACAGTAAATGTAAATTTTAAACATAAAAAATCAATTTACGAGAGAGAGAGAGAGAGAGAGAGAGAGAGAGAGAGAGAGAGAGAGAGAGAGAGAGAGAGAGAGAGAGAGAGAGAGAGAGAGAGATTGTTTTACGTACGTAAATGTAAATTTTAAACAAAAAAAATTTGATAGGTTACAACATGTAGACTTTTAAAACCTTCCCTTTAACTTAATGCATACAGTACGTACAGTACTAAACTATAAAACAGGCACAAATACAGTTTTAGAATGTGAGAATATTAGTGAAAAATAAAGATTGTTACTGTACTCACCACGAAAGAAGTTGAAGAAAAACTTGAATGATGATGGCGATGAATTTGCTGCACAGTAGAAATGATGATGAGGAAGCTGATGATGTGTTCTACTGTGCAGCCAGGTAGTATTTTACGTCTCTTCAGACGGAGGTGTCTTTTCCTGGGACACCTCTTCAACTTCTTCCTGGGAAACTTCTTCAATTTCTTCCAAAGGCGTACTAGCAGGAGGAACTGGCTCTTTTTTGCGAGGCTGGAAGAACATTGTGATCGGAAGTTGTTGCCGCTGCTTCTTTTTTCGATCTAAGAGCATTTTGTAGGGAGTCATTATGTCATCAACCTTGTTGCAGAATTGCATCGAGCGAACCATATCCTCGTCCCACTCTTGCAACATTTCTTTCAACTCCTTCGCATGGTTGCAGGCCTTGGCAAGCCGTTCTAATGTTAAGCCCGTTTCTTTGACATTTTCTTGGGTCTCTTCCTGGGTTTCACTCTCTTCTTCGCTTGCTGATTTCGTCAGGTCTTCGAGGTCTGCGTCAGTTAGGGGCTGGGAATGGCAGTCCAACAACTCGTCAACGTCTTCAGTCGTCATGTCGCCAAACCCGTCACCTCCAATTATGGCAGCCAACTGCACAGATTTGCGTACTGCAGAGTGTTGGATTTCAGCAGGTGTAAATCCCTCGTCGTCGTAAACAATCTGGGGCCACAACTTCTTCCAGCTCGCATTCACAGTTGCAGGTTTCATCTCTTGAAGTGCCTTCTGAATATTCTGCAGGCACGTGGCTATGGTGTACTGCCGCCAGTACGCCTTCAAGTTAAAATCTTCATCCTCATCATCTTGGGCAGCATCCACACACGCAACGAGGTCCGCAAAGGTGTTCTTCGTGTAGAGGGCCTTGAACGCCCTGATAACCCCCTGGTCCATCGGTTGAATTAATACGTGGTGTTGGGTGGCAGGAACTCAACCTGAATGCCCTCATGCGACAGGTCAGTTGCGTGTCCACCAGCGTTATCCATAAGGAGAAGGATCTTGAATGGCAAGCCCTTCTCTAAGAGATATTTGCTGACTTGCGGGATAAAACACTGATGGAACCAGTTGGAGGTCAGCATCTTCGTAATCCATGCTTTTTGATTATGCATCCAGTACACGGGAAGGAGATTCCTATTTTTATTTTTCAAAGCGCGAGGATTTTTCGACTTATAAATAAGCCCCCGACTTTAGCAAAAATCCAGCAGCATTGCCACACATCACGAGGGTAACGCGATCCTTGAATGCTTTAAAGCCAGAGGCTTTGGCTTCCTCTTTGAACAGGAAAGTTCGCGACGGCATTCTCTTCCAAAACAAGCCGGTCTCATCCATATTAAAGACTTGTTCCGGCTTGTATCCACCTTCGGCGATAATATTCTTGAACGTCTGGTTCACGTAAGTTTCAGCAGCGGCAGTGTCAGCCGAAGCAGCCTCCCCATGCAGGGAAACGCTTTTCAGGGCGAAGCGTTTCTGAAACTTCGCGAACCATCCTTTGCTGGCGGAAAAACGTTTCTGAGGCTGGGAATCAGTGGATGTCCCTGGTTGAGGATCATCTGCATCATCATCTTCTTCAGCCTGGTTGCCGTCGTCGTCTTTAGGTTCCTTTGCAGCAAAATTCTCATACAAGCTCAAAGCCTTTGTTTGGATGGTGTTCGTATCCAAGGCTATGTTCTTCTTCCGGCAGTCGGCAATCCACACAGCTAAAGCACCTTCCATGCGTACGATCGTTTTATTACGCGTTGTAACGACTCGCTTCGCTGATCTGCTAAAGGTGATTGCAGCCGTCTTTCTAATGTTCGCCTCGTCCTTCTTGATATAGCGAACAGTAGATTCGTTGATGCCAAAATGGCGCCCAGCGGACGCGTAACTTCTACCATCTTTTAACATATCGAGAAGCGTAACCTTCTCAGCTATCGTCATCATCCTTCGGTGGCGTTTAGGCTCACTACCAGCCTTAGTAGAAGCAGAACGCTTGGGAGCCATTGTACAGTAGGATTTGACAAAAAGTTCAACTTAAAAAGGTCGCAAACAGCACAGATTCACAAACTTAAGAACGTCTACTCAGCGATACGCGGGAACAGAGAGTGGACGACCCGGGCCCGCGAGAACCTAGATGCTGCGGGTTGGAGATGATGGCAAAACACCAATCACAGGCTAGATAACAAAACTTGAGTTCTGATTCGTCATCTATCAGCGCTTGAACCATAATAATAATAATAAATAATGATAATAATACAGTACAGTACTGTAATAATAATAATAATAATGATAATAATAATAAAAATCATAATTTTATTAACAACAACAACAATAATAATAACAATATTTAATAGCTTTACGTATGCTACAGTATTTTATTCTTTTGTAGGATGTGTGTGTGTGTCTCTCTCTCTCTCTCTCTCTCTCTCTCTCTCTCTCTCGTACGCTTATTCGAAATGTGATTTTTGCAACAAAGAATATTATTGGATGCAGTACTGTACTATGTACGTATACATACAAAAGATTCATGGAAAAGAAGCACATCCATTACATTTGTAGTACTGTACGTACAGTAGTAGCCATCAGCAGCCTTACACCATTCTAACATTGTATGACTGCATCTGATTTGCGTTTCATGTTCGATTTAATTTTACTACGTACTGTATACAGTACTGAATTATCGTATGATAATACAGTAATACAGTAATAATAATAATAATAATAATGATAATAATAATAACAATAATAATTTTATTATCAACAACAACAATAATAATAATAATAACAATAATAATAATACAGCTTTACGTACGCTATTTTACGCTTTTGTTGTAGGATGTGTGTCTCTCTCTCTCTCTCGTACGCTTATTCGAAATGTGATTTTTGCAACAAAGAATATTATTGGATGCAGTACTACGTACGTATACATACAAAAGATTCATGGAAAAGAAGCACATCCATTACATTTGTAGTACAGTAGTAGCCATAAGCAGCCTTACACCATTCTAATATGGTATGACTGCATCTGATTTGCGTTTCATGTTCGATTTAATTTTACTACGTACTGTACTGTATACAGTACTGTATTATCGTATGATCACATTCTCTTTTCGTGTTTTATTTCTTTCTGTGCTGAATTATATATCATATGTAATGCAATGAACAATCAGTAAGAGCAGATATTACTAATTACAGTATTAATGGAATTACAGGTAACAAAATATCGTATTTGGTTGTCTTCAGATTTCGCGGTATTTTCGAATTTTCCGGAAAATCCGCGATATGTATATATATATGGGTTATGGAAAAAACCCGCGAAGTGGTGAATCCGCGATTGTCGAACCGCGAAGTAGCGAGGGTTCACTGTAACAGATGACGCGACCTCCGTACCGCGACTGTAGCGGGTTGTCTCTTCTTGAGGAGGAGGCGTAGTATCTCCAGGCATGAAGCCGAAGCGACGCCCCGGTTCGGGAGAGATGTCGCAGTGTGGTTGCTCGAGTAGTCTGCGCCGTGGGAGAAGCTCTCCCGGGAGTTCCGTCAGGGGAAGCAGAGGGTCCAGAAACCGTTCTGCGCATAGTCCCAGTGGAGCTCTCCCATTGAAAGGTTGACAGACAACCTGGTCTTGTTGAGACCCATTGTCCACAGACAAAAAGGAGGGAAGACGCAGGCGTCGAAGTTGTCCCACCATCACCGGAATGCATCTTGCCAGAGTCTCGGGGTCTGAGACTGGGGGGAAGAACAGCGGAAGCTTGAGGTTCCAAGCTGTCGCGATCAGGTCCCCCAGACCAGTACTTGCTGGTTACCCAAGGTCAAAGACCCCCAGGTACACTCTCTCTACGAGGCTCTGCTCGGATAGTCAGAGAGAACATTCCCCTGCCTGGAATGAGAGAGCCGATGGTGGTATTGAGAGAATCTCAATCATCCCGGTATCTCTACTGCAAGATGTGAAGGTGTGAAAATGCGTCCCCTGCTGGTTAGAATACGCCAGAATCATGAAGTCGACGCGCACGGGGCGACTCGGCAGGAGCTGTAGGATCTGTAGAGGGGCCAGACTAAGGCCCCTAAGCCTGCCTGAATGATGGAGAGGTATCCTTCAGGTCTTGACCATAGGCCTGGACCGGAACATGCCCCCCCCCCATTCCTTTGACGAGTCCGAGAACAGCATCAAGAATGTGGAGAAAGGACGAGAATATCCACTACCATCAAGAGGCTCCATAGGTCAACACCCATTGCAGGTCTAATAGTTCCGCTGGTCCCATAGGGGCCAGGAAGTCCGGTTAAACATTGCCTTAAGCCACCGGAACTTGGACCGCCCCACATGGAACTTATCCTGAGGCGACCGTTCGGACTATAGACGGGTCAATGAGGAAAGGAGAACTAGGAAACGTTCCAAGGTAGGGCTGAAAGCTCTGCTTGACTGAGAACAGGTACTGCGACTCTCCTCAGTCTTGCCACAGTCAACTGAAAGGAAGGCTCGGAGGATGTGGTAACAGAATCTGGCGTCCCCAGGTGGTCACCCATCCAAGTACCGACCAGAACCGACGTTGCTTAACCTCGCTGGATGGACGAGAAGCGGGGTTTCCAACGTGGTAAGGCCGTTGACTCAATATCATGGCCAGATACTCCAGATGTTGAGGCAGAAGAAGAGATGGCTCCAAGCAAAATACCAAGAACCCACACTCATGGTAAGCATCCGGAAGCTTGTCCCGGCGCTGAAGAAGGTCGAACCCGAGCCTACCGGAGTTGACCAGCCCTCCAAACAGCAGAGGAGGCGGAAGCCTGCACCTGAGCGGCCAAGAGGAAGGCAGGGAGAGTTCTCTGGGGAAACAAATCTGCTATGCCACGGCGGGATAGCCACACTGCATCATAAGCAGGAATACTTGCAGTCTCGGCTGAATTCGACGAGCTCCCTGGAAGATGGATGGAATGTTAACTGAAAGTACCCGTCCTTCCGATCCAGGGTTTAAGGAGTCTTGTCGCCTCGTTACCAGTCTGATCGATTCTGCTGGTCTACGCTGGCCGAAGTTTGTTCGACAAACTTGATCAGGGCTGAGAGGTCGACTACGGACATCCCCTCTCAGATCCTTCCTTACAAGAAAGGATCGACTGAAGAGGCCGGGGGTGAAGCCGTCGATGATCCTAAGGAAGACCTTCACCTAAGGTATGGATCATTCTGCCCAACCGGGCAACTCTTGCTGACGCTATGGCATAGAGGTTCAGAGACACTGAATTCGCTGACAGAGACGGCAGGCGCGATATCCTTGGCTGATCACAGAGATTGTGCGGGAATGGGCATCGGGAAGCTGTCATTCGGATGAGTAACCTTAAGCATCCTCCCAGCGAAAAACCTGCAATCCTAGAGTTCGTGAACTCTGCCGCTCCTTTTAGGACTATGCCCCCCCGGGGGAGCCTCCCGTGCCATCTGTTCCTGACAGGAGGAAACTGCCATTGGACACCTTGTCCCAGTTGTCGTAGCCGATAACTTAGGCCGACGTGGTTGAAAGAAAAGGGCGCTGGAGCCCTGCAGAGTCTGGAAGAAAGCGCCTTGGAGGAGTGAAAACGGAAGTCGATTTCCTCCGCACAGCCGCTGTCTAAGTCTCTGTCCTTGGGCACAAACAAACTCTTCTCAAGGATGGAAGGGTGTCTGAGGTCGTCGACCTCCACAGATGAGACACCCGAAGGAAGCTCTCAGTCAGCGCGTCCAGATGGTACAACATCGAGCTTGTCCGAAAGTTAGATACTTAACGACGAAAGGCCAAGGTGCCTGAGCTCGAGAGGAGGAAAGTACCCATGATCTTCCTGTAGCTTCCTTGAACCAAACCTCGGGCCGTAACCGAGGAGGGAAAGGACCTGGTAAGCTCCCAGAGGAAGGGGTAAGCAATCACCCCTTGTCCGATGGAGAAATCTCGAACGGAAAGCCCCCCCGCCAAAAATCCTTCCAGGGAATGACGGGGAAGGGCTAACCCAGGTTCAGAAAAGAGGAGTGTTGCTCAGATCTCCCTGAAGTTTCTCCTATTCTTGCAAGTGCCATGCTCTGCGTTTACGGGGTGAGGCCGTGTTCTGGAAATACGCTCCAGAAGAACTCGCCAGGCTGGCCATGCTGCGAAAACCCCATTGGGAATCGTGGTCGCAATCGCCCTGGAGCTCGCGCGACAGTAATTCAAAGATTTGCGCGTGAGCGAATGTGGAAGCGCCCATGCGCGGTAACGCAGGAACGCAAACGCAGGTGAGCGAAGGAGCGCAGAAGGAGGGCGAGAGCTGGTGGTCGGCGAGCGATAACCCATAGACGAGCAATGGATACTGCAAGAAATAAGCCGACGTTTGTGCGAAGAAACACTGTAGGTTCGAGCGACGGAACACCGTCGGTTCGCGCAACAGCGTGCGACGGAACACCGTCGGTTCGCGCGACGGAACACCGTCGGTTCGCGCGACAGAACACCGTCGGTACGCGCAACGGAACACCGTCGGTTCACGCGACGGAATACCGTCGGTTCGCGCGACGGAACACCGTCCGTCCGCGCGATGGAAAACCGTTGGTTCGCGCGCGGGCGAACATTGGAGAGCATGGGCGCAGACGCGCATGAGCGTAGACGTGCAGGCACGTGGGCGTGTGGGCGCGCAGGTGAATGATCGCGCGGGCGCACAGGCAAGCGGTCGCGCAGGCGAACGATCGCGCAGGCGAACGATCGCGCAGGCGAACGGTCACGCAGGCGCGCAGGCGAACGGTCGCGCGGGCGAGCGGTCGCGAGGGTGGACAGGTGAATGAGCGCGAGTCCGAGGCGGCGAACGCAAGCGTTAGCGCGATGGCGAGGAAACGCGCTGCCGCATGGGCGAGGAAGACCGCTGGCGATATGGATCAACAGGCGATCGGTGGTGAGCTGGTGAGCGCTAACGCGCAGGTTGGCGATGGCGCGTTGTGGCATGCCGACGCGATGGCGAGCAGCTTGCGCAGGTGAGCGATTGTGCGATGGCGAGCAGCATGCGAAGGTGAGCGATCGCGAGCAGCATGTGCAGGTGCGCGATGGTGATCAGCATGCGCAGGGTCGCGCGATGGTGATCAGCATGCGCAGGGTCGCGCAATGGTGATCAGCATGCGCAGGGTCGCGCGATGGCGATCAGCATGCGCACGATGGCGAGCAGCATCCGCAGGTGGGCGATCGCGCGATGGCGAGCAGCATCCGCAGGTGGGCGATCGCGCGATGGCGAGCAGCATCCGCAGTTGAGGGTCGCGCGATAGCGAGCAGCATCCGCAGGTAGGCGATCGCGCGATGGTGATTAGCATGCGCAGGGTCGCGCGATGGCGATCAGCATGCGCAGGTGGGCGGTCGCGCGATGGCGATCAGCGTTTGCAGGTGTGCGGTCGCGCGATGGCGATCTGCAACCGCAGGTGGGCGGTCGCGCGATGGCGAGCAGCATCCGCAGGTGGGCGATCGCGCGATGGCGAGCAGCATCCGCAGTTGAGGGTCGCGCGATGGCGAGCAGCATCCGCAGGTAGGCGATCGCGCGATGGTGAGCAGCATGCGCAGGTGAGCTAGTAGCTGGCGAACCATGTTCCTTCAGAAGTGTTGGAGAACGTTGGCGTGCCGGCTGTAACACACGCGGGCGATCCGGAGATCGCCGAGAGACAGGTGATCGCTGGCGAGCTGATGATCGCTGGCGAGTTGATGATCGCTGGCGAGCTGATGATCGCTGACGAGCAGAAGGCAACGCGTGGAAGCCTGCGCATAGAAGAAGAGTCCTTGACCCCGACCTGAACCGAAGTTCTAGATCGCGAGGGCGAACGTGGGCGCACAGGGCGCGTAACAGGAACCAACAGGAACAGCAGGGATGATCATCATGAGAGCGCTGACGAACAGGAGAGCACTGATGAGCAGGAGAGCGCCTGTGCGCTAACACTGAGCAGGAGCAGGAGAGCGCCTGTGCGCTAACACTGAGCAGGAGCAGGAGAGAACACAGCAGAAGGGCGCGCAGGGGAACCCTGACACGCAAGGGAAGAACCCCCCGTGGGAGGCAACCCTTTGCCCCGAAGGGATCGTTGTCCGCCGGGAGACTGATGTCCGTCGGAAGATCGTTGTCTGTCCGCCGGGAGACTGATGTCCGTCGGAAGACCGTTGTCTGTCCGCCGGGAGACTGATGTCCGTCGGAAGACCGTTGTCCGTCGGGAAGACGAGATCAGACTGCTGTCCATCTGCACCAAGGCGGAAGATCAAGAAAAAGGAGTTGTAGGCTGCAAACGGAGATTCAAAAAGGCGCCTCTAGCACCCTTATAGGGAGATGAGAGGCCCTTACGACGAGGCGGACGGTGGGCCTTACGGCGAGGGAGGCCAACAGCAACAGCAACAGAAGAATCCTCCGAAGAGGAGTCTCTATGAGTGTACTCTCTCGCGAACGAAAGAGAAACACTTCGTAGAAGAGACTGGTCAGCCAGCGACCTAAAAGGAGCAATCCTCCGAAGAGGAGCTCCTGCAGTTGCCCAGCCCCTTGAGCGAAACTGCAGGTGTGATAGCTCAGCACCAAGAGCATAGTCGCATGAAAAAAAGGCAAGAGAAGAACCCCCCAAAAGGGGAAAAACTCAAGTCTGGACAGGAAAAACTTCCCTCGGAAGGAAAGTTACCCGGCCAAGGAGGCAAGCCTCCTGAGAGTTCTAAAATGAACTAGAGAGCTGTCCGTCATCACGGGAGTACTTCCAGTAGAAGGAGACACGCCCCTGACGAAAGTAAAAGGGGGGAGGCAGCAACAGCCGAATCCCCAGGACTCAACAAGACAGCTCACACCGTTGCCATATTACAGAAACGAACTAGATCGGTAACTGTAAAAAAATAAAACAAATAACATTAGTACACATTCATTCCCCCCGGGAAGGCTCCGAAGAGGAATCCCGAGGGAAAGGAAACAAGAATTACACCACAGGCACGTGCCCTCACAACCACTTTCACTCACGGAAGGAGAGCTGTAACCAAAACAGAATTATAACAATTATAATTATGTAACTATGAAATTATGTAATTTAAAAAAAAAAATACACTACAATTAGATTCATAAACTAATTGAGACAAATGTACGGCGTAGCAACCCCCCCACGCGGAAAGGAAGCTACAAGGGCGTAGTAACACGTAGTAAAAGGGTGAACGAACTCAAGAGCGAGATAGAGAGAAAGACATAAGTCAAACTCGATCGCCACCCATAAAAATTACGCCGTGGTGGCCTAACTGCCGAGGACTCCACGTAGATATCGTACACTACACACACAACTCTGAAAAGGAAACTTACTGATTTCTATACTCAAATATATATACAAACATGAAAACATGTTTACATATATATTGAGTAAATGAAAAGTAAGCGATTAAGTAAAGACAAAACAAACAATGGCTGCCAAGAGAGGACCAAGACAGAGACGTCTGTCACAGTCCGAGCCAAAAGTGAAAGTGAGCATTCATCTGTGTGTGAGGGGGGGAGGGGTAGCTAGCTACCACTCCCCTACCCCCCCGCTAACTAGCGCGGGGGTAATACACCCTCGTTAAATTCTAATGGCTCGCCATTTCAGCTGCGCTAAAAGGTAAACCCTCTGTAAATAGCGTGGTTTGTACAGTATTTCGGTTACGGAACAAATTTATTCTTTCCTTCATTTTATCTTACTAATTGTTCATCATTTCTGTTTTTTCTGTTATTGCCGTATTATATTCAGCTTTCATATAGCAAATACTTGCTCTGAACGAGTTTACCCTTCAAGTTTACTTTAGAGACGCCGTACTGTTGAACTGATGTCTCCGTTAGCCAATCACGTAACCGTACGTATGGAAACTTACATAGGCGGATTATATTTCCCCCTTCCTTTGCTATCATTTCAAGTACTTTGCTTCAGTCCTTTCCAAGTCCTTTTTATGTGTGTCACCAAGTGTAGCTAACACATTTCTAAAATCGCAAAACGTCACACCACAAAAATTACAGTAACCAAAGTGTCGTTCTTGGTTATTTTACAGGGACGAAAACTGAATTTTAGGGTCTGATTTGAATGTACCAGATTGCCAGTAAACAGGAGCTTAATGTTTTTCTCTTTTTGAGAACGAGAACTGGGAAGCAAGAAACATTAGTAATTCTATAAAAAAAAAAAAAAAAATATACCAGGGATAATTATTCAAGAAATAACAATCATCATTGATTTTAGCATGGACAGCTCAACATTATTGCTAGCTAGTACATACAGAGCTTGATATTCTTATTTTTTCGCGAGCAAAGCGAGCTCAGGGCGAAGCAAGAATCATTAGAGTTAGGGTAAAACATTTTGAACAGAAAATATATGTTTTCCTGCAGTAAATAATGTGATTTCATCGTACTTGACTTAATTTTAATTATACCAGTTTTAGTGAGTGTAGTGGGAAAGAAGTAGTCGAACTGGTTGTTCTGTTTGTTCGCAGTTGAAACGAAGGTCAAATTCAATTAAATCACGTTATTTACTACAGGAAACATTGCCAAATTCGGAGATAATTTGTACTTTTCCTAACCATACAAACCTTAGCTATTTACATTGGGTTTACTTTCGGCGTAGCTGAAATTGACGAGCCAATAGATTTTTAACGAGGGTTAACTACCCCCACGCTAGTTAGCAAGGGGGGTAGGGGAAGGGATAGCTTGCTACCCCTCCCCCCCACACACACCGGTGAGTTGTCTCACTTCACTTAGAGGTAGGACTTGTCTTGGGGGACAGGGCTGGTGGGCAAATATGTGTAAATAGCTAAGGTTTGTATGGTTAGGAAAAATACAAATTATCTCTGAATTTGTCATTTGTTCCGTAACCGAAATACAAACCACGCTATTTACATTGGGTGACTTACCCCTTAGGAAGAGTGGAAAGTCCCCAGCCTTACTGGCTTTGGCTTTACCCGGGGATTCAGACTCCGAGAGAGTAGCACTCGAGAAAAGGAGTCCCTGCACCTCACAAGTCCCTTGCTCCGCTAGGAACGTGTGGCCTACGTAAGTTGTGTGTGGAGGAATAGAGAGTGACTCGTCCCAGGAAGTTGACCTGGAGTCCTTTAGATAGGAATCTAAGCTAGGACGTTCCCAATACCACCTCGTCAGGGTATGGGGGACGCGACAGTATTAATATAATACTAGGAACACAAGGGAGCATGGTTTACCTGCAGAGGTTGAGGTCAGCTATGTGGAGACCAGGATGCTGCTTTCCCCAAGAGAGGGGAGGATGAAGAAAGAAATAAGGGCCAGACATACTCTTTTATTCATGCAGACTAAAACCGGGTAACAACGCCCTCAACCTTCTGCTACTTGTCCATTAAGGAGCCTGAAGTTAGACCAGCTGTTGTGCAGCCACCACAGGGCCGATAGAAAAGGTATCGAGGCTCCTGTGGGTCACGTCCTGCAGGTAGTGGGCTGTGAAGGTCGTTTGACGCTTCCAGATCCCAGCTTGAAGCACCTGCGTCACAGAGAAGTTTCTCTTGAAGGCCAGGGACGTAGCGATGCCCCTGACGTCGTGTGCCCTAGGGCGACGTGACGGAGGAGGGTCAGGATTCAAGGCGTGGTGGATGACCCTTCGAATCCAAGCCGAGATGGTGTTCTTGGTGACCCTCCTCTTCGTCCTGCCCGTGCTAACAAACAACGCTTGCACGCGGGGACGAACTGCAGCTGTCCTCTTCAAGTAACGCCTCAGACTCCTCACTGGGCATAATAGCAGATGGTCTGGGTCACTTGTTACAGAACGGAGACTCGTGACCCTGAAGGAGTCGAACCATGGGTCCGGCACTCCAGGGTTCTGAGTCTTGGCAACAAACTCAGGGACGAACCTGAACGTTACCTCCCCCCCCATCCCCTTGAATGGGCGATGTCGTACGAGAGACCATGAAGTTCACTAACTCGTTTGGCAGAGGCCAACGCGAGTAGGAAAGCCGTCTTCCAAATCACGTGGCGATCAGAGGCCTGGCGTAATGGTTCGAAGGGAGGTCTCTTAAGAGCCCTGAGAACCCGAACCCCGTTCCATGGAGGAGGTCTCACTTCCGACTGAGGGCAGGTAAGCTCATAGCTACGTATGAGTAGAGAGAGTTCTAGCGAGGAAGAAATGTCCACTCCTTTCAGCCTAAAAGCCAGGCTTAAGGCTGAGCGATAGCCTTTCACCGCCGAGACCGAAAGGCGCATTTCCTCCCGCAAATAAACGAGAAACTCTGCTATTGCTGGAATAGTGGCATCGAGTGGAGAGATACCCCTCCCACGACACCAACCACAGAAGACTCTTCCCTTCGCCTGGTAGACTCCCGCAAAGGACTTTCGCAGGTGACGAGACATTCCCTCCGCAACCTGTTGCGAAAAGCCTCTCTCCGTGAGGAGACGCTGGATAGTCTCCAGGCGTGAAGCCGAAGCGAGGCTACGGCTTTGTGGAAGATGTTGCAATATGGTTGTCTGAGTAGCTCGTGTCGTGGGGGAAGCTCTCTCGGAAGCTCCGTCAGGAGCTGCAGAAGGTCCGGGAACCATTCCGCGTGATGCCATAGCGGAGCTATCAGGGTCATAGACAAGTTGACCGATAGTCTGGTCCTGTTGAGCACCCTTCTCATCAGACAGAACAGTGGGAAGGCGTACACGTCGATGTTGTCCCACCGTTGTTGGAAAGCATCTTGCCAGAGAGCCTTGGGGTCCGGGACTGGAGAGCAGTACAGGGGCAGCTTGAAATTCAAGGCTGTCGCGAACAGATCCACCGTCGGGGAACCCCACAAAGTCAGGACTTTGTTGGCTATCTGAGGATCCAAAGACCACTTGGTACTCACTATCTGCGAACCCCTGCTCAGACTGTCGGCGAGCACATTCCTCTTGCCAGGAATGAAGCGAGCTGATAGTGTTATCGAGTGAACTTCGGTCCACCTCAGAATCTCTACTGCAAGATGGGATAGCTGTTGTGAAAAAGTACCTCCCTGCTTGTTGATATAAGCCACTACCGTGGTGTTGTCGCTCATCACCACCACGGAGTGGCCCGCCAGGGTCCGTTGGAACTGTTGAAGAGCCAGGAATACGGCCTTCATCTCTAGCAGGTTGATGTGCAGGTACTTTTCTGATTCTGACCAAAGGCCTGAGGCCCTCTGGTTCAGAATGTGGGCCCCCCACCCTTCTTTTGACGCGTCCGAAAACAGCGTCAATTCCGGGGGAAGGACGAGAAGATCCACTCCCTTTCGCAGGTTCTCGTCAATCAGCCACCACCGCAGGTCCGCCTGTTCCGAGGGTCCTATTGGGACCAGAAAGTCCGGGGAATCGGAACCTTGACTCCACCGGGACTTGAGCCGCCATTGCAGGGATCTCATCCTGAGACGGCCGTTCTGGACCATACGGGCCAGGGAGGCTAGGTGACCTAAAAGACGCAACCACGATTGGGCTGGAAGCTCTTCCCGCCTGAGGAAGGGTTCTGCCACCCTCCTCAGCCTTGGTATCCTGTCGTCTGATGGAAAGGCTTTGTGGAGATTGGTGTCTAATAACATGCCTAGATAAACCAGTCACTGGGACGGCTGCAGAGAGGACTTCTTGAGATTTACCACGATCCCCAGATCTTGGCAAAGTCCCAGAAGCCTGTCTCGGTGTCGAAGAAGGATCGACTCCGAGTCTACCAGGATCAGCCAGTCATCCAGATATCGGAGGAGACGGATGCTGTTCCTGTGCGCCCATGAAGAAATAAGGGTAAACACTCTGGTGGACACCTGAGGTGCTGTGGAGAGACAGAAGCACAGCACCTTGAACTGGTAGGTCTTGCTGTCTAGGCTGAATCTCAAGTACTTCCTGGAAGACGGATGGATTGGGATCTGGAAGCACGCGTCCTTCAGATCCTGTGTACACATGAAGTCTTGTGGTCTCTCTGCAAGTCTGACCGTGTCCGCTGTCTCCATGCTGAACGGAATTTGCTTGACAAACTTGTTCAGAGCTGAGAGGTCGATGACGGGTCTCCAGCCTCCAGAAGCCTTCTTTACAAGAAAGAGTCGACTGAAGAAGCCTGGGGAGCCGTCGACAACCTCCTGGAGAGCATCCTTCTTGAGCGTGGTCTCGACTTCTGCCCGAAGGGCTAGCCCCTTTGCCGATCCCATGGCATAGGAGCTCAACGACACTGGATTCGCTGTCAGAGGAGGTTGAGATGTCGTGAATGGGACGCGATAACCTTGGCCGATCACGGAGACCGTCCAAGAATCGGCCCCATGTTGCTGCCACCTGTGCACGCAACTTTGTAGGCATCCCCCCACAGGTGGACACGCGGGGGGATTGCCACTCCTAGCGTTTACGGCCGCGGCCGCTCCCTCTAGGAGTTTTGCCTCCCCTGGAGGACTTACCGCCCCTCTTGTCCTTGACAGGAAAGGGCTGGGGCTTAGACACCACTTTCTTAGCTGCCAGCGCCTGCTTCGGTGTCCTGCGAGGCTGCTGCGGAGCTGGAAGCTTGTAGGGCCGAGATGCGAGGGCCCTTTGGAGGAGCGAGTCTTGGTTAGACTTCTTCCACCTCTCAGCTGTACGTTCCAAATCCTTGGGCTCAAACAAACTTCCCCCAAGGATGGAGGAGTGTCTGAGCCTGCAGACATCCACGGCGGGGACCTTCGGGTGGATCTTCTCGGTCACCGCATCACGACGTTTCAACACTGAGTTGGCCCACAGGTTGGTAACCTGGTGTGCCAAAAACTCGATGGAGCGAGTGCCCGAGAGGAGGAAGGTCTCCAGGGCCTTCCTATTGCTCTCCTTAGACAGATCCTCAGAGCGCAATAGGATGCCCAGAGAACCTAGCCAGACATCCAGCCACGAAGTGGCGTGCATGGCGCACTTCGCAACCTTCTCCTGGCTCAGGATCTCCGACGCCGAGAATGTCACCTGCCGGGCGGAGAGCTTCTCAAGTGGAACTCCCCTAGTAAGCTTTTCCACGGAATGGTGGAGGGGAAAAGCGAGGCTGGACTCCCCCATGATCTCAAAGTACCTCCTCTGGTGTAAACGAGGAGGTGGGAGGAGTTTGTTCCCGGCAGAGGAACGATTGGAGGAGGCGAGGTCTGTGAGCTGAGCGTCGACCCTGTCTCTGGCACTCTTCAGCCCCTGGGACCAGGGCAGAGCAGCGCTGGCCTTTAGGGGCTTCTGAGTTCCACAGACCTGGTCCAAGACCGTGTCCTTGCCTTCACGAGGGGCGATTTCCGGGTCCTTGAACCTGTTGAGCTGCCTCATCAGGCTCAAGACCTGCCTGAAGGCATGCTCAGACTCGTGCTGCTCTCCTCCCTGCGGACTGGCAGCTAAGTCTCCTATCCCCAGAAGCTCTTCCTGGGGAGACACGTGGACGTTCTCCCGGGGTCTGGCTGGTTCCTGACGAATTCGCAAAGAGGACTTCGGAATCGTCTTGGAGTCCTTGGGTTCCCTCCTGGGCGGGATACAAGACTCCAGCAAAGAGGTCTGGAAGGTACCTTCCACGCAAGTCGGTTCCCCTCCGAGAGGAGGAGACTCCCCCCTTGGTGCCGAGGGAGAGACCGCCGCCTCGCTGGATTCTCCTGAAGACGGAAAGGCCTCGTCCACAGGAGAAGGAGAAAACGACTGCGAAGGGGATGGAGCCATGCTGGCGGACCTCTTGGGAACCAACTTCTCCATGGGAGAAGTCACCACGAAGTCCACTCCTCTCCTTCTCTTCAGCGGGGGCGAGTCCGTCCTTGGCTTCTTGAGTTCCAGATCGGCGTGTGCTGGCTTCATAGCCTGCACTACCGCTCTCATCAGAGAACCAAACCAGGACTGACGAGATACGGACGCAGTGTCCGTAATTCCCGCTGGAGGGAAGGGGATCTCCTGACCCTTCGGAGTGGACGCAACTGGGCCTACCTGTAAAAAATAAGGGGAAGAATGTTGCCTTGACCTCTCCGACGATTCTTCCTTGTGCTGCGAGAGAGACCTGCGCTTGCGCGGAGGTGATCCTGACTGCGACCTGGAAACACGCGTCCCTGCTGCCGCCACGAGCTGCGGAACCGGACGAGAACGGGGGTCGCGTTGGCGCTCGAGCGGGGGAGGATCCAATGGATCGCGCGCGGGCACGTAGTCGCGCGGAGATAAACGAGCGCAGGAGCGATCGAACGCGAGCGAGCTGGCGAGTTGGCGAGGGAACGCGTTGGCGCGTGGGCAAGGGAACGCGCGGGCGCACAGGAGATCGCTGAAAGCCAAGAGAAAGGTAAGGCGCAGGAGAACGATGGTGTCCTAGAGACCTGTGGCGCGTGGGCGCGTGATGGCGCGTCGGTGAACGCTGGCGAGCGTTGGCGCGTGGGAGAGCGATGGCGCGTAGAACGCGCAGGCGAACGACCGCGCGTGGGAGAGCTGGCCGAAGGAGACCTATGTCTATCCAGATCCAGGTGGCGCTGACGCGTAGGAGAGCGCTTGCGCGCAGGGGATAGATCACGCGGGCGCTCAGGAGATCACCGAAGCTCTGGAGAGCGCTGACGCACTGGAGATCACTGACGCGTAGGAGATCGCTGATGCGCTGGAGATCGCTGACGCGTTGGAGATCGCTGATGCGCTGGAGATCGCTGGCGCATAGGATGACGACGCGTAGTATTCTGCGCAGGATCAGGTGGCGCGACGCGCAAAGGCGAACGGGCTCAGGAAGAGAAGGCACGTGGGCGCGCAGGAACTCTGGACGTGCGCGCAGGAGACCTTGCGCGCTGCTGCACAGGTGAAGGAGGACGAGCAGGAACGCGTGGGCGAGGAGGAGTCAAATCCTTGCCCGCGTCCAGATCCGGAGATCTAGGGCGCGTGGGCGAGCGTTGGCGTGCAGGGCGCATGTCAGGAACCGGATGCGCAGGTGCGCGCTGACGAGCAGGATATCTTGTACGCTCAGGAGATCGTTGGCGCGCTGGGTGCGCAACAGGAACAGGAGGTTGCAGGTTGTCCACAGGAGAGCGCTGGTGAGCAGGAGGGCGTTGACGATCAGGAGAGCGCTGACGAACAGGAGAGCGCTGGTGAGGTGAGTCAGGAGACTGCAAGGATGGAGAGCGCTTACGCGCTACTGCGCGTGAACGCGCAGGAGGGCGCGCAGGGGAACCCTGACGCGCAAGGGAAACCCCCACACCGTGGGAGACATCCCTTTGCCCCGAAGGGACCGATGCCCGTCGGCTGACGAGTTCAGAAGTCTGCTGGCCATCTGCGCAGGAGGTGGAAGGTCTGGCAGGCGTAGGAGATCGCGAACGATCACCGGAGAGGTCTAAGGACGTGGCTGCTACAATCTGCTCCCGGCGAGGAGGATCCTCATCAGAGGACGGAGGAGGAGATGACTCGAAGAGGCGCCTCTTGACTCCCTTATAGGGAGACGGGAGGCCCCTGCGACGAAGAGGACGATGAGCCTTACGGCGAAGGCGGCCACGAGGGAGGTCATCAGGGTCGTCGGTCCTCCGAAGAGGAGTCTTAGTCAGAGCGCTCCCCCGAGGGGAAGACGTAGACGCAGGAGAGACCGTGGGACCCACCTTAACCTTCAAAGGATGTTCGGAAGGGGGAGGAGAGCCTTCAGCAATGTCCGCAACATCAGGAGCAGCAGAGGTTTGACCAGACCCGTCGGAAGCCTCTGCCACCACGACGTCGACAATAGACAGAGGGTCTACCTCTGCTATCACCGGCGACTGCTTGACAGCGGCCCCCAACTGGATAAGGTCAAACAGGGCTTCCTTGGAGGGCAAGCCCTTAAGCCCCAAGGAAGCCCAAAGCTGAAAAAGATCATCGTTAGACACCGAGTTATCAACGTTATGAAAATCCTCCCCCGGGGGAGGAGGGGGAGCCGCCCCGCTATGGGAGGCAACGCCCTCTCCCGCACCCCGAGATCGGGAAACAGAACAAAGGTCTACGCTACCCCTTGGCGGCCTCTCAGGAGCTTCGGAGGAGGTTTGGGCAGCGGAAGAAGAGTCCCTGGAGCCTTCCTCCTTCAAGGCAACCCTTGAAGGAGAAAGGTCTCTCTTGGACTTCTTCTTACGCCGGCGGGCAAACCTCTCCTACTGGGAGGTAGACCACTCCCTACACTCACTGCATGTTACTTCCCTGTCACACCGTTGGCCTCGACACTGCAGGCTAAGGGTGTGAGGATCGGTTTCCACCAACGACATGAAGGTACGGCAGGTGCGGCAGGCGATTCCAGGGCACTTGCGCATGATGACAACAAAAGGGCGAGGCCAACTTCCAAGCACACAGCTGAGGAAAAGCAAAGAAAAAGATTAAGGCTATCAATAACGAGGACGATAGACAGACACGTCTGCACATCGTCCAAGCCAAAAGTGAAGTGAGACAACTCACCGGTGTGTGGGGGGGAGGGGTTGCAAGCTATCCCTTCCCCTATCCCCCTTACTAACTAGCGCAGGGGTAGTTAACCCTCGTTAAAAATCTATTGGCTCGTCAATTTCAGCTACGCCGAAAGTAAACCCAATGTAAATAGCGTGGTTTGCATTTCGGTTACGGAACAAATATATTTTCTGTTCGAAATGTTTCCCCGTCCGTAAATATAATCATACCTTTTTTTCCAGTTTCAACTTCACTATCATCACAAAAAGAAGTTTCCAAAAGAGAAGTACAATTTATTTTGAAATTTAGTAAAATTTAATCTATGTCGGCAATTGATTATGACGAAAACAGACAGTACTTCATTGGATCCTTCTCTCTGGTTATGGTTCACTTTCCCTTTGCCTACACATACACCGAATAGTCTGGCCTATTCTTTAAAAGATTCTCCTCTGTCCTCATACACCTGACAACACCGAGATTACCAAACAATTCTTCTTCCTCAAAGGGGTTAACTACTGCACTGTAATTGTTCAGTGGCTACTTTCCTCTTGGTAAGGGTAGAAGAGACTCTTTGGCTTTGGTTAGCAGCTCTTCTAGGAGGACACTCCAAATTTTCTAAAATTAAACCATTGTTTTCTAGTCTTGGGTAGTGCCATAGCCTCTGTACCATGGTGTTCCACTGTCTTGGGTTAGAGTTCTCTTGCTTGAGGGTGCACTCAGGCATACTTTTCTATCTAATTTCTCTTCATCTTGTTTTGTGAAAGTTTTTATAGCATATAAAGGAAAAATTTATTTTAATGTTGTTACTGTTCTTAAAATATTTTATTTTTTCTTGTTTTCTTTCCTCACAGGGCTATTTTCCCTGTTGGAGCCCCTGGGCTTATAGGATTCTGCTTTTCCATTTAGGATTATAGCTTAGCAAATAATAATAATAATAATAATAATAATAATAATAATAATAATAATAATAATAATAGAAACGCTCTCCATTCAGTGTATAGCTATTGTTGTTCACATGAAAGTAAAATATATCAATGTCAATATCTATATACCGGTTGCCAGAACATAAGAGCAGCAAGATTATGTCTATTTGCAAGCGAAGGGAGCCACGGCGGAGCAAAACCATTAGAAAGATGTGAGGTGAATCATAGAAAATTGTGATACTTTAATTCTCATCCACTTAAATGAACCATATATATATTTTCCAACTGGTTATCTTGTGTCTATTTTGTATTTCTGACCATTGGTCCCCCATTATCATTAGATATAGATATATATATAAACATTAGGTTAATGTCTAGGAGAGGGCTGCATGAAGATATCACTGATATTCAATTTATTTTTACTAGAATATGTAGGAATGTATGTATATAATGGTATACCAGTGAGATAATTTAGTGAAAATCAATAATAGTCGAAATATCGACGATCAAACTCACGCTACTCTTGTCTTCCTCCCAGATTTTTCTAAGTCTGTTGTTATTGTTGACTGTGTCTTATTTTTGCTCAAATGAGCCCTGTAACCACTATAATCCGCAGACAAACTAGTCCACTATGACGTCTTCACGTTTGGCCAATCACAGTGCGACAATACATTTTCTTTCCCAATGACGTCTTCACGTTTGGCCAATCACAGTGCGACAATACATTTTCTTACCCATCACAGTGCGACAATACATTTTCTTACCCAGCCATTTTATTTTGTTCCTAGACATGGAAG
This sequence comes from Palaemon carinicauda, assembly GCF_036898095.1. Lineage (NCBI taxonomy): Eukaryota > Metazoa > Arthropoda > Malacostraca > Decapoda > Palaemonidae > Palaemon > Palaemon carinicauda. The sequence continues at coordinate 212,603,901 of NC_090725.1, read as the reverse complement.
CCGTAGCAAGCACGTCATCTGATATTGCACAAGAAGTTGAAATTCTATCTTCTTGTCCTGACTGTTTCCTAAGTTACAATGAATTTGTTCTTACTTATTCGGGGTTATATTGAAAAACTAGTGGATTTGGGCCAGAGACACAATTTAATTTTACAAAATAAAAATTGTCCTGCATGTCAGGGAACCTTCGCAACGGCTTCACGTTTTCCTCAAAGCAGCAGCACATCTTTATACACCAACAGGTTAAGGTAAGCTTCATTAATTTATGGAGTATATTATAATGGTGATAGTATAACGATGTATACAGCAGTACCATCACTTTGGATTTGGTTTGATGGATGTGTTAGGTAGTGTCCTTAAGGGGGGGGTCGCAGGGGGGGGCGGAGCCCCCCTGGTAGGGGTTCAGGGCTATTAGGCTAGGTTAGGTGGGTGTATTAGGTTTGGTGGTGCCCTGAAAATCACTGTGGCCTTAAGGGGGGTTCGCAGGGGGGGCGAACCCCCCCCCCCTGGTAGGCCTAGGTAGGGGTACAGGCCCCCCAGGGTAGGTTAGTTGGTTGTATTAGGTTCGGTAGTGCCCCGAAAAATCACTTTTCTCATCCTCCCCCCACCCAAAAACCCCGCTTCCCACTGGGGTCCCCCATAATTGTAGTAGTAGGTTTATGCTTACATTTTGTGTGTAAGAGTTGAGTCTAGTTTCTTTTTTATTCATTTCCTCATGTTTCTATGCACTGTGCAACAATAATCTGGTTGTTTTTTGCCGTTTTTCGTCGTTAATACTTGAAAAACGGGTGCGGCCTTCTCCTAGACATTTACCAAACATTACATTAAGTATTTATTTGCGACAAAAATAAGTGTCATTTTCGAAAGAAATGGCCATTTTTCTATAGGGAAAATTTGGTTTTTACTAGGAAAAGTTACCCTGACAGTAAGTACGGTAATACCGGTAACTCACTCGTTTACGTTTTTGGCATCCCTCACCAGAAAAAAAAACTTTCCCACTGGTGTCCTCCATAATTGTCTTTATATAAGGGGGTCCAAAAACTCATAATAGGGTGGTTGATTTGATGGTTCGTGTATTTGTCTAGAAATTAAAGTATCTATTTACCCTTGTTTCAACTTTGTAAGTTGCATTATCACAAAAGTCCCTTCAATGAGTGGTTTGGACTAACAATAATGGGCATGCACGCATAAAACAAAATATGACCAACTGCAAAAATAAATAGCTTTAGTATTTAGCGAATGCTCGTTTATGTACCGTACAATTGCCAAGATTTGTTCCAAGTTTTTCTTTAAATGCCTCTACTTCTGACTAACGTACCGCAAAAAAAAAAAACACACACACAAATACATAAAACAAAGAAATGCTGGGGCTGTAGACCTAGTCCTATTGCCTAAAAGGATATTCTACATTAAAAATCCTGCTACCGGAAGCTAGAGGACAATCTAGTCAGGGTAAAACCTCTAACTTAAGGATATCAACAATTCCCACAGATCGCCAAAAAGGCTAACTTCATACAGGAACGTCTTGTTTATCCACATATCTACCTTTTGGCTTAAATCAATCTCAACTTGACTTCTGTTCAATGAAATACTGCCTTTAGCAACCACAATCTATTTTGAATCACCTTTCCAAAACATTGACAAATACAACGTCTTCAGTGTTACCATAAGCATATGACTGACGTTCAACAGCTATGATTTTATTTGTTGTAAATAAGATAGCTTCATTCACTATATAAATTAGAAATATTAATAAGTATAATATTAAGTGATTATTTTTTCCTTTTAATAGGCTAATATTTTTCATCTAATCGTCAGATCGTATTCAACTGACAGTCTGACTTGGGTGGGATATGGCTATACTGAAAGTGGCTGCACTCGCTACAGCTTTTAAAGCGGATGTGGTCATTATGTACAAAATAGATTATTATTATTTTCTTATAGCTTCATAAGAAGCTGGAAAGCACATTTAAACAAACGTAATCAAATTAGCCATTATGATAAACATATTCAATAACATGAAAAGAGATTCCTAAAATGGTACAATATACCTATATAAAACCACGAATAGAGGAACCAGCAAAATAAAAATAAAAAATAAATAAAGGAAATCATGTAATGATGTCAAAAGAAACTGTGTGAATGACGAATAGAGAAAGAAGATAGCACAGAAGAGCATATAATAACTCCTAATCGAAACGATATATGTGCAACAGAATAAAAAAAAATTAAAACTAGCAAAGGAACAAAAGAGTGACAATTCTCAGGGACATATGGGTTGTAAATTAATCTTGCAAATTGCAAGATACAGGCTCTTGCTGTTTAGCAGTCCGTAAGGGCAATATAAATATACTAATAAATAAGTATAAAACGAACACTAGACAAAGATTGTATCATGTTATCAAAAACCAGAGAAAGGAAAAGTAAGATAAGGTAGGTTACAGCAAGCCTAAAATGAAATATACAAACACTGTGTAGACCGAAGACCGTACGGTACTGGTATGATGAGGAGACCTAATAGTGAACATTTTAAAAATTCAGGAATAAATATAAAACAAGATACTATATCATAACACAGTAACAAAAGAGAAATACTAATGCAAAATATTGTCGAAGACCAAATTAAAGAAAAAAAAACATATAAGACTGCTCTGGGAAAGTGTGATATATAGGCTAAAGGTGGAAGGAGTAAAAACTTACTAAAAAGGGAAACTCATTAACGACACTAAAGGACAAGATTAATAAAAAAAAAAAATGAGGAATATTGGAGGTACAAAACGAAATATGACGAAGTTGATATTCATGTAGACAGTAAAATGGGACATATAAAGGCAGTTCGTGTATAGAGAGGTTATTGTAGCGACGAAGACTAGGCTTAATATGCTAGAAAAATTAAGATGATATAAGTTGTGAGTTACGTGGAATAGAGGACTGGATGAGACACACATTTGCTTACAAAAAGGCTTCATAAGGCTAAAAAAAAAAAGGGGGGGGGGGCTTAAAATGCTCAACACATGAAGTGGCCCAATATGTATTAATTTGAATTGTGAATTTGAGCATCGTGGAACCAGGAGCCCGGGGACAGACAGAAAATAACAGGAACACTGTATGACTCAAAATATTAGGTGTAATTCTCAGCAGCAAATTTACTTTTAAGAAACACATTAGGTCTGTGTCTTCTTCAATTGCCCCCAAAAATGGTTTATTAAGAAAGTCTTTTCAGATTTTCGGTGATCAATCTATTCTGAAGAAGTGTTTTAATTCTTTCATTCTACTTTATTTTGAGCATTGTTCTCCTGTCTGATCTTTAGCTGCTGATTCTCATCTTAATCATGTTGAACAGGAACTAACGGTCTATTAAATTTCCTATTCCTTAATTTCTGGCACCATTGTTCTATTAGATCATTAAGCGTGTTGCATGAGATTTTTTTTTATAATTATGTCCATCCTTTACATTCAGGTCTTTCCGGACAGTTCCATCTTGTTCGTAACACTAGGCATGCAGTTAATTCTAATAGTCAGGCCTTCTCCATCATAAGGTTCAATACTACACAGTATTCTAGCAGTTCTATTCCAGCTGAGACCAAGTTGTGGAAGGATCTTAATCGGGTAGTAGAATCAGTGGAACTTCAAAAGTTCAAACTTGCAGCAAATGTTTTTATGTTGAGAAGATTGACAAGTCTTTTTTATAGTTTATATATGAAATATCTGTTTTAATGTTGTTATTATTTTAAAAATATTTTACTTTGATTGTTTATCACTTCTTATATCGTTTATTTATTTCTTTATTTCCTTTCCTCACTGGGCTACTTTTCCTTGTTGGAGCCCTTGAGCTTATAGTATCTTGCTTTTCCAACTAGGGTTGTAGCTTAGCTAATAATAATAATAATAATAATAATAATAATAATAATAATAATAATAATAATAATAAGGGAGTATTGTATTTTTAAGGTAAATATAGCAAGACCAATAAAAAAATTCTAGATAAACCTATAGATCGTTACATTACTAGAATATATATATATATATATATATATATATATATATATATATATATATATATATATATATATATATATATATAGATAGATAGATAGATAGATAGATATATATATATATATATATATATATATATATGTATATGCATGTGTGTGTGTGTGCACGCACACATATATAAATATATATGTATATATATATATATATATATATATATATATATATATATATATATATATATATATATATATATATATGTGTGCGTGTGTGTGTGTGTGCACATACACACACACATATATATATATATATATATATATATATATATATATATATATATATATATTCTTACGAAGCTGGTCTAGTGTAGAGTAAATACAGTAGTTTATTCATGATTATATTCATATTTCATTTGTGCACTGAAGAGATAAATAGCCAGCCCGTAAAATGAGTTCCTCTCGTGTAGATTTAATTAAATTATGTAGATTACGCAAGACCACCTTCGTCATTGATTTCATTGTATTCTTTATTCTAGTTACTATATGTAAATTTACGTTATTTCTAAGAATTAACTTTTTATTTCACGTATTTTTGTTACAAAGTCTTATGTAAGCTGTTTGAGAGTGTTATGTGACCATATGAAATATGAACAAGGGCTTATGTAATGTTCTTTTATATTTTCATGAGGTATTGTGTCATGTTTGAGAGAAAATACACAGTTCTTTTGCGCAAATTCTAGTGATAGGATATCATCTTTTTTTTATTCCGGGACAAAGGGTGGGCGGAGATAGCTGACTGAGAGAGCCGTCTGGCCTTGCGTGATTACACGTTCGGGAGAGAGCAATTCTTGGTAACTCTGATGCCTTTACCCATTCCCCCACACTTCCCAGATCTTTGCGAAGGTTTTGGAAGTAGCTAAGTTTCATTTATATATAGAGACCCCAAAGGTGTAGAGATAGATAGAGATTTCTAGCCTTAAGATTGCCATCTCTCCTCTCTCTCACTCTTGCACACAGCTCAGAGTATTGTTTTAAAAGTGTTCAGTACCTATAGTGTGTCCTCTCCAAAGTGATATTATGCCCTGGCATTTATCGTGTGTAGTAAGTTAAAACATTGCTGTAAATTTGGCTGGCGATTTTAAATTCATGGTGTTGTGATGAGTGTTGGCATTAAGTAAAGTTTTTGCAAATGGCCCTGTAATTACGAGAAAAGATTTTGCATCGTGATCTGGTTATCTATTTTCATTAAGTATCAAACTTAAATATTTGTGTTCAGATTTAATTTTAAGTGAAACCAGTAATTATATAATTTTCATAAGTATTTCTTTTGTCTTAGTCTAAGATTTATCCAGACTTGATATTTAAAGTTAAGTAATTATATGATTTGCAGATCGTAACAGTTTTGTTCAGACTTAATATTCCGAGTGATTTATTTGTTTTATGTAAATTCTTTGAAAGTGTTGTAATTTATGTTGAATATATTTATTTTGGCAAAGAGTGTATTATTCCAATCACCATTGTTTAGAGTAATATACGCTCGTATCCTGTTAAAAAACCATAGTAAATTTTAAATAATTCTTATGAACAATTCCCCAGTTTTGATTTGAGTGTACTTAAGAGACTTTTGGATATTCAGTGTTTTATATATTGCTATCTAGGAGTTATCTAATGTAAAAGCAAACGAGTGAGTTAGGAATTAGAGAGGTTGATTAACTTGCCAGTCGTAATATATATGATATTATATGTTTGGTTCCCAGTCACGAGCCATATATATATATATATATATATATATATATATATATATATATATATATATATATATATATATATATATATATATATATATATATATACAGTATATATACATACATACATACATATATGTATATATATACATATATACAGTATTTGTATGCACACACACACGCATATATATATATATATATATACATATATATATACATATATATATATATATATAGATATATATACATATATATATATATATATATATATATATATATATATATATATATATATATTTATATATATATGTGTGTGTGTGTGTGTGTGTGTGTGTTAAAAACTTATAGATCAAGTGGTTTGAAGCTTAAGCTAGAAAATTACGAAGCAATGAGTGAAAGTTAAATCTGTCCTCAGCACATCATAGAAGAACAACTAAACATGATATATACAGAAAAACAAAATCCAAATATTACGCCTAAGAACAAACATATAAAAAACTAAGAGACATAAAGTTCATGGCCCTAACTACCACCAGATCACAATGAAGGGCCCTGCAAATAATTTAAAGAATGACACATAAGACAAAGAGGCGAAGGGGAAATCAACTAGGATTCATAATCGGAAGCAAATAAAAAGAGAACTTATATATATATATATATATATATATATATATATATATATATATATATATATATATATATATATATATATATATATATATATATATATATATGTATATATATATATATATAAACCCTAAAATCTAAATACCATAAATCTTTAATGGAAAATATAGTTGTCTTCACAAGGATGTTGACTGTTTAGGAAAAGAAGAAATAATTTGAGTATTGAAAAAGATAAAACATAAAATATAAATAGCACTAATAGAAATAAAGTAAGAAAGTAATTCAGAAATTAAATTTTAATTTGAAAAATATCCAAATATTTCGAAATGACAATAAAGGATGGACCTGAGAAGAAAGGGACAGCATATTAAAGAGTTCATGTCTCGATATAAAAAGCACAATTGATTAAAAAAAAAAAACATGATATCGAATAAATAAAGGAGTGGAAACTGTACTTGACACAAGTAAGAGAAAAAGTAACACGCAATTCTTTAAAAGAACATTAAACCACAAGTAAAAGAAGGCAAGAAAGTGAAGCAGCATTTGAGATCAGTGGCTGAAGCATCTAGGGATGCCAACCACTGATCTTTTTGAGATCAGTGATACTAACAGAACGCAGGAAAACGCCGGAAAAAAAAAAGAAACATAAGATTTGCTATTTAGCTCAAGTAAAGTCGTGTAACAACATACTCATAAAGAAAACATAAGAAGAGTATAGTTTGGACATCAATGTTGGTTTAAAAAAAAAAAAAATATCAGTTTCACTAAAATGGAAATTAAATGACTCGCAATATAGAAAATAGAACTTGAAGACAAAATCTTGGAGTCTCATTGTATACCAAAAATTTATCCAGATGAGAGAGTACATGAACAAAATTGTGATAGAAATCCCATAAACATACTATCAAAACGTCGAGATAAGAATAAATTCGCTTATAAGCAAATTGTTATATATGATAATATAAAATCTTTGGATTAAAAGTTTGGGGACAACTAGAATTGGCATATCAAGATACTGTATAATAGTTGGGGTAAAAAGGTCAGAAAGTCGGCAGCAAATATGCATCCAAGATTTGAAACACAAATCCATCCAAGAACATGAAATATAAAGAGCTAACAATAAGAGCGACCAGGATGCTGAGCCTTTTGACATCAGATCAAACGCTATTGTTCTCTGAAGAACAAGAACGAACTGTTGCAAATTTAAGGTTATGTGGACAAAGAGAAAAGGTTCCTTTATGGTAACAAATAACTGCGAGTATTATACTGAAGTAAGGAAATTAGAAAGGGCCTTATAACAACCATTTACACACATACACACACACACACATATATATATATATATATATATATATATATATATATATATATATATATATATATATATATATATATATACACACAATCACACACACACACACACACACACACACACACATATATATATATATATATATATATATATATATATATATATATATATATATATATATATATATATATATATATATATATATATAGGTATATATATATGTATATATATATGTATATATGTATATATACATACATATATATATATATATATATATATATATATATATATATATATATATATATATATATATATATAGATAGATAGATAGATAGATAGATATATAGATAGATAAATTACAAGGAATGTGCTATTCAATAAAAATAGCATAAAAAAGAACATGTACATGAGATTGTAAGTAAGTCAAGGACACTGGTTCTGCAACATCATGATATTTGCCTTGACAATGTCTCTGTATCTATATACAATTCATTTAATATTTTAGGTGTGATTCTTGATTGCAAAGCTACTTTGAGAAACACACCCAGTCTGTTTCTTCTCCCACTGCACGCAATATTGGCATAGTTGGAAAGTCTTGTAAGAGTTTTGGTGATCAGTATATCCTTAGGAAATGTTTTGATTCTTCTTTCCTGTAATGTTTCGAGTAACATTCTCTTGTATAGTTTTCAGTTACTGGCTCTCATATTAATTTATTGGACAAAAACTTACGGTCTTTTAAATTAACTAGTCCCGATCTATATATAAACATCTGACGCCTTCGTCCAGTAAGTTCTTCGAGCTTATTTTTCGTAATTCTGAGCTTCCTTTGCATTCAGACCTTCTATGACTGTACCATCCGATACGTAATACCATGTATGTTAATTCTAATATCCTTGCCTTCTACATCATAAGACTAAGTACAACAAAATATTCTAGAAGCTCTATTGTAGCTGTGACTTTATTATGCCTTTGTGGAATGATCATACTAATCTGGCGGTTGAATTGGTGGAACTTCAGAAATTCACTATTATTTCAAATGCTTTTCAGTTAAAATGTTGACATACGTCTCGTTTCATAGTTTATAGATGACTGATCTATTGTAACTGATCTACCTTAATGCTTTTGCCAGTCTTAAAATGTTCTATATTACGTTTATTTTCGCTGAAAATGTCATTTGCATACTACAATAGTGGATGCCCAAACCAAAGATCCAATAATCTTATTCAATCATATGTCTGAACAAAGATACCTTCTAACCGCTTCTAATACTGTAATCTTACTTTATTTGGTGCTCAAAAGTAAGTTCCATGTCTAGATTAACTAACCATTCTCCTGTAATTCTGGCTGCCAAACTTGATGACGGTCTTAAATAATGCAGCGAAAAACGCTCAAATAAGACACATTGGCGTATGATATAATAATATTAACTGAATTAATGTAACTTTTCTTCTTTCTCGCCGTTATCCTTACATTAAGGGGTCGGTTACTGATGTGCCCTATCCAATGCCTTCTATGAAAGGCATCCTCTTCAACCAAACCTCTTCTCTCCATATCATCCTTCACCTTATCTCGCCATCTAATTCTCTGCCTCCCTTTCAATCTTCCTCCCAACATCCACAACAGGTTCCTCCTAAACCCTCCATTTTCCCTCCCCACCACCCATCCTCAACACGTGCCCACACCATCTCAGTCGTGACACTTATCACCTCTGTAATTTTTACTACGCCTGCCATTCTTCTCATTTCACCATTTTCCAATCTTTCAAACAGTGGTATTTCCATAACCCACATCAGCATTCTCATATCTTTTCTCTCAAGCTTTCCTTCCTCTTTTCGTCTTACAGCACACGTTTCCGATCCATACATTACCACTGGTCTTAAGACTGTGCTATAGATCTTGACATTTTGATTGGTAATTTCTTATCATATACCACTTCTGCTACCTCTCTCCACTTCCCGCAAGCTGCTTCTATCCTATTCTCTACTTAGGCCTCACATCCTCCCTCATGACTTGTACAGTAGTAGATCCAAAGCAAGGAGGTTAAATTTAACATCCTTGATCCCAAGTATCTAAATTGTTCCACCTGTTTTATAACTGCTCCTCTACTTTCATGTATGGCTATGCTGTCTCTTGCTTGCCTACTACTCACCGTAGCTTCAGTCTTAACCATACTTACCCTCAAACCACAAATTTCCAAAGTCTCTTGCCACTCTACAACCCTTCTCTGCAAGTCTTCCTCATTTTCAACCATAATCTCCAAATCATCTTTATATAGCAACTCCCACAACGCTTCATTTCTGATCTCTTCACTTAACACATCCAAGACCAACACAAATAAAAATGGCTTAATGCTGATCCCTGGTGTAATCCAACACTAACTTCAAAGGTTTCTGTTTCTCCGACAGCTTTTATCACTTTTGTCCTTGTTCTTTTGTACATAATGAAGTTCTCATTATTCGAATTCATATAATCTAATAATAGGTTTTCTTTCATGGTGTTTGATTTTCATTAATTCATATACAAGAAAGTCATAAAACTTAAAACTAGAATTATTGGAAAATGTCGCCTATATACTTAAAAACTGTCAGCATTTAAATTGATCTGTGTCAATAGTAATGAATTTTGACCCTCATTATTTAGTCAAGATGGTAGCCCACAGGCGATGCTCGACTATTATACATACTGAATATTCATTATATTTTAAACGCATGGTGACATTAGCCCACGAAATATAAACAATATCATAATTTAAGTCTTATGATAGGCCATAGGTTGCCTGACAATAATCAAATGGATATAAAACAAGAACTGAATAACGTTTTATGACTTGATATGTATAAATTCATCAGTTAAAAATCTAAACAAAGATCACAAATTCAGACTTGTTACTTTCTTTAATCTCGAAGGGTCTGATCATTTCCACAAAATCACGCAAAGAATTCTTGTACAAGATACTTATCATGCAATGCACCAAGAAAGCCTTTCAACATGGCTTCGCTTAATTTACGATTCAAGAGGCACACAAAAGCATATACATATTTTACTTAAATTTTCTTTGTTTTTATCAAGCAAATGGTGAATATTTGTGTGTGGTGTATACTATATGAACATTTGTATGAACATGAAATACATATGCATATAAAGTTTGTATAAATACCGTGGATTATATACTTAAGAAGTTTAATTAGTTATGGTGTGGTTACACATTACAGGGTACGATTTATATAATCTGCAATCTTTATGTTCATACTGTCCAGTACGTGTATGGGTTTGCTAATAAAAGAACATGCATGCTCAGATCTTTACTGTATACAGCGTATGTATACACACTTTCGAATTTAAGACATAAAGCGTGTGCAGAAAAAAAAAATCTATCAAAAAATAAAACGACAAAAAAACGGTCACATCTTTGATGCATTGTCCTTTCTCTGAAAGAGTCGGAAATAGCATTAACATCAAATACTTCGCTCGAAACTTTGTTCATTTCTACGTGCAACTGGTTTTGGTCTCCTTCTTTGCTGAAAGGTTCGCCTAATAACCAGAGAACAAAAGACGGTGTCTTTCATCATATCCGCATTCCTAGACATTTAGACTCAGTATCCTTTTGTGAGAACTTCCTTTGTCACTGGAAGCTCACGATGACAAAGCGGCCTCACTATCAAATACAGTAAATAAATTTGGCATTATTTTCACCTTCTGGTGTATCTGTAACAGATTATTATGCCAGTGAAAACAATAGTTCAGATTTTTCAATTTGAATTCGAATACTGCACGCACAGATAATAAAGCTCAAATTATTAGTAACTCGATTTATTTGATCAATTATCATTAATCTTGAATATTGAGAAAGGAATGCATGTCAGTCATATTGATACCAATCATATTTAATATGCATCATAAAAATCTTGATGTAAAAGA
>NC_090725.1:212554807-212582307 GCF_036898095.1 Palaemon carinicauda | reverse complement strand
TCATACACATTTGTAATCGCTTCATACATGTTGCAAAGGGTACGGAGTCTGTTCCTTCACTCATTCATTGTTGTATCTAATAGAGTTTTGTTTTTCCACTAATTCTTTTCTCTTCATTTGACAGTGGCCTTCTCAAATAACTTTCTTCCTTTTATTGATGATTCACCCCATTATTTCTTCTCCGAATGTAAAACTCTTCTCTAATTTCCGTTCAGTACCAAATTAACCTTTATCCCTTACTGAAACGGGGACCTCTATAGCCTAATTAGATTCAGTATCTCCAATAAACAGTGGCAACATATTTATGCCTCTTTTCCAATATGGTTCTTCCATTCTACACTAGAAAAAGGTCATCAAATTATTCACTCACCTCTATGGTCATTTAAGGTGTTTATGTTCCTTTAAGCTTCTCTTAAAGAGATCAAAATATTCCAATTGCTAAATAGATATTTTTACAAAAAGATATTTATTTGAAATATCAAAGATTAATTTATTAATTCAAGTTATTGATACTTTGTGTTATTTTTATCATTTAATGTTTGGAATGATGCTTACATATATTCTAGATGTTCCATCTTTCACTTCCCTTGACTATATTGGATCAAAGCAAATTCACAGAATTAATGTTGCCTTCCTTACCTTTCTTGAGATCCTCTTTATTTCATCATTAGAAGGCTTCTATCTTTAGTTATTAACATTTCAGTCTTTGGCGTTCTTTTACTTATGAAGAGACATCTTTCTCTTGGTCAGTCTTACTACAGCTACTGAGGTATCTTACTCTATATTTAGAGGTTTAAAATTTTAGAGGTTTAAAATCCGTTCATGAATGGATGAGGCAAGGGACAGTGACATTACCCTATCAAGCACGACAATGCCATAAAGACTGACCATATATATGATCAGCGCCCAAGTCCCCTCTCCACCCAAGCTAGGACCAAGGCGGCCAGGCAATGGCTGTTGATGATTCAGCAGATAGACCTATATGTGCCCCCAAACCCCCATCCTTAGCTCACAAGGATGGTGAGGTTGCAGAACTTACGAGTTTGAGCGGAACTCGAACCCCAGTGTGGCAATCACAAGGCAAGGACGCTACCACCAGGCCACCACATGTTTAATGTTTAATCCTTGAACTCACGTCTCGGTCGCAATTTTTTTTTTATTTTTTATATCAAGCTTATAATTATCTTCTTGCTTCTGTTTTTCTAGGCTCTTATGAATTTCCATCCTTTATGAAGCTGGTTTATTTATTCCTGTGTAGTTTAATCCAGTATTCTTTTATCTCCCATTTGTTTTCTTAACAACTGGTCTCTACATACAAAAAAAATGTGACTGTTCTCTTCGAATTTTAATGATGATACTGGATCTGTGTCTTTGTTGTAACCTTTTCTCCCCTAAATAATTCTTACCTCTTGACTTAAAGACAATAACTTGTCTCACCAATTCAAAGAATGGATATTATTCTAACCAACACACTGCTGATCTACAAGTTTATATTTAGACATCACAAACTACTGTAACTTTAAAAAAACTATCATTCTAAAAAACTTCCATGTATCCCTTTATGTAGCCAGCATGGCTGCTAAATGGAACTTACGATGAGATTTTTTTTTTTTATGATTTATCTATATAGTTTTCGGTCAAATAAGAATTTAAATCATGAGCATGATGGCATACTTCCTATTCGACTTGTCTCTTCTTTCAATAAACCAAGTTGTAACTTTCTATCCAGCCACTTCCTTTTGATTGCCACCTGACATGAAAGGGTGGTTGTGCTTGGTACCTTTGAATGCAAAGGTATGTGACAGAGAAAGAGATGGAGCTTTTGGCAGTTTTTAAATTCACTGAATAAATCTAAAAGTAGACTCTTGTGAAAGTTTGTTTGCAAAAGGACTTCATTGTTGGAAACACATGTTTAAAATAAAGTACATTTGTACGCATATTTGGGAAAGATAAAAGGTGAAGAATTTTACTGTATTATGCAATAGAACAGAGTAGTTAAAAGCAAGTTCAGGTAAATAATAGTCAGTACAGAAGATACAGTTGTGAAAATGTAGCTGTCTATGTAATCAGGATAAAGGAATTGGTTGAAAATGTAGTGAGAAGAGCATATACAGTAAGGAGAACATGGAGGAAATGAGGGCTATGGTTAAAGAAACGGATGTGAAAGGAACAGAAGATTTCGAAAAACTTCAATAGGAGGATATGTAAGAATAAAAGCAGCAACAGGAGGGACGAGGAAATAAAAAGATTAGTAGATGATTATTTTGAGGTATAGTTGCATGATAGATAGAAGAGTATGAACAATCATATGGGGGGATGGACAGTGTAGTCACGAATAAGTGTGAGCTAAAACAAGATGGCCATATGAAAATATTGGGGAGATGGTGAACAAGAAGGTTGAGAAGAATGAAAATTTACCTTACATGGAAGTAAATGTATAGCTAAAAATCAAAGTAAAGCTGCAAGTGGAGATGCTGCCCTGGGCCGATTAGATAATAATTTTGAAAGTTCATTGACAGAAAGAGGTAAAACTGATTGATGCAAAACATACTAGGGTTAGTGTAATGCTGAGAATATAACATGAGCAATTATGGGATTGCAGAATGGAAAGACGGCAAAAAACGCTTGTACTATTTGCGGAAGCCAAAGTGGGCATGGAAAAAGGCAATATTAAATCGACTCTCCTTTATGGAAGTGAAGTGTGTAGGTTGAATATAAATTAAAGGTAAAGAGTTGATGCTGATGAAATGATCTGTTTGTGCAGTATGAGATGGAAGAAGACTCGACTGGGTGAGAAATGTGGAGAGACATTAATGTGGTAAAAAGGTTAATGTAGATGTAAGAATTAATAAGGATATTTTGAGGTGATCCAGCCATATGGAAAAATGGACAAATATTGGCAGGTAATAAGGCTACATGATTCTGAAGCACTGTAGTCTGTTCAAAAGAGAGGCAGGTATAAAATAGGTTGGGTAGATAGTGTGAGCCATATTGGAAAAGAAGGGCTTTGATAACAAAGAAGTGTAAGAGCTTGTGCAAGATAGGGATGATAACACCCACATACACACATACACACATACACATATATATATACATATATATGTATATATGTATGTATGTACATTTACTTATGCATGATTACACACACACGCACACACACATATATACATATACATACATATATATATATATATATATATATATATATATATATATATATATATATATATATATATATATATATATATATATATATGTGTGTGTGTGTGTGTGTGTGTGTGTGTGTTTGTGTGTGTGTGTGTTTGTTTGTGTGTGTGCGTGCGTGTTTGTGAATTTATATAATTTAATTAGTTTAATGCCCATCATGCATAATATTGATATGAATGTAAACTTCAAGCACTGCTTGAGCTGGGCAAGCGCCCAGTCAAATAGATCATTCATTTCTTAAAGTTCATCTTCTAACTGGTTTGTCTGTTTTTATTTGGATTAGGTTTATCTCCTTACTGGTAGGTTTTATTTGATTTATGAATTTGGACTATAAGGCCGGGTACTGGGAACTGGGAGGCTATTTAGTGCCCACGTGCAACTTGAGGAAAACCACTCAGTACTGTATAAAGTAAAAGTTAGGAGGCTGGAGAGTAAGATGGAAGAAAGGTAGCGGGAAGGAGGGTTAAGTAGAAGGCTGGAAAGTGTGTGGAGCAAAGGGCCAGAAGGAGGTTTTACTCACCTTTTAGCAATGCCTACAATGCACTACACTAGCTGCACTGAAAGTACCACTCTAGTACTGACGACCTCTGCGTAGTTAATAGTAACTGATGCAAGTGAGGCTTTGTTATGAAAAACACCTTTATTTCCGTGGCTACTAAATTGTGGAAAGGGCAGTGGAGATTTCATTAATCTCAAGCATTGAAAGAATCAACTTGTCTTTAATGAAAATTTGTATTATTTCAATGAACCTTACCTAATATTTATAGAGTCAACTGAAAAATCGAGAAAGGGGCCTAGTACAACCCAAGAGAAGGCCTATTTATTCAATTAATCTATTCTTTGTCATCTCTATGATGTTGCAGACAGATTGAATGATATTTGTATTCACATATACACAGACGAATAAATATCACATCTACAGAATATGTCAGTAGAGATAAAAAAAAAACATGTGCCACGAATTTGTCTTACACATTAGGAAGGGCAAACACAACCAAGCTATAAGTACCCATGTCATAAAGGTACTCTCATATAAACTCTTAGTGTAACCCCCTTCTACCTTTAACTCAAAATAAAACTGGAATTTATTTAGAAACAAGTACAGGATAGGAGAGAATGATCATTTCCCTCAGACATCACCGTCCGCCGCTGGGTGCCATAATGTACGACACTTTTTAGATGTTATTTGTGTCCCAGGTCACTAGACAGACGGCAAATACCTTTACTATGTTTTTTCACATATTGAGGTTATTAAGTGTGCCATGTTATAGGTGTTTGTGACACGTATTGGTAACTTGAGTGTAATGTGAATCTTTCACCAGTTGAGTAAACTCAGCAGATTAGGAGAGGCAGTGTCTCTCCTACAATTTGCGGCTGTATACCTAGAACCGTCTTCGTCCAGGTGTACTATTTTATCTATATAGTAAAAAAAAGAAAATCACCTTATGTATTGTTCATGTCTGCAGACAAAACACATTTGTATGACCTTTTAAGTAATGGGACGCAAATACATTGCTACACTTGTAACAGATCTTTCCAAAATATCAAAGATCTTATTACTCCTCCCGCATCACATGCTTATACCTGCAGTAAAGGTATAAAGGCTTCGTCAATATTTCCATGAACATTGATGATTAGGAGATTTCAGAAAGATAGACATGGCATTTTGAGAAAAGAACTAGGTTGCTCCTAACTCCACAGATTAAATTGCTTTAACTAGACACAAAAGGATTTATTTTTTCCCTGCTATTGTTCGTAAATTCATTATCAATACAGAGATAGTTTTGTCTTTACATCATTTCCTGCTCCAAAATGCTCCAATAAAGATAAAACGACACGGCTGTTGGAAAAGTAAAATTTTGCTGAAAAGCTTGAAGTTTAATAATTCCTTTTGTGGTAACTACTACCACCAAAAGTGAGGCTTTAAAGTTTAAAGTTTAAAGTTATCTCTTGACGACATTCGAATGAAGTAAAAAATATGAGAAATATATTCCGGATATAATATCTCCAAAATGTCCAGCCCTGCAAATCTCACAGTTGAAGACATCATACCCCTTTTATACAGAAGAGCAATAATTCATTTGAATATCTCAAACACTTAGGTATAGGGTGTCGATTGAATAATTCTTAAAAGAGATTATATATTCTTTATAAAATTTGGAAGACATCAAACTTGCATGAGACAGTGGTGAGTTTCTAGGCTGTCAACTGAAGCATGAGGGGTTTATGTGTAGCCAACTGTCTACCTTGTGACGGGCCGAGAGAGGAGTTGTGAACTCAAAGGCAGATTGAAAACGACTGAGTTATTTATTAAGGAACACTCTTCTTTATATACAAAACCTCAAGGTAACAGGACATGACCTGTTCGAGAGACAGATAATGTTACTGAGCAAAACGGAGACATGATCATTCAGGTTCTTTTTAGTGCGAGGGAAGAGCGCAGATACAAGCATAATATATACAAAATAATTATGTACAATTGTGTGACACACGGTTGGTACATGGCTCCCCCCCTAAAAATGACATACTGTACATGTTAAATAGGGCGCCCTGATCTAGAGAGGCGAACTGTAGGCGGGTCATCTGGCAGAAGATAAGCAGGTTTTAGACGATCAATGGAGACCCAGTCTTCTTTGCCCCGAATGTTTAGGAGGAATGCTTTCGGACTGCGTCGGATCACAAGGAAAGGGCCCGTGTAAGGGGGCGTTAGTGGTGGCTTGCTGGTGTCGTTGCGCAGGAAGACGTGCGTTGCAGAGTGCAAGTCCGTTGGTATGTGATGCTTCGCTGGGGGCTTGTAAGTCTGGCGGCACGGAGTAAATTTTCCCACGACGTGACATATGCGCTGGAGATCGTCGGAGGAGGTCGTAGAAGGAAAAAATTCGGCAGGGACGACCAACGGGTCGCCATACACCATTTCGGCTGCCGAGACGTCGAGGGCATCTTTAGGAGTGGTCCTTAGTCCAAGGAGGACCCAGGGAAGCTGAGTAAACCAGTTGCAATCCTTGCAGCGGGACATCAAAGCTGCTTTGAGGGTGTGATGAAAACGTTCAACCATTCCATTGACAGCGGGGTTGTAGGCCGTTGTCTGATGTAGGGTGATGCCCAGGAGATTCGCTAATGACGTCCATAATTGAGAGGTGAAAGTTGTTCCCCTGTCAGAAGTAATATGCTCAGGGATACCGAATCTTGAAATCCATCCAGAGAGTAAGGCAGATGTACATGAGGCGGACGTTGCAGTTTCCATGGGAATGGCTTCAGGCCAACGAGTGGAGCGGTCGATGACGGTAAACAGGTAACGATGTCCTTGTGATGTAGGTAGGGGGCCTACAACGTCGACGTGAATGTGTGCGAAACGACGTTGAGGTTGAGGAAAGGTGCCCACTCCTGAATCCGTGTGTCGATGTACTTTGGAAGTTTGGCAAGAAGTACACGCACGGACCCAATCCTTAGCATCCTTAGAAATGCCGTGCCAAATGAACTTTGCCTTCAGCAGCTGTGCAGTAGAACGGCACGAGGGATGTGAAAGGCCGTGGATGAAATCAAATACCTGTCGGCGCATGGGAGCAGGAATCCAAGGTCGCGGTCTACCAGTACTGACGTCATAGAGGAGGGTGGTGTTGGAGTCTTCGAGGGGAAAATCCTCCCAACGGAGGGACGTGCAGGATGTCCTACAAGCTTGATACTCTGGATCCTGTCGTTGGGCTTCAGCCAGGGCGTTGTAATCCAATCCCAGTTGAACGGCAGCCAACGTGTTTCTTGACAGGGCATCGGCAACGGGATTCATTTTCCCAGGGACGTATTGGAGGGTGCAATTGTATTCAGCCACGGCGGAGAGATGTCGGTGTTGACGGGCGGACCAGGCGTCAGACTGTCGAGTGAAGGCGTGCACCAGAGGCATGTGGTCTGTACGAATGACGAAGGGCGTACCTTCTAAAAAATGGCGAAAGTGACGGACAGCCAAGTGCACTGCCAGCAATTCTCGATCGAAGGTAGAATAACCCGATTCTGCCTTGGACAGTTTTCTGCTGAAGAAGGCCAATGGGCGGGGCGAGCCTTTGACCACCTGCTCGAGTACTGCACCAATAGCGACGTCGCTGGCATCGGTGGAGAGAAGGAGAGGGGCGTGTGGGATAGGAAAAGTGAGAGCCGCAGCAGTTGATAGGGCCTTCTTTGCATTGCAGAAGGCTGCTTCTTGAAGGGGACCCCACTTCAGGTCCTTTGACTTGCCCTTGAGGGAGGCGTAGAGGGGAGCAAGACTGGCGGCAATGGCTGGCAGAAAACGGTGATAATAGTTGATCATGCCCAAGAATTCCTGCAGAGCTTTGACGGTCGAGGGCACGGGGAAGTTCTGAACGGCTGCTACCTTCTCAGGGAGGGGATGGACTCCTTCAGGAGTGATACGGTGCCCTAAGAACGACACTTCGTTGGCGCCAAAGGTACACTTGTCGTACCGGACTACAAGGCCGTTTTGTTGCAGGCGGTCGAGCACGATGCGCAGGTGACGGAGGTGTTCCTCTTTTGAGGAGGAGAACACAAGTATGTCGTCCACATAACATACACAGAAAGGGAGGTCCCCTAAGATGCCATCCATGAGATGTTGAAACGTTGCCCCAGCATTACGAAGGCCAAAACAGGAGTAATTGAAGGTGTATGTGCCAAACGGAGTGGTGATGGCAGTCTTGGGGATGTCTTCTGGGTTCATAGGCACCTGATAATACCCCTTCAGGAGGTCGAGCGTAGAGAAAACCTTCGCTTTGTGCACGTAGGAGGTTACATCGGCAATGTTTGGGAGGGGGTAGTGATCCGGTTCTGTTTGCATGTTCAGGCGCCTGTAATCCCCGCACGGACGGAGGGAGCCGTCTTTCTTCAGAACGATGTGTAAGGGTGACGACCATGGGCTGGAGGCCTTTTGGCAAAGGCCCATTTTCTCCATTTCGGCGAACGTCTGTTTGGCGGCTGCCAATCGTTCGGTGCTAGACGTCTGAATTTTGCGAAGACTGGGGGTCCCGTCGTCTTGATATGATGATAAATACCGTCTTGGCAGGAACCGTGGGCGTTTGGCGAAGTTCTAGACGGAAAACTTCCGGGTACGACGTGAGGAGGTGGGCGTAGGCATCCGTGGGTGCGCTGATGTGGAGAGCGAGGTTAGAGGGGGTGGGTTGAAGAGGTGTCGACAAGTACGAGTCTGCGTTGACCAATCGTCGGTGGGCGACATCGACCAGAAGGTGGAAATGAGAGAGGAAATCCGCACCCAGGATTGGCATTGTGACGTCAGCAACGAGAAACTTCCAATTGAATTTACCGTTTCCGACCGATAATGTGAGGTTCTCGTAACCGTAGGTGGGTATCGCAGATCCGTTGGCAGCTACCAAGCGGACGTCGGCAGATGTAGACAGACTATGTTGTGCCTTGAAGAGTTTCCTTGGCAAAAGAGAACGACAAGCACCCGTGTCTACCAAAAATTGCACGCCCGTTCCTGCATCCTGTAAAAAGAAAAGATTAGAAACATGGGAGGCCACCGCCACAAGTGATGGCCTACTTACACGTCTTTTGGCCACTGACAATCTTTGGCACATTTCTTCGCGGTTGCCCCGAATCTGAAGTGGTAGTAGCAAAACTGCGGCGGATGGGAGGTAGTAAGTGGCTGTAGAAGTCGTTCGTTGGGGCGCGAGTGATTGGTGGGTGGTGGGCGGCTTTGTCGCCGCTTCGGCACGTCACGGGGTAGGCGTGTATGTCCTACGGCATTCATGTCAGCTTTGGTTGACGTTGAATAGGCATCCTCGTCGTCAGGGGTGGAGGCGTTGATGGAGGTCTTGAAGTGGCTGTCCATAAGGGCGTCGTCTTTGGTCATCAAGTCCTTTATGGGTAAACTATCGACATCGGGTATGGCAGCGCGCACAGGTTCAGGTAAACGGCGCATCCAAAGGGCACGGAGTAGGTTCACCTCACGAGGAGAGCCGTCTGCGGCAGGTTGAAGGCGAGCGATACTGGTCATTTCCCTGAGGGCAAGCGAAGCCCTTTGGTCCCCCAACGGTTGTTGCGAGAGCTGAAAAAGCTTTGCTATACGGGCGGCTGGCGACAGCGAGTACTGCTGCAGAAGGTATGATTTGAGGTTGTCATACGCTATTGGGGTGTCTCCTTGTTCACAAAGCCAGTCGGATATTTCTGGGAAGGTGTCCTCGGGTATCGCCGCGAGAACATAATCCGCTTTGGTGGTTGAGCGAGTCACGCCCCTGATACGAAAGTGGACTTCAGAGCGTTGAAACCAAGCGAACGCTTCTCCGCTAGCGAACGGTGAAAGTTTCAATGGAGCGGCCGCAGTACCAACTGCTGGGGTAGAGTCCGCCTCCGTCATATTACCAACGATGGAGGGGCGAGGGAGGTGGGGGTGGAAGGCAGTGGGAGCGAGTCGACTTCCGGGGTCACCAATGGGACGGGCCGAGAGAGGAGTTGTGAACTCAAAGGCAGATTGAAAACGACTGAGTTATTTATTAAGGAACACTCTTCTTTATATACAAAACCTCAAGGCAACAGGACATGACCTGTTCGAGAGACAGATAATGTTACTGAGCAAAACGGAGACATGATCATCCAGGTTCTTTTTAGTGCAAGGGAAGAGCGCAGATACAAGCATAATATATACAAAATAATTATGTACAATTGTGTGACACACGGTTGGTACAACCTAATGAGACCACCATGAAGTTATGAGGGTCATCGGGAAGTTCACTTATGCCCGGAATTGTTGTTTATCTTCCTCAGAAGGCAGAATGGAGGGAAAAGCATAAATGTCCAATTTAGACTAACTGACTAACCACTTATACTGGACCAATATACTGGGTATTTGTGACTGGTTCCTGTTGTGAACATGTTTATGTTCAGAGTTCCCAATAGAAAAATTGGGAATTAGTACATTTATTCTGGATTTGAATCAGGCTAATAATTCCATCATTTGAAAATGGTATAGCCTAGTCCTCAGGTGTTGTTCACGAATAATGTGACTAACTTTCTTGTTACTATAGTAGACTCTACCGCTCTTAAAGCTCTCCAGACAGATAGTCATTCTAGACACTTTAAATGATATTAAATTTTTACTTAGGTCGAACGTTTTGATGTCTTTTAGTTCTTGGTAATCACTCGCAACCTGTCTCCGAAGCATCTGAGATTAAAGTGAGGTCTGGGTTCTTTATCTATCGATAAATTCCTTCCAAACGCTACCTGCCTGCCTTAACATCACTCTCATCAAAGGATGAAGACTTGAGTAATAAACACTAGAAAGGGCACTGATACTTTACTCTTGTACCACTGTCTTCAGAAAATTGTCAACCCATTTCTTCTTGGAAGCCCAAAAAGTCTGTGTCAATCCTCCTTCTGTAGCAAGTTATGACATGGGTAAAAGTAAAATTTTATTTAGAAATGTTTAGTAAAACTTTTAATCTTTCTTTTAATTCTAACACCATCTCTTTTGACTTTAACACTTGTAAAGATCTTACAATTGTTAAGGGTGAGGCAATTGGAGGTATACAGCAATCGAGAGAGGCTTCAAACCGCCCACTTTCGAGCGCCTTCAGTTCCTCACTCCTTATCAACTGGTGCGGTTCCGCTTCTCCAGACCCTTGGTTAGGGAATCTGAGAGTTGCAACCGAGAGTCGGGGAGGAGGGATCAATTAGTAACCTTAGATCCCCCTTGCTAAGACACCAGTTCCGTCTCAACAACACCTGAGACGGTTAGGCGAGAACAGTGTGAACTGTTAGTGACCCATCTACTTGGCCCGCAGTATGGTTCGTGGGGGCCAAAGAGTAGATCTAACTCACCCAGCCAATCCCTCGGGAGAGGCTGAGGGTCACTCCATCCCTGAAGAAGGGATAAACCGGCGACATGGTCGACCCTCCACCAGCGGCAATGCTCAAAACCAGAGTGCTGCCGTCGCCGGTCTTCTACTAGCCAAGACAATGGGCCGAACAACGGTGCCCAAGGTGTGGCTGACAGTGGTGAGAGGAGCCCCACCTGCCCAAGTTGTAGCAGAGTTTTTAAAACATTCGCAGGCAGACGTCTGCATCAGAGAAGGACACACCCTGATGAGTTTCACGAGGGAAATGTTACGCGTATAGAAGAGCAGCGGAATAAGCCCTGGACCCAAGAGGAACTCAAGATGATTGCCCACTTAGAGTTGGAGAATGTGGGCCACCCATTTATGAACAAGTTGATACAAGAGCGCCTGTTAATTACTAGAACTGTGGACAGCATAACCGGAAAACGAAAATCAACTGCATACAAGAAGATCTTAGATGAGCTGAAGGAGAAGAAGGAGTGCACGGAGAAACCGAAGAAGAGGACGACTGCGACAGAGACGACAACGACGACGACGTCTACGACTACGACGTCTACGACTACGACGACGAGGACCACAAGAACTGGAACCAGCATGGACGACCACGTGGGGGGAAGGCATGGCTGGTCTTCCGATGAAGAGCATATGATCGAGTTCGAAATGACGACGAAGAATAAGCCCCACCTCAACAAGCTTATACAAGAAAAGGTCCTCCCTTGGCGATCTCTTGAGAGTATTCGTACGAAGAGGAAGACCACCAAGTACAAGAACAAGATTGCTGCGAGGGAGCAACACAACATCGACATCAGCGCAACTTCACCTCTTCGAAACCCAACATCAACTGGACTTGATGAGGCTGAACGACCCGAAGCATTGCGACACCAATGAAGGAGAGACCAAGAAGGAGGATGGTGGACCGAATGCGACATACCGGAGCTGAAACAAAACCAAAGACGACAAGGAGTGCGACAACCCCCTGCATCCCTGAGAAAGCTGATAGAAATCAAGATAAGGATGAAACGAAGGAGTATACGAACACCGTAAATAGAATCCAGAGCATTTTGGCCGAAGACTACGGTGGATCCCCACCGTCCAGCCCTGACGGAAGTGAGGGATCACAGTCCTCTAGTGAAAGCAACGAAGAGTCATCTGGAGATAGGATAACACCTGAAATGATTGACGCGCTAAAGGACGAAATCTTTGGAAGGAGGCCAATGACAACATCAAGACTCGGAGCTAGAGATGGAAGACATCAAGAGAGAACCATTTCAAGAAGAGTGAGGAAGAGGCAGGAGTATGCTGCAACTCAGCGCGGATGGGCTAAAGATCGTGGCCGCACTGCCCAGAATGTCATCCTTAAGAAGGACCCGCTGGCTCGGCCGAACCTACCGCCAGGAACGGCTGATTTTTGGACGAGCTTGTATAGACGTCCAAGCGAAGCCAGCTCTATCGAACTGGACGCACCTATAGAAGAACACACCATTATGGAGCCCATTGAGTCAGCTGAAGTCGAATGGTGTAAGAAGAAGACAAGTTTGAAGACGTCGCCGGGCCCAGACGGCGTAAGACCAGCCGACTTTAGGGCGACTGAGACTAGTAGGATAGTTGAGTTCTACAATCATATTCTGCAGTCAAGGCTATCCAGTGGCGATTCTAGGACTCTGAAAGTGGGGGGGCCACTTCAGGGCCAATATAAATTTTGGGGGGGCATTTATTGTTGGTGGCTAGGTGGCACTCTGAAGACAATATTATGTCATTAATGAAATAACAAATGACAATAATAACACCTCATTACTTTCATAACTTGCATTTGTAAAACATATACATGTATGCCTACACAAACATTATGATAATGGAGGTTATTCGTATTACTTAAAAAAAAATATATATGTATTTCTTGCAATATATTTTTAACAAAATCGCAAAAATATGGCAAAAATATCTTCAAAACAAAAATGAATCATGAGTTATGAATGTAATGTAAATATTATGTTGATATTAAAACCCCATGCAAGCATGCATGAAGTAATGCAGTGTTGCCAACAGGGCGAGTTTCCCTTTCCTGAGGTGAAGTAGATTATAGTACGTATATTTAGTGCAGCTTAATTCTACGATTATCATGCCGGCTATCAAATTCATCAACAAAACAGTCTAAATCAATTCCCTCGGCACGTGCACTTTCAATGGACAGTAATGCGATATTACTCAATCTAGCACTGGTCATGGAATTTCTGAGAAATGTTTTCACTAATTTCATTTTTGAAAAACTTCTCTCACAAGAAGCACTGGTAACAGGAAGAGTGACAGATATTAACAATAGTTTGTACAAACAGTCAAATGCAGCCTTATAAGGACTAAGGAATGACAGGAATTGTGTAATGGATGTAGGCTGTATTGGCTCTTTTGTGAGTAATTTCTTCACCAGAGGGATCTCATATTGTAAATCACTTTGACTGACCGAGTATGCCATTGCATATGCCTTCAAGTCTTCTTCTAACAAGAATGTCTGTCCTCCAGGACAGAGAGCTGAAATACCACAGAAAATTGCATTTGACTCTTTGGAGAAACGACGGTCTAATTCACTAATTAAGCAGTCTAGGACTTCATAGAAAATCCTGATGTGTTGCACATGACATGGAACAGAAGATCCTTGACCACTTGTTTCAAACACGATAAATCCATCAAGCTTACGAGGTTTCTTTACCCGTTTTCTTGTTGTTGTTGGTGTAATGCAGCATTTCCTGCAGAGTTCATTAACCTTCTCAGAGTAATGGTCATTCAAGTCAGAGTTGCGTACATTAACTAAATGTTCATGGAGTGACGAAATTAGATTTGCTGCTTTTCCTAGGTCTGCTTGTTTATCCTGTAGCTGTGTAGACACTTTATTAACTTTTCCAAGAATATCTGTGAAAAATTGCAATAAGTAAACAAACTCTGCATCAATCTGGGCAAGCAAACCGCGAGCGGATACAGCTCGGGCACCAATGTCATCTTCAGAAATTTCCTTCAAAAGTCTCATTATGCATTGCAGATGGAGTAGAGCATTTTCACACGAAGTGGCCCGACACCACCACCTTGTGTCACTGAGATGCTGCAGTTCTCGTACTTGTTCTTTAGGCAACATTTCACGCTGTATCAAAATGAATTTCTCATGAACTACCGAGTTACTAGCAAAGATATAGAGTTCTTCAAGCAAACTAAAGAATTCAGCAGCTTCGGGTACATACTTTGCAACATTTATCAACACTAAATTGAGCCTGTGTCCATAGCAGTGTATATAATATGCAAAAGGAGCTTTATCACGAATTCGTTTCTGAACACCACTAATCCCTCCACTCATCACTGATGCCCCATCAAATCCTAATCCTACAAGAGAAGATTTGTAATCCAACCCCAGTTTATCCAAACTCTTCAAAATAATATCTGTGATAGAGGCAGCATCCAACAAGTCCATCTGAGTGAAAGAAATGAAGCACTCCTGAATACAATTTGCTATTTCATCATAAAATCTAATAACTAATGCCAACTGCTCTGCCTTACTAACATCCTTGGCTTCATCAGCTTGAACAGAAAAGTAATGACATGACCTAACTTTTTCTGCAATTTCTTCCTTCACCATACATGCAAGTGTGTCAATCATCTCATTCTGTATTGCAGAACAAGTGTATTTTTCATTTTTTGGACCACTTTCTACTCTATCAGCTATAATAGGATCACGTTTAGCAGTGAATCTGAGAATCTTACGAACATTTCCTGGATTCAGTTCATCATCACCTTCTCTATGTCCTCTCTGCGAAATGTCTTGTGTTACAGTCAACAGGATTATTTCACCTAATGTCTTTATGTAATGACGATTTTCAAGAACTTTCTTCTGGTATGCCTCACTTATACACTGAGCAATTGATGTTTTATCAGCTTTATTTCGTTGATAGTCCGCCCATGCAATACAAGAAGTTTTGTGGCACTGAGAGGAAATGTGCTTTTCGATGGCACCATCTTTTCCATGTGCTTTCTTCCATCGTCTAAAGCCACTCTTTATGAATGCTTCATCTGCATTGCCATATGTTGGTGGAGCAAAGTGCCTGCATGCAAAACAGAACATTGCATCTCGTTCTTTAGAATATTCAGCCCATTCATATTTGTCGAACCAAGCCCCCACAAAAGACCGAGCATGAGACTTTCCTTCACTATGCCTTGGATACTCTTTTAATCGTACCTGAATAGGATTCTCAGAAGCAGATTGAGAAATGTCAGCTGGTGCAGAATCTTCCTTTTTCTGTTTCTTTGTTGGATGATCATGTGAACTTGATCTTGCAGGATTGCCAATACTTTCACGATCACAGTCTCCCTCTGACTTCTTAGCAGGTTTATCAGATTCAAGGTTTACTGTCAATGGTGTATCACATTCACTGCGTTTTTTAATTACAAATTTATCCATGATTGTCTATAGTACAATAAAATTATCTGTGATAGTAAGTTCTGAGAAAAAAAATAAATTAAATCAAATAATCACACGTAATTCACAATTAACACAACACACCTGTCACCACAGAAAAAATGTGATAAAATTTGCGGTTTTGCCGACTACCGACTGGAAGAATAGAAGATGATGACAGCACGCACACACACACACATACACACACACACACACACACACACACACACCCACATATATATATATGTGTGTGTGTGTGTATAACATGTATACAGTATAATAAATATATGCACATATAGGCCTACACTATCACTGCCAACATTCACGAATCACAAAAATTATGATACAATTAGGCCTAGACGATTTTTATTATTATAGGAATTGTTTTCTATGTAAAAATAAAATGGGGTTAATTGTCACCGACTCACCAGCTACTTGTATTTTGGCCTATTTAGTTATTTTCTTTCAAATATGGCTAACGACAATATTTATATTTGGCTTTTGTCAGATCTGTTTGTGAAAAGGTTAACACTGGGTTGAAGGGTTAAAACTTGAGTTGGGATATAGACCTACATCATATAACAAAAAAATTAGTGTACATTGTTTGCTACTTTACACCCGCCTGTCAGATTCTTCTCATTCTTTTTCTAAGATTTCGTATAATTATTTTTTTACTCTATTTTCGTATCCGCTTCTTATGTGAAACACCCACATACTGTACATAAAGATCGAATATCTCATAGCCACTAGTCTACTCCCACTTTGTATGAGACGAAATAATGAATACCACTTATGCTCAAATGCACTTATGCACAAATAATTATGCTTTAGACACTCAATAAGACACTAATCGGGTAAAAACTGACTTGACCGGCTCACAGTCTCACAGAAACGGACTACATGTACTGATCACATCATCACATCATACATGGAAGAAACATACGCGTCTGATTCGCGTCACACAAACACAAGCGGGCGAGGAGGACGGAGGTGTAAAAAAAATTCCAATAATTTTAATCTAGCAACGTTACCATCTTTTTTTTTTTTTTTGTGATTACGTCTAGTTATTGTGATAGGATGGGATATTTGAGTGTATATATAGTATACTGTATAATTTATAAGGTATATATTTATATTATATATTATATTATATTATTATATATGCCTAAACTAAGCTTATTTAGAATTAGGATATGGAAACAAAAACTGGGGGGGCCAAGCTGGGGGCCAGCCAAAAAACTGGGGGGGCCATGGCCCCCCCCTGGCCCCCCCCCTAGAATCGCCACTGAGGCTATCCACAACAGAATGGGCTAAAGGTAGAACCACCCTCCTACCAAAGAAGGATGTCCCTCAAGAGCCCGGGGACTTCCGTCCCATTACAATAACATCGGTTGTCACACGAGGTCTGCACAAGATACTGGCGAAGCGGTTGGCGGCGCGAGTTCCCTCCTCAGCTAGACAGAAGGGCTTCAAGGCTGAGGAGGGGGTCAGTAGCAACCTCATCATTTTGAAGGAACTGATCAAGGAGGCAAAGACGGAGTCGAAGAACCTTTACATCGCCTTCATTGACTTCCAGAAGGCCTTTGACTCCATCAGCCACCCAGCACTCTTAGACACCATTAGAGCGGCTGGCCTTGACTTACGAACGACCCAGTACCTCCAAAACTTCTATCAATGTATCAACACGGAGGTAGCTGGAGTCGCAGTCGACATAACGAGGGGTGTAAAGCAAGGAGATCCGCTGTCCCCCTTGCTATTTAACCTTGCCCTCGATCAGGCGCTGAGAAAACTCCCCGAAGGTGTTGGGGCTACGCTCAGGGGAGAAACTATCAAGTACCTAGCGTTCGCCGACGATATCGTTGTTGTGGCAACTACAAGAGCAGGGTTGACATCAGCAATCAGGAATCCACTAGACGAAGCTGGCAAGTTAGGCCTGGAGCCTGGCTTAAGGAAGTGTGCCACAGCAGGGATAGTCGGCGACCGCAGAAGAAGAGCTTGGTACGTTGATAGTCGCCCATTCACGTATGGAAAAAACATCATCCCAGTCACAAGTCCTGACGGAGTATATAAATATCTGGGGATCGAAGTTGGGCTTGTGGCCAACGTGAATGGTGCTAAGCTGACAGGAAAGGCCAGGACGGAGCTGGGGAATCTCCAAGTGGCGCCGATGAAACCTCAGCAGAAGTTCTGGTCTTTAAAGAATGTGTTGATACCACGGTTAAAACATATAGCCGTTCATGGGACATTGAAGAAGTACCACTTGAATACAGTGGATAAAGAGATAAGGAAGTTCGTCAGGAGATGTCTTCATCTACCTGGCGATACTCCGCTCGGTGCATTCTATGCGGATACAGCAGCTGGAGGACTTGGCATTTACAACTTCGCCGAAGGAGTCCCCAAGAACCTACATGAATACTACAGACGGCTGACGAGATCCCCGGACCCGTTGGTGGCAGGGATAGCTGCCGAATTAGCCCTTCAACATCGGGCCCCGGCTGCCATCGACTGGAGATCACGTCTGTATGAAACAGTAGACGGGTGCGGTCTTAAAGAGGCACCTTATGGACTGAGACCCAAATGGCTGGACTCTGGAACACGGCTGATGAAGGGGGGTACATTCTGTAACGCCATCAAACTCAAACTAGGGATATTAACAACCCCGGCCCGGAGTGCGAGAGGCAGAGTACAGAGCAGCCGATGCGATCTAGGCTGCAATGCCCCCGGTACCCTGCATCATATAATGCAGACGTGTCCAGCAGTCCAGCCTTGGAGAATCACGAGGCACAATAAAATCAAAAGCTTCATAGAAACCAAGGCCAAAGGAGCAGGGTATAGGACGTTAAATGAAGCCCACATTTCAACGAGACAAGGGCTCCGAATTCCGGACTTAGTAGTCTGGAAGGACACTGAGGCAATTGTTATTGATTGCCAAGTAAATGCTGATGCTAACGTCAGGTCTCTCGAGGTCTTCGATGAAGCGAAGATCAGCAAATACAACAACTCTTGCATAAAGAACGCCGTCGAAGAACTGACGGGGACAATCCCCCTAGTGAAAGCCGTCCCCGGGAACTGGCGGGTATTGTCTCGAGAGACCATTAGCCTTTGCCAGAGGCTCAAGCTGCGGATAGAAGACATGGATTTACTTACGGTTAAGATCTTGGAGGGCGGCTTGTCCATATACGCCAACTATATGGGCATGTCGTGAGGAGGCGATATATCTTAGTGTTGTCGGCCACGAAGATCGACCATCTGACGTTCCTCCGGGGAGAATGAAAACTTGACTCCTCGTTGAGTGGAGATGGTCGCCGGGAGAGTTTACGGCGAAAGTTGTGTAAACATCGGTGTGTTCGCCGCAACTCTATTAGGTTTAAGGCTAGTTTTTAAGGAATTTAGGGATTAACATCTTCCAGGTTCCTTAAGGTAATACCTACTTAACTTGCAACTCGATCTCAGCAAGAGTAGGAAAGGAACCTAACCCTAGGGAGTTAAGAGAGGTACCAGCTGGTTTAGTTAGGACGTAACAATTTAGATAGGAGAGAGCTCTCGAAGTAGGGTTAGGGTAAAAGAAAAAAAAAAAAAAAAAAAAAAAAAAAAAAAATAGAGCAGTGTCCTTATATCCAGATGGTTTAGCCATCTGGATAATTGTGATAAAGACCTGGACTCCGGTATGGAATTAGAAATTGATCCCAGTGTGTTTGGATGACTTGGAAATGGTCATCATGAATCCTGGACAGCTATAGGACCAGTGCAAAGGCAAGCTCTATAAAAGGGTAGTCAGATCAGCAGTGGTTTAGGGGCCAAGACATGGCAGATAAAGAACGAAAAATGTAAGTAACAGCAATAAGAATGTTGAGATAGAAGTACAGAATCACAAGAAGAGGTAGGATCAAATATGATTTTATTGGAGGAGCATTAAAAGCAGAGATCAAGGAAAGCTCATCAAAGAAGATGGCAGTGGTTTGGTTATGTTATGAGAAAAGAAGAGGACCATATTTGTAAAAGAGTCCTGAACATGTGGGGGGAGGGGGATGGATGGAGAGGAGGAAGACCTAAGGGTAAAATTAGTTTCAACCAAACTCAGATACCCTATATGAACATATGTTTTTATCCTAGCTTAAATAGTGTGTTTTCAACGAATTTTACCTTTATTTCTCCCGCAATTAATCAGATTTAGAGATACAGCATTCCCCTTTAATAACTACAATAATGGTGTTCCACAGAGGGGAATCGGGGTTTTGGGTGTAAGAATACAGAAAACAGGTAAAGTAAGAAAAGCTGTCTAACTTTATCATACCAATCATCGTAATCTGTATGTTCATCAAAATCGAATAATAGTAATGAAACACGGTCAAAACACTGGAGCTTTAGTTTGCCAAACGCATACAAAACGTGATTTTCCATCCCATTTTATATGGAGTCGAGTCGTTTATAATTGTCTTCATCATCATATTATTACAAATACCTCGTTACTTAATTGAGGTAATGATTTTTTTTTTACTTTTTGCTCTACGTATGCTCGTTTTGATCGCGATTAAACATTATCTAACTGCTCTTATGTTCTGACAAGTGGACTGTGTTTCGATATGCGCGTTAGCCTCGTGGGCTGGTATTTTGGTATTAATTAGCAATTATACATAATTCATCGGCAAATATTTCGGTAACCCTTAATTTGCGAAAGATTCGAGTAATTTTTTCGTATGAATCATCTCAGAAATATATGAAAACAAGTAAAAAATAATAGATATCCGAATCTGGTTGAAATTGTAATAATACTGATCAAAGTTTAGATGGAAAAACAACACAGCAAATGACTTGCAGAAAAAAGTACTAAGAGGGCAATATATGCATGACAAGAAGAAAAAAAAAGATTGAGGGCTGATACGGAGCAGACATATATTCAGGGAAAGTTAGTTTTTTTTTTTTTTTTTTTTAATCCCTGCTTTTTCAAGGGTTACAAGACCTCCCTTGCCCTGGGATGGTTTCAATGTATACTCTTTCAAAGGATAATTTGAAATGCTACTTATTTCCAGTGAAGGTTTCAAGACATATTTTTAACTCTAAACACCACCCCCCCCCCTTTACAGGAAAGGTTGTAAGTCTACTCCTTATAAGAGGATGTTTCCTGGGAAGGTTTGAACATGGCTTTTCTTTTGAAGGGATATTTTTCACCTCTAAGACAATGGGTTTAAAAAGACCAATCGGAAAAGATGAAAATAAAGAAGACAGAGACTCTGGTGAAGACCTAAGATGCCATGCTATGACCAAAACACAGGTTGTGGAACTGATATAACTCTCTAATGGGTAGGAACCGATGAAATCTCCGTGGAATGATACATGTAAAAGTTTACCTTGCGGATCTATGGAGCTCCTCCAGTTGGTTCCATGGATTTATGATAGCTCCAATCTTAATGTTTCCATTAAGAGTTTAGTTTGCGAAACAAACAATTTTACTTTTGAGATATCTTAAAATGCTGGGTCTAGTAATAAAGCTTCTTCTATGAGAATCTTGATCAGAAGTTTGGTCACTTCTTCCCGCATAGTTTGGAACTTCTGTGGTTTCAGCATATAGGAAGAGAACTCGAC
The DNA here is from genome assembly GCF_036898095.1 of Palaemon carinicauda. Taxonomy (NCBI): domain Eukaryota; kingdom Metazoa; phylum Arthropoda; class Malacostraca; order Decapoda; family Palaemonidae; genus Palaemon; species Palaemon carinicauda. Next base: position 212,561,250 of record NC_090725.1, on the reverse strand, counting down.
TGGTATTGTTTTCAGAGGGACTTTCTGGGGAAGAGGATAAAATATCCTTCCTTTAACACCTTTACTATGCCAAAGAAGGCAAGTCTTGCTCTTACTGGGACTTGAGGGTGGGATACCAAACTTTTGGTGCTTGGTTGATAGACAAGAAAATTTCTTATACAAACCACTTTAGATATTACAATGAAAGGGCTGGTAAAATGATTAAGATAAAAGGAGTTACATGAGGGACATTTAGCAGTTATAGAATGTTATTAAGGTTTTCAAGGTCACTGAGAAACCTAATCTGAGTTTATTTTTTTAGTCAAATCCTCAAAAATTTCTCGTCTAATTCATATAAAAATCGTCCAAAAATCGGTTCTAAGATCTGAGAAGGAAACTGACATAGAAAGGAAACTAAAAATACTCTACTCTATTATTATTTTTTTCCTAACTCAATCGGTTTCATATTCGGTATTTTCATGAGAAAGAGACAAGAACTCATCACATCTGTCTTCAAATGGACAAAAATTACCAATTCCTTACCCAGATTTGGAGTAAGTGTCCTTTCTCGTAGTAGAAATTCTAAGCTGGCAACCACCGGCGCAAAAACTACTGGTACTGGAAGAAGACTTGACAATGAACCAAAAATACCAAACAAACAACACAGCCCAATACCCAAATCCAGCAAAGACTGACAACTAAACAAATTTGCACTTAAAACTGAGACACAGGTTGAATGTGCAACTAACAACGAAGAAAGCAGCAGTTTTTATTTATGAGGGCCTCACTAACATCATCGTGAGAAGGTGGAAATTTTTAGTCATTCGACTGAGTACTTCCATTTTTAACTGATCTGCAGACTTCAAGCATCGCGTGAAGTATAGAGCTATGTGAATATCAAGTAAGAATTATCAAGATGATATACACACATACATATATATACACACTAGTGTAGGTGACCTATCATATATAACAACCAATTATTTAGAAATGCACATATACGCATATGCACCACTCCATCACCAGGGTATGACTACTTCCTCTCACACCTATCCGAGGGACAGGGAGAGCTGGGCGTGACCGGAAATATATATATATATATATATATATATATATATATATATATATATATATATATATATATATATATATATACTGTATATATGCAGTATATAAAATTTATATATATATTATTATTATTATTACTAGCCAAGCTACAACCCTAGTTGGAAAAGCAAGATGCTATAAGCCCAAGGGCTCCAATAGGGAAAAATAGCCCAGTGAGGAAAGGAAATAAGGAAATAAATAAATGATGAGAATAAATCAACAATAAATCATTCTAAAAACAGTAACAACGTCAAAACAGAATATATATATATATATATATATATATATATATATATATATATATATATATACATGTGTATATATATATATATATATATATATATATATATATATATATATATATATACATACAGCCAGAGACTTGCTCTTTGTTATATAGGGGATATACTGTGTATGTATATATATATATATATATATATATATATATATATATATATATATATATATATGTACAGTATATATATTGTTATTCGTGATGGTCGTTGCGCCATTTTTTTCATACTCGAGACCCCCCAGGAAGGACCGGTCGAAATGTCGCAAGCGTTGGTACCCTACCCAGAGCCTTACCACCTGCCCACCCATCCTATAGCCGTCTACTCCCCTGAGGTCTCATTTCAGACATCTTCAAAAAGTACATGGCCGCTCGGTGCCTCCACAAAGGGAGCCTGGGAGAAGTCAAGAGGAGGCCTATTGAGGGGGGAGGGGGGTGTAGGGAGACGAGACCAAGGCCGATGACCAATGGGACAGCGGTCAGGCCAATGACCCCCTTCCTATTTGGGGCTGAAATGGGTTATCTCGATGTAGGTCTTCTCTTTTCAATCTCCAAAAAAAGCAGGACCTGTGATATGTTCTCCGCAAGGGAGGAGACAGAGTCCTTTTATCAAGGTAAGGCGTCTGTATGAGAACCTCATACCCTTATAATCCTGACCCAGCCTTCCGTCTTCCTTCTTTATCACATCTCATACTATCCTTTTATCCTAAATGAAGGATCCTACCCATTGAACCTTTATTATCGCATCCTTATATCCCAATCACGTGTGCCCTTTGCTCCTAACTTTAATTAATTCACCCTGTGACAGTTAATTTTCATGTGATAGTGTTTCAAATTCCTAAGTTTTGCACTTGCATTTTACTTGCTTAAAAATTATAACTACATGACTTCATCGTGATCTCAGCCTGTGGAAGTAAATTGCGTAGGTGATCTGTAAATAACTTAATTTATTTTCCTTACCAGGGAATGAGATTGTTTGCGGTGCTGAAGTCGTCCACGGTCTGTCCAACTCCACGTGAAACACCTTGTGACTTTACCAGATTATATTTATCCATTGTGCTCCCCTTTTTCATTATTCTTTTTTTATCAAATACTATTGTAAATATACTTTTTGTAGGTAATTATTGTCTTACTGCCGACTGGCGACCTTCCACTGTTATATTTTGTTCATGCCCTGAGTTCTTAAGCAAGGCCGGCTCACAGGCGGCGTAACTATATGTATATATATATATATATATATATATATATATATATATATATATATATATATATATACATATATATATTTATGTATATGTATACATATACATATGCATATATATATACATATGTATATGCATATATATACACACACATCTATATATATATATATATATATATATATATATATATATATATATATATATATATATATATATGTATATATATATATATATATATATATATGTATATATATACACATAAATATATATATATATATATATATATATATATATATATATATATATATATATATATATATATATATATATATATATGTGTGTGTGTGTGTGTGTGTGTGTGTATTAATATTGAACTACTTCATATTAGGCGGACATACTCAAAGGGAAATTCTTCCTAAAGATAGTGCTTCTTCCAACCAAGATTTGAAACTTTACCTCAAAATCGAAACAGAACTACTGTAGATAGTAGACATCTAAACTACTGAGTATTTTCCTGACATAAAAAGATTTTCCTTTTGGATTTTTTTCCGCAAGGTTTATCAAATTTGTTATAAGGACATATTTGGGACTCGGTATTTCAATGTACAAGAGTCAGAGGCATTAGTGACAAAACTATCATAAAAAGAAAATTACTTAATTAGATGGTCCTAGTAATATTAACTTATGGATAGGAAACTGGGAGCCTTAATATAAAGCCTTAGAACATAAGATAGTTGCAACTCAAAGAGATATGGAAAGAATAACACTAAGAGACAGGAAAAGAGCAATGTGGATACGAGAGCATACTGAAGTAGAAGATATTCTAACATGTAAGAAAAAGAAATAGACAAGGGCAGGGCATATGATTAGAATAACAGATAATAGATGGACATTAAGAATAACAGAATGAGTCCCTAGCAATTGCAAAAGAAGCAAGGGAAGGAAGAGAAGACAATGGGTTGACGAGCTACCAAAATTTGCTGGTATAGACTGGCATAGAGACTATAAACAAACGAGAGTGGAAGGACATGCCCGAGGCTTTAGTCCTGCAGTGGACTATCAACGGCTGATAATGATAATGATAATGATGATGATATGTCTACAGGCACACTTTGATATTTCTAGGATAATGAAATACAGTGTGACCACAAATAGAGCAAATACTTTATTCAGTTATATCGCGTCTTGAAACCTCCAGGTCCATGACAATATCATAACACGAACATAAACACGAAATTTTCAGTTGACAAAGGAGTAACTGCCCAGCCCTGCAGTAACAATTATGAATAGCAGTTGTCTTTCATTGGTAAATGATTATCATAATTTTCTGAAAGTTTCGTCCAGTTCGTTGATGATTGTTTGTGAAAGGTGAGGGGGTGTCCGTGTTTAAGCTCGTAACATAGAGCTACATAAGAATCTAATTTTTGAAAAGAGTGTTACAGTAATACCATTATTTTGAATAAGATGCTGTATACATTTTTAATGTTTAAATTTTTAATCTTTGCTTGCTGTTTCACAACTCAGTGAATTTTAAGGAAAATAATGTACAAGGTTGTTTTTCTGATAGTTTTTTGTGTGTGTGTGTTTTTTTTTTTGTCTCTGGCTAAGGGGGGTTGCAACATGAATAAACATGTCATTAAGAAGTTAATAGGCTCATCAACTGGTAAATCTACGCAATTGTGTAAAATACATAATCTGCTTGGAACAAACCGCACTATCCGTTTTGAAGCAGCAACATGATTTATGTTATCCGTATCATATAACTTACTAGGAAGCACAGCAGAAAATTCTTTGACTTCATGCAGAATTTAATAGATTATTATCACATGATGTCAGGACAAAATAAGATTAGGATGAAAAAAGAAGTTGACACTTTAGCCTGCATGCTGGCCAACTCAATCAAGTATGGACACCTAATTCGCTCAAAGCAAAAAGGGGAGCAAAGTGGGTCAGAACTGTTAGAGGAAGGTGGCAAACTGATGAAGTTGAAATGAACAGCTTAATAATCATCCCTGAAATGAGAGCTTCAAACAAACTAATATTGAATTAATATTCACTGCATAAACTGATAATTAAAGAAAAACCATAAGTAATAACAATAAAATCAAAGTACCATTGATAGTAATCCTATCAAAGATGAAATACTTGTCAAAATATATAAATAATATTATTATGTGAAAGCTAATAACTATATTCAAGGGACTGTAATTAAATCATAGATATATAAAACATACTCTGTGCTTGTCAATTTGACTATCAATAGATAACTTAAACTCCAAGACCACGAAGACTCAACAATCCTTGAGATCAAAACATGATGTATAAGTAAACAAAAGTGACTGGTTACTGCGCAAACTGGTAAAAGAGAGGAATATTAACAAAAGTAAACCAGGTGACAAATACCAGTGAAACTGTGCTAGGGTCGACAATAGGCACTAAAGCAAAACATACAAACAGACAATTCTGTAAGATTAACAAACACCCTACTTATGATACTGAAAAGGACAGTAAGTTCTAAGACGGTTTTTATTAAACTATGGTACTTCAACCATAACACCAAATGGGGCTTAACCAGAGACAAATATTTGATACAATATAAATTTGCTTTAATTTTTTTATTACTGAAGGTAACCGAAGTTCTGCGCTGAGGATGCTGACGACTGGGATGTCCTCTGACGAAGGCGGCGACCCAGGATGGAGAGCTTGAAAGAAAACAAAAGGAGATCGTGGTATTATGAAAAGAAATCAGACTGACATTACTACAAGAAATACCTGAAAGACTTTTGAAATGAAAACAAGAGCAAGAATAGAAAGAGAAATCGCAGTTAAATGTGTGGAACTTCAAAAATTCAAACTTGCAGCGAATGTTTTTTTTATAGTGAATAGGTTGACCTAAGTCTCTTTTTATAGTTTATATAGGAAAGATCTGTTTCAATGCTGTTCCTGTTCTTAAAATATTTCATTCTAATTGCTCATTGTTTCTCTTGCAGTTCATTTGTTTCCTTTATTTTCCTTTCGTCACTGGTCTATTTTTTTCCTGTTGAGCCTTTGGTTTTATAGTATACTGCTTTGCCTGCTAAGGTTGTAGCTTAGCTAACAACAACAACAACAACAACAACAACAACAACAACAACAACAACAACAACAACAACAACAACAACAACAACAACAACAACAACAACAATAATAATAATGATAATAATAAATAAAATAAGATGTTAGAAATGGATAACAAAAACACAACCTAACAAACCACACCAAAACCAGGCACTACCGATGAAATAATGACAAACTGTTATAAAAGACTATAAGAGTATCATAGAAATTACTTTGGTAAATAAAAACTCGCGAAGAAAAAAAAAATAACATACTTTCTAATATTGAAGATAGAGATGAAAAATCTATAGAAATATGAAACACTGAAACATCCGTAAGATTAAATATTTATCTAGAAAATATAAGAAAATTCAAATTTAAACATCTGTTACTAATCACATTAAAAATAAATATAGTATAAAATTTTTTAATTTTAAATCATAAATTGTCCGAATAAACGAAGATATGTACGAGTTATGCTTCAGAAATGTTTTACATTGCCATAATTTAAACCTCCAGACAAGAAAAATAAAATCTTTAACTGATATCAAGTAACCTTCTAAATTAATTCTGGATGGACTAGACATTTACGTGAAGATAAAAACCATTTCATATGAAGGATTATAATAGATAAGAGTTCAGCAGAAAATGTTTTTATATGCATTCTGACACTTAATGACAAGAGAAATAATTCATGAGAAATGCGGAATATTATGAACAAAAAATGTACTGACTTGTGCATGCCTTAAATGAATTAAAGATAAATT